>NW_028125987.1:0-444367 GCF_965194825.1 Balaenoptera physalus | reverse complement strand
GAGGGTCCCGCCTGACCTGAGCTGCGAGGTCACCCACGTGTCCGCCAACCCAGGGTCCCCGAGGCCTCCTGTCGCCTGCCTTGGCAGACAGCAGGGCCGTGCTGGAGATGGTTGGCTGCCGGGCTGGCGGTATGTCGGCAGCACCAGCGAAGCTGAGCCTCAAGAGGTGCCCCGTGGCTCCCGCTGCCTTCTACGGCCATACCACCCTGAACGCGCCCCATCTCGTCTGATCCTGGAAGCTAAGCAGGGTCGGGCCTGGTTAGTACTTGGAATGGAGACCACATTGGAATACCAGGTTCTGTATGCATTTTTGCCTCCCACTATAAATTCTCCTTTAGTCGCCCACGGCCGAGGCCGCCATCACCTCCGCCTGGCACCGCTGCAGGCCTCACCTCCTCAGGCCCCTCCCAACACAGCGTGCTCTGGAGGGGGCGCACCCCGTCGGTCTGGTTGGACATGCGGCCAGAAGGCGGCCCTGGTAGATAACCATAAACCAGCCGCTCCCGGGGTGGCTGGCCTACACCCAGACTGCACCGTAGGCCCGGCTGACGGCCGATAAGCCCACGAGGCCTTCGACCTACACCTGGCCGCCCCCACCAGCGCACATGCACGCCCCAGCCACCTATCTGCCCGTGTGTCTCTATACAGCTACCTCCGGAAAAAGCCCACCCTCTGCTGTTTCGCCACAGCTGGAGGCAGGAGTGGGGTCGTGGGCCATGACCGGTTCTCCAGGTCGCCTGACCTCCAAAGCCGAGAACTGTGCTTTTTGGGTGGCGTGGGTACAAGGGTGGCTTTGCTGGGGCTAAGGGGCCGTGCCGGCCCAATGGTGGCTCCCAGTGGCTTTGGGCCAACTGCCGTCGGGCAGGAGGGCCGGCGCGGCCATGGCTGGGCTGCGCCAAGCACTGCGTGGGTGGACACGGTGGGAAATGCCCAAGGGACAGCAGGCCACTGGCCCTTAAGCCTCTGAGTCCCAGACCTTGTGAGCGTCAAGTGGGATCTGGGGCAGAGCGTCAAACACCTACAAGCCTGGATGTTGCCGCCTGCACGGAGTTGCGAGGTCGCCCAAGAATCCACCACCCCCTGGACCCCGAGGCCTGCTGTCGCCTGCCTGGGTGGGCGGCAGGGCCGTGCTGCCGAGGGCTGGTCACCAGACTGGCGGTAAATCGCCAGCACCAGCTAAGCTGAGGCTCAAGAGGCACCCCGTGGCGCCCGTTGCCTTCTGCAGCCATACCACCCTAAACGCACCCCATCTCGTCTGATCCCTGAAGCTAAGCAGGGTCGGGTCTGTTTAGTACCTGGATGGGAGACCACCTGGGAAAACCGGGTGCTGTAGTATTTTTGTCCTCCCAATCCGCCTTTTCCTTTAGTCGCCGGTGCCCGAGGATTCCTCTGCCCCATCCGGGCACTGCTGCAGGCCTCATCTCCTCAAGCCTCTCCCAACACAGCGTGCGCCGGAGGGGGCGCTTCCCGCCGGTCCTGCTGGACATGCCGCCAGAAGGCGGCCCTGGGAGGCAGCCGCACCCCAGCCGCTCCCGGGGTGGCTGGCTCTGACCCAGACTCTGCCGCAGGCCCAGCTGATGATCGGGAGGCCCGCAAGGCCTTCGACCTGCACCTGGCCGACAGCACCAGCGCCCATCCGCGCTGCCGCCACCTGTCTGCCTGTGTGTCTCTCCACAGCTCCCTCCGGAAAAAGCCCACCCTCCGCCGTTTCGCCACGGCCGTGGGCGGGAGTGGGTTCTTGGGCCGGGACCGGTCCTCTGGCCCAGCCGGTCACCAGGCAAAGGCAACTTTGTTCGGCAGTTGGCGGGGGGGCAAGGGTGGCCTTGCTGGCTCTCAGGGGTCGTGCCGACTCAATGGTGTCTCCCAGTGGCTTCGGGCCAACTGCCGTCAGGCAGTAGGGCCGGCCAGGCGGCGGCTGGCTTTTGCCTAGAGCTGTGTGGGCAGACAGAGTGGTGAATGCCCAAGGAACCGCGGGCCACGTGCCCTTAAGCCTCCAAGGCCACGTCCTTGTGAGCGTCAAGAGGGATCTGGGGTGGAGGGCCAAGCGCCTACGGGCCTGGAGGGTCCCGCCTGACCTGAGCTGCGAGGTCACCCACGTGTCCGCCAACCCAGGGTCCCCGAAGCCTCCTGTCCCCTGCCTTGGCAGACGGCAGGGCCGTGCTGGAGATGGTTGGCTGCCGGGCTGGCGGTATGTCGGCAGCACCAGCGAAGCTGAGCCTCAAGAGGTGCCCCGTGGCTCCCGCTGCCTTCTACGGCCATACCACCCTGAACGCGCCCCATCTCGTCTGACCCTGGAAGCTAAGCGGGGTCGGGCCTGGTTAGTACTTGGAATGGAGACCACATTGGAATACCGGGTTCTGTATGCATTTTTGCCTCCCACTATAAATTCTCCTTTAGTCGCCCACGGCCGAGGCCGCCATCACCTCCGCCTGGCACCGCTGCAGGCCTCACCTCCTCAGGCCCCTCCCAACACAGCGTGCTCTGGAGGGGGCGCACCCCGTCGGTCTGGTTGGACATGCGGCCAGAAGGCGGCCCTGGTAGATAACCATAAACCAGCCGCTCCCGGGGTGGCTGGCCTACACCCAGACTGCACCGTAGGCCCGGCTGACGGCCGATAGGCCCACGAGGCCTTCGACCTACACCTGGCCGCCCCCACCAGCGCACATGCACGCCCCAGCCACCTATCTGCCCGTGTGTCTCTATACAGCTACCTCCGGAAAAAGCCCACCCTCTGCTGTTTCGCCACAGCTGGAGGCAGGAGTGGGGTCGTGGGCCATGACCGGTTCTCCAGGTCGCCTGACCTCCAAAGCCGAGAACTGTGCTTTTTGGGTGGCGTGGGTACAAGGGTGGCTTTGCTGGGGCTAAGGGGCCGTGCCGGCCCAATGGTGGCTCCCAGTGGCTTTGGGCCAACTGCCGTCGGGCAGGAGGGCCGGCGCGGCCATGGCTGGGCTGCGCCAAGCACTGCGTGGGTGGACACGGTGGGAAATGCCCAAGGGACAGCAGGCCACTGGCCCTTAAGCCTCTGAGTCCCAGACCTTGTGAGCGTCAAGTGGGATCTGGGGCAGAGCGTCAAACACCTACAAGCCTGGATGTTGCCGCCTGCACGGAGTTGCGAGGTCGCCCAAGAATCCACCACCCCCTGGACCCCGAGGCCTGCTGTCGCCTGCCTGGGTGGGCGGCAGGGCCGTGCTGCCGAGGGCTGGTCACCAGACTGGCGGTAAATCGCCAGCACCAGCTAAGCTGAGGCTCAAGAGGCACCCCGTGGCGCCCGTTGCCTTCTGCAGCCATACCACCCTAAACGCACCCCATCTCGTCTGATCCCTGAAGCTAAGCAGGGTCGGGTCTGTTTAGTACCTGGATGGGAGACCACCTGGGAAAACCGGGTGCTGTAGTATTTTTGTCCTCCCAATCCGCCTTTTCCTTTAGTCGCCGGTGCCCGAGGATTCCTCTGCCCCATCCGGGCACTGCTGCAGGCCTCATCTCCTCAAGCCTCTCCCAACACAGCGTGCGCCGGAGGGGGCGCTTCCCGCCGGTCCTGCTGGACATGCCGCCAGAAGGCGGCCCTGGGAGGCAGCCGCACCCCAGCCGCTCCCGGGGTGGCTGGCTCTGACCCAGACTCTGCCGCAGGCCCAGCTGATGATCGGGAGGCCCGCAAGGCCTTCGACCTGCACCTGGCCGACAGCACCAGCGCCCATCCGCGCTGCCGCCACCTGTCTGCCTGTGTGTCTCTCCACAGCTCCCTCCGGAAAAAGCCCACCCTCCGCCGTTTCGCCACGGCCGTGGGCGGGAGTGGGTTCTTGGGCCGGGACCGGTCCTCTGGCCCAGCCGGTCACCAGGCAAAGGCAACTTTGTTCGGCAGTTGGCGGGGGGGCAAGGGTGGCCTTGCTGGCTCTCAGGGGTCGTGCCGACTCAATGGTGTCTCCCAGTGGCTTCGGGCCAACTGCCGTCAGGCAGTAGGGCCGGCCAGGCGGCGGCTGGCTTTTGCCTAGAGCTGTGTGGGCAGACAGAGTGGTGAATGCCCAAGGAACCGCGGGCCACGTGCCCTTAAGCCTCCAAGGCCACGTCCTTGTGAGCGTCAAGAGGGATCTGGGGTGGAGGGCCAAGCGCCTACGGGCCTGGAGGGTCCCGCCTGACCTGAGCTGCGAGGTCACCCACGTGTCCGCCAACCCAGGGTCCCCGAAGCCTCCTGTCCCCTGCCTTGGCAGACGGCAGGGCCGTGCTGGAGATGGTTGGCTGCCGGGCTGGCGGTATGTCGGCAGCACCAGCGAAGCTGAGCCTCAAGAGGTGCCCCGTGGCTCCCGCTGCCTTCTACGGCCATACCACCCTGAACGCGCCCCATCTCGTCTGACCCTGGAAGCTAAGCTTGGTCGGGCCTGGTTAGTACTTGGATGGGAGACCACATTGGAATACCGGGTTCTGTATGCATTTTTGCCTCCCACTATAAATTCTCCTTTAGTCGCCCACGGCCGAGGCCGCCATCACCTCCGCCTGGCACCGCTGCAGGCCTCACCTCCTCAGGCCCCTCCCAACACAGCGTGCTCTGGAGGGGGCGCACCCCGCCGGTCTGGTTGGACATGCGGCCAGAAGGCGGCCCTGGTAGATAACCATAAACCAGCCGCTCCCGGGGTGGCTGGCCTACACCCAGACTGCACCGTAGGCCCGGCTGACGGCCGATAGGCCCACGAGGCCTTCGACCTACACCTGGCCGCCCCCACCAGCGCACATGCACGCCCCAGCCACCTATCTGCCCGTGTGTCTCTATACAGCTACCTCCGGAAAAAGCCCACCCTCTGCTGTTTCGCCACAGCTGGAGGCAGGAGTGGGGTCGTGGGCCATGACCGGTTCTCCAGGTCGCCTGACCTCCAAAGCCGAGAACTGTGCTTTTTGGGTGGCGTGGGTACAAGGGTGGCTTTGCTGGGGCTAAGGGGCCGTGCCGGCCCAATGGTGGCTCCCAGTGGCTTTGGGCCAACCGCCGTCGGGCAGGAGGGCCGGCGCGGCCATGGCTGGGCTGCGCCAAGCACTGCGTGGGTGGACACGGTGGGAAATGCCCAAGGGACAGCAGGCCACTGGCCCTTAAGCCTCTGAGTCCCAGACCTTGTGAGCGTCAAGTGGGATCTGGGGCAGAGCGTCAAACACCTACAAGCCTGGATGCTGCCGCCTGCACGGAGTTGCGAGGTCGCCCAAGAATCCACCACACCCTGGACCCCGAGGCCTGCTGTCGCCTGCCTGGGTGGGCGGCAGGGCCGTGCTGCCGAGGGCTGGTCACCAGACTGGCGGTAAATCGCCAGCACCAGCTAAGCTGAGGCTCAAGAGGCACCCCGTGGCGCCCGTTGCCTTATGCAGCCATACCACCCTAAACGCACCCCATCTCGTCTGATCCCTGAAGCTAAGCAGGGTCGGGTCTGTTTAGTACCTGGATGGGAGACCACCTGGGAAAACCGGGTGCTGTAGTATTTTTGTCCTCCCAATCCGCCTTTTCCTTTAGTCGCCGGTGCCCGAGGATTCCTCTGCCCCATCCGGGCACTGCTGCAGGCCTCATCTCCTCAAGCCTCTCCCAACACAGCGTGCGCCGGAGGGGGCGCTTCCCGCCGGTCCTGCTGGACATGCCGCCAGAAGGCGGAAGGGAGGCAGCCGCACCCCAGCCGCTCCCGGGGTGGCTGGCTCTGACCCAGACTCTGCCGCAGGCCCGGCTGATGATCGGGAGGCCCGCAAGGCCTTCGACCTGCACCTGGCAGACAGCACCAGCGCCCATCCGCGCTGCCGCCACCTGTCTGCCTGTGTGTCTCTCCACAGCTCCCTCCGGAAAAAGCCCACCCTCCGCCGTTTCGCCACGGCCGTGGGCGGGAGTGGGTTCTTGGGCCGGGACCGGTCCTCTGGCCCAGCCGGTCACCAGGCAAAGGCAACTTTGTTCGGCAGTTGGCGTGGGGGCAAGGGTGGCCTTGCTGGGTCTAAGGGTTCGTGCCGACTCAATGGTGTCTCCCAGGGGCTTCGGGCCAACTGCCGTCAGGCAGTAGGGCCGGCCAGGCGGCGGCTGGCCTTTGCCTAGAGCTGTGTGGGCAGACAGAGTGGTGAATGCCCAAGGAACCGCGGGCCACGTGCCCTTAAGCCTCCAAGGCCACGTCCTTGTGAGCGTCAAGAGGGATCTGGGGTGGAGGGCCAAGCGCCTACGGGCCTGGAGGGTCCCGCCTGACCTGAGCTGCGAGGTCACCCACGTGTCCGCCAACCCAGGGTCCCCGAGGCCTCCTGTCGCCTGCCTTGGCAGACGGCAGGGCCGTGCTGGAGATGGTTGGCTGCCGGGCTGGCGGTATGTCGGCAGCACCAGCGAAGCTGAGCCTCAAGAGGTGCCCCGTGGCTCCCGCTGCCTTCTACGGCCATACCACCCTGAACGCGCCCCATCTCGTCTGATCCTGGAAGCTAAGCAGGGTCGGGCCTGGTTAGTACTTGGATGGGAGACCACATTGGAATACCGGGTTCTGTATGCATTTTTGCCTCCCACTATAAATTCTCCTTTAGCCGCCCACGGCCGAGGCCGCCATCACCTCCGCCTGGCACCGCTGCAGGCCTCACCTCCTCAGGCCCCTCCCAACACAGCGTGCTCTGGAGGGGGCGCACCCCGTCGGTCTGGTTGGACATGCGGCCAGAAGGCGGCCCTGGTAGATAACCATAAACCAGCCGCTACCGGGGTGGCTGGCCTACACCCAGACTGCACCGTAGGCCCGGCTGACGGCCGATAAGCCCACGAGGCCTTCGACCTACACCTGGCCGCCCCCACCAGTGCACATGCACGCCCCAGCCACCTATCTGCCCGTGTGTCTCTATACAGCTACCTCCGGAAAAAGCCCACCCTCTGCTGTTTCGCCACAGCTGGAGGCAGGAGTGGGGTCGTGGGCCATGACCGGTTCTCCAGGTCGCCTGACCTCCAAAGCCGAGAACTGTGCTTTTTGGGTGGCGTGGGTACAAGGGTGGCTTTGCTGGGGCTAAGGGGCCGTGCCGGCCCAATGGTGGCTCCCAGTGGCTTTGGGCCAACTGCCGTCGGGCAGGAGGGCCGGCGCGGCCATGGCTGGGCTGCGCCAAGCACTGCGTGGGTGGACACGGTGGGAAATGCCCAAGGGAGAGCAGGCCACTGGCCCTTAAGCCTCTGAGTCCCAGACCTTGTGAGCGTCAAGTGGGATCTGGGGCAGAGCGTCAAACACCTACAAGCCTGGATGTTGCCGCCTGCACGGAGTTGCGAGGTCGCCCAAGAATCCACCACACCCTGGACCCCGAGGCCTGCTGTCGCCTGCCTGGGTTGGCGGCAGGGCCGTGCTGCCGAGGGCTGGTCACCAGACTGGCGGTAAATCGCCAGCACCAGCTAAGCTGAGGCTCAAGAGGCACCCCGTGGCGCCTGTTGCCTTCTGCAGCCATACCACCCTAAACGCACCCCATCTCGTCTGATCCCTGAAGCTAAGCAGGGTCGGGTCTGTTTAGTACCTGGATGGGAGACCACCTGGGAAAACCGGGTGCTGTAGTATTTTTGGCCTCCCAATCCGCCTTTTCCTTTAGTCGCCGGTGCCCGAGGATTCCTCTGCCCCATCCGGGCACTGCTGCAGGCCTCATCTCCTCAAGCCTCTCCCAACACAGCGTGCGCCGGAGGGGGAGCTTCCCGCCGGTCCTGCTGGACATGCCGCCAGAAGGCGGAAGGGAGGCAGCCGCACCCCAGCCGCTCCCGGGGTGGCTGGCTCTGACCCAGACTCTGCCGCAGGCCCGGCTGATGATCGGGAGGCCCGCAAGGCCTTCGACCTGCACCTGGCAGACAGCACCAGCGCCCATCCGCGCTGCCGCCACCTGTCTGCCTGTGTGTCTCTCCACAGCTCCCTCCGGAAAAAGCCCACCCTCCGCCGTTTCGCCACGGCCGTGGGCGGGAGTGGGTTCTTGGGCTGGGACCGGTCCTCTGGCCCAGCCGGTCACCAGGCAAAGGCAACTTTGTTCGGCAGTTGGCGTGGGGGCAAGGGTGGCCTTGCTGGGTCTAAGGGTTCGTGCCGACTCAATGGTGTCTCCCAGGGGCTTCGGGCCAACTGCCGTCAGGCAGTAGGGCCGGCCAGGCGGCGGCTGGCCTTTGCCTAGAGCTGTGTGGGCAGACAGAGTGGTGAATGCCCAAGGAACCACGGGCCACGTGCCCTTAAGCCTCCAAGGCCACGTCCTTGTGAGCGTCAAGAGGGATCTGGGGTGGAGGGCCAAGCGCCTACGGGCCTGGAGGGTCCCGCCTGACCTGAGCTGCGAGGTCACCCACGTGTCCGCCAACCCAGGGTCCCCGAGGCCTCCTGTCGCCTGCCTTGGCAGACAGCAGGGCCGTGCTGGAGATGGTTGGCTGCCGGGCTGGCGGTATGTCGGCAGCACCAGCGAAGCTGAGCCTCAAGAGGTGCCCCGTGGCTCCCGCTGCCTTCTACGGCCATACCACCCTGAACGCGCCCCATCTCGTCTGATCCTGGAAGCTAAGCAGGGTCGGGCCTGGTTAGTACTTGGAATGGAGACCACATTGGAATACCAGGTTCTGTATGCATTTTTGCCTCCCACTATAAATTCTCCTTTAGTCGCCCACGGCCGAGGCCGCCATCACCTCCGCCTGGCACCGCTGCAGGCCTCACCTCCTCAGGCCCCTCCCAACACAGCGTGCTCTGGAGGGGGCGCACCCCGTCGGTCTGGTTGGACATGCGGCCAGAAGGCGGCCCTGGTAGATAACCATAAACCAGCCGCTCCCGGGGTGGCTGGCCTACACCCAGACTGCACCGTAGGCCCGGCTGACGGCCGATAAGCCCACGAGGCCTTCGACCTACACCTGGCCGCCCCCACCAGCGCACATGCACGCCCCAGCCACCTATCTGCCCGTGTGTCTCTATACAGCTACCTCCGGAAAAAGCCCACCCTCTGCTGTTTCGCCACAGCTGGAGGCAGGAGTGGGGTCGTGGGCCATGACCGGTTCTCCAGGTCGCCTGACCTCCAAAGCCGAGAACTGTGCTTTTTGGGTGGCGTGGGTACAAGGGTGGCTTTGCTGGGGCTAAGGGGCCGTGCCGGCCCAATGGTGGCTCCCAGTGGCTTTGGGCCAACTGCCGTCGGGCAGGAGGGCCGGCGCGGCCATGGCTGGGCTGCGCCAAGCACTGCGTGGGTGGACACGGTGGGAAATGCCCAAGGGACAGCAGGCCACTGGCCCTTAAGCCTCTGAGTCCCAGACCTTGTGAGCGTCAAGTGGGATCTGGGGCAGAGCGTCAAACACCTACAAGCCTGGATGTTGCCGCCTGCACGGAGTTGCGAGGTCGCCCAAGAATCCACCACCCCCTGGACCCCGAGGCCTGCTGTCGCCTGCCTGGGTGGGCGGCAGGGCCGTGCTGCCGAGGGCTGGTCACCAGACTGGCGGTAAATCGCCAGCACCAGCTAAGCTGAGGCTCAAGAGGCACCCCGTGGCGCCCGTTGCCTTCTGCAGCCATACCACCCTAAACGCACCCCATCTCGTCTGATCCCTGAAGCTAAGCAGGGTCGGGTCTGTTTAGTACCTGGATGGGAGACCACCTGGGAAAACCGGGTGCTGTAGTATTTTTGTCCTCCCAATCCGCCTTTTCCTTTAGTCGCCGGTGCCCGAGGATTCCTCTGCCCCATCCGGGCACTGCTGCAGGCCTCATCTCCTCAAGCCTCTCCCAACACAGCGTGCGCCGGAGGGGGCGCTTCCCGCCGGTCCTGCTGGACATGCCGCCAGAAGGCGGCCCTGGGAGGCAGCCGCACCCCAGCCGCTCCCGGGGTGGCTGGCTCTGACCCAGACTCTGCCGCAGGCCCAGCTGATGATCGGGAGGCCCGCAAGGCCTTCGACCTGCACCTGGCCGACAGCACCAGCGCCCATCCGCGCTGCCGCCACCTGTCTGCCTGTGTGTCTCTCCACAGCTCCCTCCGGAAAAAGCCCACCCTCCGCCGTTTCGCCACGGCCGTGGGCGGGAGTGGGTTCTTGGGCCGGGACCGGTCCTCTGGCCCAGCCGGTCACCAGGCAAAGGCAACTTTGTTCGGCAGTTGGCGGGGGGGCAAGGGTGGCCTTGCTGGCTCTCAGGGGTCGTGCCGACTCAATGGTGTCTCCCAGTGGCTTCGGGCCAACTGCCGTCAGGCAGTAGGGCCGGCCAGGCGGCGGCTGGCTTTTGCCTAGAGCTGTGTGGGCAGACAGAGTGGTGAATGCCCAAGGAACCGCGGGCCACGTGCCCTTAAGCCTCCAAGGCCACGTCCTTGTGAGCGTCAAGAGGGATCTGGGGTGGAGGGCCAAGCGCCTACGGGCCTGGAGGGTCCCGCCTGACCTGAGCTGCGAGGTCACCCACGTGTCCGCCAACCCAGGGTCCCCGAAGCCTCCTGTCCCCTGCCTTGGCAGACGGCAGGGCCGTGCTGGAGATGGTTGGCTGCCGGGCTGGCGGTATGTCGGCAGCACCAGCGAAGCTGAGCCTCAAGAGGTGCCCCGTGGCTCCCGCTGCCTTCTACGGCCATACCACCCTGAACGCGCCCCATCTCGTCTGACCCTGGAAGCTAAGCGGGGTCGGGCCTGGTTAGTACTTGGAATGGAGACCACATTGGAATACCGGGTTCTGTATGCATTTTTGCCTCCCACTATAAATTCTCCTTTAGTCGCCCACGGCCGAGGCCGCCATCACCTCCGCCTGGCACCGCTGCAGGCCTCACCTCCTCAGGCCCCTCCCAACACAGCGTGCTCTGGAGGGGGCGCACCCCGTCGGTCTGGTTGGACATGCGGCCAGAAGGCGGCCCTGGTAGATAACCATAAACCAGCCGCTCCCGGGGTGGCTGGCCTACACCCAGACTGCACCGTAGGCCCGGCTGACGGCCGATAGGCCCACGAGGCCTTCGACCTACACCTGGCCGCCCCCACCAGCGCACATGCACGCCCCAGCCACCTATCTGCCCGTGTGTCTCTATACAGCTACCTCCGGAAAAAGCCCACCCTCTGCTGTTTCGCCACAGCTGGAGGCAGGAGTGGGGTCGTGGGCCATGACCGGTTCTCCAGGTCGCCTGACCTCCAAAGCCGAGAACTGTGCTTTTTGGGTGGCGTGGGTACAAGGGTGGCTTTGCTGGGGCTAAGGGGCCGTGCCGGCCCAATGGTGGCTCCCAGTGGCTTTGGGCCAACTGCCGTCGGGCAGGAGGGCCGGCGCGGCCATGGCTGGGCTGCGCCAAGCACTGCGTGGGTGGACACGGTGGGAAATGCCCAAGGGACAGCAGGCCACTGGCCCTTAAGCCTCTGAGTCCCAGACCTTGTGAGCGTCAAGTGGGATCTGGGGCAGAGCGTCAAACACCTACAAGCCTGGATGTTGCCGCCTGCACGGAGTTGCGAGGTCGCCCAAGAATCCACCACCCCCTGGACCCCGAGGCCTGCTGTCGCCTGCCTGGGTGGGCGGCAGGGCCGTGCTGCCGAGGGCTGGTCACCAGACTGGCGGTAAATCGCCAGCACCAGCTAAGCTGAGGCTCAAGAGGCACCCCGTGGCGCCCGTTGCCTTCTGCAGCCATACCACCCTAAACGCACCCCATCTCGTCTGATCCCTGAAGCTAAGCAGGGTCGGGTCTGTTTAGTACCTGGATGGGAGACCACCTGGGAAAACCGGGTGCTGTAGTATTTTTGTCCTCCCAATCCGCCTTTTCCTTTAGTCGCCGGTGCCCGAGGATTCCTCTGCCCCATCCGGGCACTGCTGCAGGCCTCATCTCCTCAAGCCTCTCCCAACACAGCGTGCGCCGGAGGGGGCGCTTCCCGCCGGTCCTGCTGGACATGCCGCCAGAAGGCGGCCCTGGGAGGCAGCCGCACCCCAGCCGCTCCCGGGGTGGCTGGCTCTGACCCAGACTCTGCCGCAGGCCCAGCTGATGATCGGGAGGCCCGCAAGGCCTTCGACCTGCACCTGGCCGACAGCACCAGCGCCCATCCGCGCTGCCGCCACCTGTCTGCCTGTGTGTCTCTCCACAGCTCCCTCCGGAAAAAGCCCACCCTCCGCCGTTTCGCCACGGCCGTGGGCGGGAGTGGGTTCTTGGGCCGGGACCGGTCCTCTGGCCCAGCCGGTCACCAGGCAAAGGCAACTTTGTTCGGCAGTTGGCGGGGGGGCAAGGGTGGCCTTGCTGGCTCTCAGGGGTCGTGCCGACTCAATGGTGTCTCCCAGTGGCTTCGGGCCAACTGCCGTCAGGCAGTAGGGCCGGCCAGGCGGCGGCTGGCTTTTGCCTAGAGCTGTGTGGGCAGACAGAGTGGTGAATGCCCAAGGAACCGCGGGCCACGTGCCCTTAAGCCTCCAAGGCCACGTCCTTGTGAGCGTCAAGAGGGATCTGGGGTGGAGGGCCAAGCGCCTACGGGCCTGGAGGGTCCCGCCTGACCTGAGCTGCGAGGTCACCCACGTGTCCGCCAACCCAGGGTCCCCGAAGCCTCCTGTCCCCTGCCTTGGCAGACGGCAGGGCCGTGCTGGAGATGGTTGGCTGCCGGGCTGGCGGTATGTCGGCAGCACCAGCGAAGCTGAGCCTCAAGAGGTGCCCCGTGGCTCCCGCTGCCTTCTACGGCCATACCACCCTGAACGCGCCCCATCTCGTCTGACCCTGGAAGCTAAGCTTGGTCGGGCCTGGTTAGTACTTGGATGGGAGACCACATTGGAATACCGGGTTCTGTATGCATTTTTGCCTCCCACTATAAATTCTCCTTTAGTCGCCCACGGCCGAGGCCGCCATCACCTCCGCCTGGCACCGCTGCAGGCCTCACCTCCTCAGGCCCCTCCCAACACAGCGTGCTCTGGAGGGGGCGCACCCCGCCGGTCTGGTTGGACATGCGGCCAGAAGGCGGCCCTGGTAGATAACCATAAACCAGCCGCTCCCGGGGTGGCTGGCCTACACCCAGACTGCACCGTAGGCCCGGCTGACGGCCGATAGGCCCACGAGGCCTTCGACCTACACCTGGCCGCCCCCACCAGCGCACATGCACGCCCCAGCCACCTATCTGCCCGTGTGTCTCTATACAGCTACCTCCGGAAAAAGCCCACCCTCTGCTGTTTCGCCACAGCTGGAGGCAGGAGTGGGGTCGTGGGCCATGACCGGTTCTCCAGGTCGCCTGACCTCCAAAGCCGAGAACTGTGCTTTTTGGGTGGCGTGGGTACAAGGGTGGCTTTGCTGGGGCTAAGGGGCCGTGCCGGCCCAATGGTGGCTCCCAGTGGCTTTGGGCCAACCGCCGTCGGGCAGGAGGGCCGGCGCGGCCATGGCTGGGCTGCGCCAAGCACTGCGTGGGTGGACACGGTGGGAAATGCCCAAGGGACAGCAGGCCACTGGCCCTTAAGCCTCTGAGTCCCAGACCTTGTGAGCGTCAAGTGGGATCTGGGGCAGAGCGTCAAACACCTACAAGCCTGGATGCTGCCGCCTGCACGGAGTTGCGAGGTCGCCCAAGAATCCACCACACCCTGGACCCCGAGGCCTGCTGTCGCCTGCCTGGGTGGGCGGCAGGGCCGTGCTGCCGAGGGCTGGTCACCAGACTGGCGGTAAATCGCCAGCACCAGCTAAGCTGAGGCTCAAGAGGCACCCCGTGGCGCCCGTTGCCTTATGCAGCCATACCACCCTAAACGCACCCCATCTCGTCTGATCCCTGAAGCTAAGCAGGGTCGGGTCTGTTTAGTACCTGGATGGGAGACCACCTGGGAAAACCGGGTGCTGTAGTATTTTTGTCCTCCCAATCCGCCTTTTCCTTTAGTCGCCGGTGCCCGAGGATTCCTCTGCCCCATCCGGGCACTGCTGCAGGCCTCATCTCCTCAAGCCTCTCCCAACACAGCGTGCGCCGGAGGGGGCGCTTCCCGCCGGTCCTGCTGGACATGCCGCCAGAAGGCGGAAGGGAGGCAGCCGCACCCCAGCCGCTCCCGGGGTGGCTGGCTCTGACCCAGACTCTGCCGCAGGCCCGGCTGATGATCGGGAGGCCCGCAAGGCCTTCGACCTGCACCTGGCAGACAGCACCAGCGCCCATCCGCGCTGCCGCCACCTGTCTGCCTGTGTGTCTCTCCACAGCTCCCTCCGGAAAAAGCCCACCCTCCGCCGTTTCGCCACGGCCGTGGGCGGGAGTGGGTTCTTGGGCCGGGACCGGTCCTCTGGCCCAGCCGGTCACCAGGCAAAGGCAACTTTGTTCGGCAGTTGGCGTGGGGGCAAGGGTGGCCTTGCTGGGTCTAACGGTTCGTGCCGACTCAATGGTGTCTCCCAGGGGCTTCGGGCCAACTGCCGTCAGGCAGTAGGGCCGGCCAGGCGGCGGCTGGCCTTTGCCTAGAGCTGTGTGGGCAGACAGAGTGGTGAATGCCCAAGGAACCGCGGGCCACGTGCCCTTAAGCCTCCAAGGCCACGTCCTTGTGAGCGTCAAGAGGGATCTGGGGTGGAGGGCCAAGCGCCTACGGGCCTGGAGGTTCCCGCCTGACCTAACCTGCGAGGTCACCCACGTGTCCGCCAACCCAGGGTCCCCGAGGCCTCCTGTCGCCTGCCTTGGCAGACGGCAGGGCCGTGCTGGAGATGGTTGGCTGCCGGGCTGGCGGTATGTCGGCAGCACCAGCGAAGCTGAGCCTCAAGAGGTGCCCCGTGGCTCCCGCTGCCTTCTACGGCCATACCACCCTGAACGCGCCCCATCTCGTCTGATCCTGGAAGCTAAGCAGGGTCGGGCCTGGTTAGTACTTGGATGGGAGACCACATTGGAATACCGGGTTCTGTATGCATTTTTGCCTCCCACTATAAATTCTCCTTTAGCCGCCCACGGCCGAGGCCGCCATCACCTCCGCCTGGCACCGCTGCAGGCCTCACCTCCTCAGGCCCCTCCCAACACAGCGTGCTCTGGAGGGGGCGCACCCCGTCGGTCTGGTTGGACATGCGGCCAGAAGGCGGCCCTGGTAGATAACCATAAACCAGCCGCTACCGGGGTGGCTGGCCTACACCCAGACTGCACCGTAGGCCCGGCTGACGGCCGATAAGCCCACGAGGCCTTCGACCTACACCTGGCCGCCCCCACCAGCGCACATGCACGCCCCAGCCACCTATCTGCCCGTGTGTCTCTATACAGCTACCTCCGGAAAAAGCCCACCCTCTGCTGTTTCGCCACAGCTGGAGGCAGGAGTGGGGTCGTGGGCCATGACCGGTTCTCCAGGTCGCCTGACCTCCAAAGCCGAGAACTGTGCTTTTTGGGTGGCGTGGGTACAAGGGTGGCTTTGCTGGGGCTAAGGGGCCGTGCCGGCCCAATGGTGGCTCCCAGTGGCTTTGGGCCAACTGCCGTCGGGCAGGAGGGCCGGCGCGGCCATGGCTGGGCTGCGCCAAGCACTGCGTGGGTGGACACGGTGGGAAATGCCCAAGGGAGAGCAGGCCACTGGCCCTTAAGCCTCTGAGTCCCAGACCTTGTGAGCGTCAAGTGGGATCTGGGGCAGAGCGTCAAACACCTACAAGCCTGGATGTTGCCGCCTGCACGGAGTTGCGAGGTCGCCCAAGAATCCACCACACCCTGGACCCCGAGGCCTGCTGTCGCCTGCCTGGGTGGGCGGCAGGGCCGTGCTGCCGAGGGCTGGTCACCAGACTGGCGGTAAATCGCCAGCACCAGCTAAGCTGAGGCTCAAGAGGCACCCCGTGGCGCCCGTTGCCTTCTGCAGCCATACCACCCTAAACGCACCCCATCTCGTCTGATCCCTGAAGCTAAGCAGGGTCGGGTCTGTTTAGTACCTGGATGGGAGACCACCTGGGAAAACCGGGTGCTGTAGTATTTTTGGCCTCCCAATCCGCCTTTTCCTTTAGTCGCCGGTGCCCGAGGATTCCTCTGCCCCATCCGGGCACTGCTGCAGGCCTCATCTCCTCAAGCCTCTCCCAACACAGCGTGCGCCGGAGGGGGCGCTTCCCGCCGGTCCTGCTGGACATGCCGCCAGAAGGCGGCCCTGGGAAGCAGCCGCACCCCAGCCGCTCCCGGGGTGGCTGGCTCTGACCCAGACTCTGCCGCAGGCCCGGCTGATGATCGGGAGGCCCGCAAGGCCTTCGACCTGCACCTGGCCGACAGCACCAGCGCCCATCCGCGCTGCCGCCACCTGTCTGCCTGTGTGTCTCTCCACAGCTCCCTCCGGAAAAAGCCCACCCTCCGCCGTTTCGCCACGGCCGTGGGCGGGAGTGGGTTCTTGGGCCGGGACCGGTCCTCTGGCCCAGCCGGTCACCAGGCACAGGCAACTTTGTTCGGCAGTTGGCGTGGGGGCAAGGGTGGCCTTGCTGGCTCTCAGGGGTCGTGCCGACTCAATGGTGTCTCCCAGTGGCTTCGGGCCAACTGCCGTCAGGCAGTAGGGCCGGCCAGGCGGCGGCTGGCCTTTGCCTAGAGCTGTGTGGGCAGACAGAGTGGTGAATGCCCAAGGAACCGCGGGCCACGTGCCCTTAAGCCTCCAAGGCCACGTCCTTGTGAGCGTCAAGAGGGATCTGGGGTGGAGGGCCAAGCGCCTACGGGCCTGGAGGGTCCCGCCTGACCTGAGCTGCGAGGTCACCCACGTGTCCGCCAACCCAGGGTCCCCGAGGCCTCCTGTCGCCTGCCTTGGCAGACGGCAGGGCCGTGCTGGAGATGGTTGGCTGCCGGGCTGGCGGTATGTCGGCAGCACCAGCGAAGCTGAGCCTCAAGAGGTGCCCCGTGGCTCCCGCTGCTTTCTACGGCCATACCAACCTGAACGCGCCCCATCTCGTCTGATCCTGGAAGCTAAGCAGGGTCGGGCCTGGTTAGTACTTGGATGGGAGACCACATTGGAATACCGGGTTCTGTATGCATTTTTGCCTCCCACTATAAATTCTCCTTTAGTCGCCCACGGCCGAGGCCGCCATCACCTCCGCCTGGCACCGCTGCAGGCCTCACCTCCTCAGGCCCCTCCCAACACAGCGTGCTCTGGAGGGGGCGCACCCCGCCGGCCTGGTTGGACATGCGGCCAGAAGGCGGCCCTGGTAGATAACCATAAACCAGCCGCTCCCGGGGTGGCTGGCCTACACCCAGACTGCACCGTAGGCCCGGCTGACGGCCGATAGGCCCACGAGGCCTTCGACCTACACCTGGCCGCCCCCACCTGCGCACATGCACGCCCCAGCCACCTATCTGCCCGTGTGTCTCTATACAGCTACCTCCAGAAAAAGCCCACCCTCTGCTGTTTCGCCACAGCTGGAGGCAGGAGTGGGGTCGTGGGCCATGACCGGTTCTCCAGGTCGCCTGACCTCCAAAGCCGAGAACTGTGCTTTTTGGGTGGCGTGGGTACAAGGGTGGCTTTGCTGGGGCTAAGGGGCCGTGCCGGCCCAATGGTGGCTCCCAGTGGCTTTGGGCCAACCGCCGTCGGGCAGGAGGGCCGGCGCGGCCATGGCTGGGCTGCGCCAAGCACTGCGTGGGTGGACACGGTGGGAAATGCCCAAGGGACAGCAGGCCACTGGCCCTTAAGCCTCTGAGTCCCAGACCTTGTGAGCGTCAAGTGGGATCTGGGGCAGAGCGTCAAACACCTACAAGCCTGGATGTTGCCGCCTGAACGGAGTTGCGAGGTCGCCCAAGAATCCACCACCCCCTGGACCCCGAGGCCTGCTGTCGCCTGCCTGGGTGGGCGGCAGGGCCGTGCTGCCGAGGGCTGGTCACCAGACTGGCGGTAATTCGCCAGCACCAGCTAAGCTGAGGCTCAAGAGGCACCCCGTGGCGCCCATTGCCTTCTGCAGCCATACCACCCTAAACGCACCCCATCTCGTCTGATCCCTGAAGCTAAGCAGGGTCGGGTCTGTTTAGTACCTGGATGGGAGACCACCTGGGAAAACCGGGTGCTGTAGTATTTTTGGCCTCCCAATCCGCCTTTTCCTTTAGTCGCCGGTGCCCGAGGATTCCTCTGCCCCATCCGGGCACTGCTGCAGGCCTCATCTCCTCAAGCCTCTCCCAACACAGCGTGCGCCGGAGGGGGCGCTTCCCGCCGGTCCTGCTGGACATGCCGCCAGAAGGCGGCCCTGGGAAGCAGCCGCACCCCAGCCGCTCCCGGGGTGGCTGGCTCTGACCCAGACTCTGCCGCAGGCCCGGCTGATGATCGGGAGGCCCGCAAGGCCTTCGACCTGCACCTGGCCGACAGCACCAGCGCCCATCCGCGCTGCCGCCACCTGTCTGCCTGTGTGTCTCTCCACAGCTCCCTCCGGAAAAAGCCCACCCTCCGCCGTTTCGCCACGGCCGTGGGCGGGAGTGGGTTCTTGGGCCGGGACCGGTCCTCTGGCCCAGCCGGTCACCAGGCACAGGCAACTTTGTTCGGCAGTTGGCGTGGGGGCAAGGGTGGCCTTGCTGGGTCTAAGGGGTCGTGCCGACTCAATGGTGTCTCCCAGTGCCTTCGGGCCAACTGCCGTCAGGCAGTAGGGCCGGCCAGGCGGCGGCTGGCCTTTGCCTAGAGCTGTGTGGGCAGACAGAGTGGTGAATGCCCAAGGAACCGCGGGCCACGTGCCCTTAAGCCTCCAAGGCCACGTCCTTGTGAGCGTCAAGAGGGATCTGGGGTGGAGGGCCAAGCGCCTACGGGCCTGGAGGGTCCCGCCTGACCTGAGCTGCGAGGTCACCCACGTGTCCGCCAACCCAGGGTCCCCGAGGCCTCCTGTCGCCTGCCTTGGCAGACGGCAGGGCCGTGCTGGAGATGGTTGGCTGCCGGGCTGGCGGTATGTCGGCAGCACCAGCGAAGCTGAGCCTCAAGAGGTGCCCCGTGGCTCCCGCTGCCTTCTACGGCCATACCACCCTGAACGCGCCCCATCTCGTCTGATCCTGGAAGCTAAGCAGGGTCGGGCCTGGTTAGTACTTGGATGGGAGACCACATTGGAATACCGGGTTCTGTATGCATTTTTGCCTCCCACTATAAATTCTCCTTTAGTCGCCCACGGCCGAGGCCGCCATCACCTCCGCCTGGCACCGCTGCAGGCCTCACCTCCTCAGGCCCCTCCCAACACAGCGTGCTCTGGAGGGGGCGCACCCCGCCGGCCTGGTTGGACATGCGGCCAGAAGGCGGCCCTGGTAGATAACCATAAACCAGCCGCTCCCGGGGTGGCTGGCCTACACCCAGACTGCACCGTAGGCCCGGCTGACGGCCGATAGGCCCACGAGGCCTTCGACCTACACCTGGCCGCCCCCACCTGCGCACATGCACGCCCCAGCCACCTATCTGCCCGTGTGTCTCTATACAGCTACCTCCAGAAAAAGCCCACCCTCTGCTGTTTCGCCACAGCTGGAGGCAGGAGTGGGGTCATGGGCCATGACCGGTTCTCCAGGTCGCCTGACCTCCAAAGCCGAGAACTGTGCTTTTTGGGTGGCGTGGGTACAAGGGTGGCTTTGCTGGGGCTAAGGGGCCGTGCCGGCCCAATGGTGGCTCCCAGTGGCTTTGGGCCAACCGCCGTCGGGCAGGAGGGCCGGCGCGGCCATGGCTGGGCTGCGCCAAGCACTGCGTGGGTGGACACGGTGGGAAATGCCCAAGGGACAGCAGGCCACTGGCCCTTAAGCCTCTGAGTCCCAGACCTTGTGAGCGTCAAGTGGGATCTGGGGCAGAGCGTCAAACACCTACAAGCCTGGATGTTGCCGCCTGAACGGAGTTGCGAGGTCGCCCAAGAATCCACCACCCCCTGGACCCCGAGGCCTGCTGTCGCCTGCCTGGGTGGGCGGCAGGGCCGTGCTGCCGAGGGCTGGTCACCAGACTGGCGGTAATTCGCCAGCACCAGCTAAGCTGAGGCTCAAGAGGCACCCCGTGGCGCCCATTGCCTTCTGCAGCCATACCACCCTAAACGCACCCCATCTCGTCTGATCCCTGAAGCTAAGCAGGGTCGGGTCTGTTTAGTACCTGGATGGGAGACCACCTGGGAAAACCGGGTGCTGTAGTATTTTTGTCCTCCCAATCCGCCTTTTCCTTTAGTCGCCGGTGCCCGAGGATTCCTCTGCCCCATCCGGGCACTGCTGCAGGCCTCATCTCCTCAAGCCTCTCCCAACACAGCGTGCGCCGGAGGGGGCGCTTCCCGCCGGTCCTGCTGGACATGCCGCCAGAAGGCGGCCCTGGGAGGCAGCCGCACCCCAGCCGCTCCCGGGGTGGCTGGCTCTGACCCAGACTCTGCCGCAGGCCCGGCTGATGATCGGGAGGCCCGCAAGGCCTTCGACCTGCACCTGGCCGACAGCACCAGCGCCCATCCGCGCTGCCGCCACCTGTCTGCCTGTGTGTCTCTCCACAGCTCCCTCCGGAAAAAGCCCACCCTCCGCCGTTTCGCCACGGCCGTGGGCGGGAGTGGGTTCTTGGGCCGGGACCGGTCCTCTGGCCCAGCCGGTCACCAGGCACAGGCAACTTTGTTCGGCAGTTGGCGGGGGGGCAAGGGTGGCCTTGCTGGCTCTCAGGGGTCGTGCCGACTCAATGGTGTCTCCCAGTGGCTTCGGGCCAACTGCCGTCAGGCAGTAGGGCCGGCCAGGCGGCGGCTGGCTTTTGCCTAGAGCTGTGTGGGCAGACAGAGTGGTGAATGCCCAAGGAACCGCGGGCCACGTGCCCTTAAGCCTCCAAGGCCACGTCCTTGTGAGCGTCAAGAGGGATCTGGGGTGGAGGGCCAAGCGCCTACGGGCCTGGAGGGTCCCGCCTGACCTGAGCTGCGAGGTCACCCACGTGTCCGCCAACCCAGGGTCCCCGAGGCCTCCTGTCCCCTGCCTTGGCAGACGGCAGGGCCGTGCTGGAGATGGTTGGCTGCCGGGCTGGCGGTATGTCGGCAGCACCAGCGAAGCTGAGCCTCAAGAGGTGCCCCGTGGCTCCCGCTGCCTTCTACGGCCATACCACCCTGAACGCGCCCCATCTCGTCTGATCCTGGAAGCTAAGCAGGGTCGGGCCTGGTTAGTACTTGGATGGGAGACCACATTGGAATACCGGGTTCTGTATGCATTTTTGCCTCCCACTATAAATTCTCCTTTAGTCGCCCACGGCCGAGGCCGCCATCACCTCCGCCTGGCACCGCTGCAGGCCTCACCTCCTCAGGCCCCTCCCAACACAGCGTGCTCTGGAGGGGGCGCACCCCGCCGGCCTGGTTGGACATGCGGCCAGAAGGCGGCCCTGGTAGATAACCATAAACCAGCCGCTCCCGGGGTGGCTGGCCTACACCCAGACTGCACCGTAGGCCCGGCTGACGGCCGATAGGCCCACGAGGCCTTCGACCTACACCTGGCCGCCCCCACCTGCGCACATGCACGCCCCAGCCACCTATCTGCCCGTGTGTCTCTATACAGCTACCTCCAGAAAAAGCCCACCCTCTGCTGTTTCGCCACAGCTGGAGGCAGGAGTGGGGTCATGGGCCATGACCGGTTCTCCAGGTCGCCTGACCTCCAAAGCCGAGAACTGTGCTTTTTGGGTGGCGTGGGTACAAGGGTGGCTTTGCTGGGGCTAAGGGGCCGTGCCGGCCCAATGGTGGCTCCCAGTGGCTTTGGGCCAACCGCCGTCGGGCAGGAGGGCCGGCGCGGCCATGGCTGGGCTGCGCCAAGCACTGCGTGGGTGGACACGGTGGGAAATGCCCAAGGGACAGCAGGCCACTGGCCCTTAAGCCTCTGAGTCCCAGACCTTGTGAGCGTCAAGTGGGATCTGGGGCAGAGCGTCAAACACCTACAAGCCTGGATGTTGCCGCCTGAACGGAGTTGCGAGGTCGCCCAAGAATCCACCACCCCCTGGACCCCGAGGCCTGCTGTCGCCTGCCTGGGTGGGCGGCAGGGCCGTGCTGCCGAGGGCTGGTCACCAGACTGGCGGTAATTCGCCAGCACCAGCTAAGCTGAGGCTCAAGAGGCACCCCGTGGCGCCCATTGCCTTCTGCAGCCATACCACCCTAAACGCACCCCATCTCGTCTGATCCCTGAAGCTAAGCAGGGTCGGGTCTGTTTAGTACCTGGATGGGAGACCACCTGGGAAAACCGGGTGCTGTAGTATTTTTGTCCTCCCAATCCGCCTTTTCCTTTAGTCGCCGGTGCCCGAGGATTCCTCTGCCCCATCCGGGCACTGCTGCAGGCCTCATCTCCTCAAGCCTCTCCCAACACAGCGTGCGCCGGAGGGGGCGCTTCCCGCCGGTCCTGCTGGACATGCCGCCAGAAGGCGGCCCTGGGAGGCAGCCGCACCCCAGCCGCTCCCGGGGTGGCTGGCTCTGACCCAGACTCTGCCGCAGGCCCGGCTGATGATCGGGAGGCCCGCAAGGCCTTCGACCTGCACCTGGCCGACAGCACCAGCGCCCATCCGCGCTGCCGCCACCTGTCTGCCTGTGTGTCTCTCCACAGCTCCCTCCGGAAAAAGCCCACCCTCCGCCGTTTCGCCACGGCCGTGGGCGGGAGTGGGTTCTTGGGCCGGGACCGGTCCTCTGGCCCAGCCGGTCACCAGGCACAGGCAACTTTGTTCGGCAGTTGGCGGGGGGGCAAGGGTGGCCTTGCTGGCTCTCAGGGGTCGTGCCGACTCAATGGTGTCTCCCAGTGGCTTCGGGCCAACTGCCGTCAGGCAGTAGGGCCGGCCAGGCGGCGGCTGGCTTTTGCCTAGAGCTGTGTGGGCAGACAGAGTGGTGAATGCCCAAGGAACCGCGGGCCACGTGCCCTTAAGCCTCCAAGGCCACGTCCTTGTGAGCGTCAAGAGGGATCTGGGGTGGAGGGCCAAGCGCCTACGGGCCTGGAGGGTCCCGCCTGACCTGAGCTGCGAGGTCACCCACGTGTCCGCCAACCCAGGGTCCCCGAGGCCTCCTGTCCCCTGCCTTGGCAGACGGCAGGGCCGTGCTGGAGATGGTTGGCTGCCGGGCTGGCGGTATGTCGGCAGCACCAGCGAAGCTGAGCCTCAAGAGGTGCCCCGTGGCTCCCGCTGCCTTCTACGGCCATACCACCCTGAACGCGCCCCATCTCGTCTGACCCTGGAAGCTAAGCGGGGTCGGGCCTGGTTAGTACTTGGATGGGAGACCACATTGGAATACCGGGTTCTGTATGCATTTTTGCCTCCCACTATAAATTCTCCTTTAGTCGCCCACGGCCGAGGCCGCCATCACCTCCGCCTGGCACCGCTGCAGGCCTCACCTCCTCAGGCCCCTCCCAACACAGCGTGCTCTGGAGGGGGCACACCCCGCCGGTCTGGTTGGACATGCGGCCAGAAGGCGGCCCTGGTAGATAACCATAAACCAGCCGCTCCCGGGGTGGCTGGCCTACACCCAGACTGCACCGTAGGCCCGGCTGACGGCCGATAGGCCCACGAGGCCTTCGACCTACACCTGGCCGCCCCCACCAGCGCACATGCACGCCCCAGCCACCTATCTGCCCGTGTGTCTCTATACAGCTACCTCCGGAAAAAGCCCACCCTCTGCTGTTTCGCCACAGCTGGAGGCAGGAGTGGGGTCGTGGGCCATGACCGGTTCTCCAGGTCGCCTGACCTCCAAAGCCGAGAACTGTGCTTTTTGGGTGGCGTGGGTACAAGGGTGGCTTTGCTGGGGCTAAGGGGCCGTGCCGGCCCAATGGTGGCTCCCAGTGGCTTTGGGCCAACCGCCGTCGGGCAGGAGGGCCGGCGCGGCCATGGCTGGGCTGCGCCAAGCACTGCGTGGGTGGACACGGTGGGAAATGCCCAAGGGACAGCAGGCCACTGGCCCTTAAGCCTCTGAGTCCCAGACCTTGTGAGCGTCAAGTGGGATCTGGGGCAGAGCGTCAAACACCTACAAGCCTGGATGCTGCCGCCTGCACGGAGTTGCGAGGTCGCCCAAGAATCCACCACACCCTGGACCCCGAGGCCTGCTGTCGCCTGCCTGGGTGGGCGGCAGGGCCGTGCTGCCGAGGGCTGGTCACCAGACTGGCGGTAAATCGCCAGCACCAGCTAAGCTGAGGCTCAAGAGGCACCCCGTGGCGCCCGTTGCCTTCTGCAGCCATACCACCCTAAACGCACCCCATCTCGTCTGATCCCTGAAGC
Source organism: Balaenoptera physalus (assembly GCF_965194825.1). Lineage (NCBI taxonomy): Eukaryota > Metazoa > Chordata > Mammalia > Artiodactyla > Balaenopteridae > Balaenoptera > Balaenoptera physalus. The sequence goes on along the minus strand of NW_028125987.1, from coordinate 420,455 downwards.
TAAGCAGGGTCGGGTCTGTTTAGTACCTGGATGGGAGACCACCTGGGAAAACCGGGTGCTGTAGTATTTTTGGCCTCCCAATCCGCCTTTTCCTTTAGTCGCCGGTGCCCGAGGATTCCTCTGCCCCATCCGGGCACTGCTGCAGGCCTCATCTCCTCAAGCCTCTCCCAACACAGCGTGCGCCGGAGGGGGCGCTTCCCGCCGGTCCTGCTGGACATGCCGCCAGAAGGCGGCCCTGGGAAGCAGCCGCACCCCAGCCGCTCCCGGGGTGGCTGGCTCTGACCCAGACTCTGCCGCAGGCCCGGCTGATGATCGGGAGGCCCGCAAGGCCTTCGACCTGCACCTGGCCGACAGCACCAGCGCCCATCCGCGCTGCCGCCACCTGTCTGCCTGTGTGTCTCTCCACAGCTCCCTCCGGAAAAAGCCCACCCTCCGCCGTTTCGCCACGGCCGTGGGCGGGAGTGGTTTCTTGGGCCGGGACCGGTCCTCTGGCCCAGCCGGTCACCAGGCACAGGCAACTTTGTTCGGCAGTTGGCGTGGGGGCAAGGGTGGCCTTGCTGGCTCTCAGGGGTCGTGCCGACTCAATGGTGTCTCCCAGTGGCTTCGGGCCAACTGCCGTCAGGCAGTAGGGCCGGCCAGGCGGCGGCTGGCCTTTGCCTAGAGCTGTGTGGGCAGACAGAGTGGTGAATGCCCAAGGAACCGCGGGCCACGTGCCCTTAAGCCTCCAAGGCCACGTCCTTGTGAGCGTCAAGAGGGATCTGGGGTGGAGGGCCAAGCGCCTACGGGCCTGGAGGGTCCCGCCTGACCTGAGCTGCGAGGTCACCCACGTGTCCGCCAACCCAGGGTCCCCGAGGCCTCCTGTCGCCTGCCTTGGCAGACGGCAGGGCCGTGCTGGAGATGGTTGGCTGCCGGGCTGGCGGTATGTCGGCAGCACCAGCGAAGCTGAGCCTCAAGAGGTGCCCCGTGGCTCCCGCTGCCTTCTACGTCCATACCAACCTGAACGCGCCCCATCTCGTCTGATCCTGGAAGCTAAGCAGGGTCGGGCCTGGTTAGTACTTGGATGGGAGACCACATTGGAATACCGGGTTCTGTATGCATTTTTGCCTCCCACTATAAATTCTCCTTTAGTCGCCCACGGCCGAGGCCGCCATCACCTCCGCCTGGCACCGCTGCAGGCCTCACCTCCTCAGGCCCCTCCCAACACAGCGTGCTCTGGAGGGGGCGCACCCCGCCGGCCTGGTTGGACATGCGGCCAGAAGGCGGCCCTGGTAGATAACCATAAACCAGCCGCTCCCGGGGTGGCTGGCCTACACCCAGACTGCACCGTAGGCCCGGCTGACGGCCGATAGGCCCACGAGGCCTTCGACCTACACCTGGCCGCCCCCACCTGCGCACATGCACGCCCCAGCCACCTATCTGCCCGTGTGTCTCTATACAGCTACCTCCAGAAAAAGCCCACCCTCTGCTGTTTCGCCACAGCTGGAGGCAGGAGTGGGGTCGTGGGCCATGACCGGTTCTCCAGGTCGCCTGACCTCCAAAGCCGAGAACTGTGCTTTTTGGGTGGCGTGGGTACAAGGGTGGCTTTGCTGGGGCTAAGGGGCCGTGCCGGCCCAATGGTGGCTCCCAGTGGCTTTGGGCCAACCGCCGTCGGGCAGGGGGGCCGGCGCGGCCATGGCTGGGCTGCGCCAAGCACTGCGTGGGTGGACACGGTGGGAAATGCCCAAGGGACAGCAGGCCACTGGCCCTTAAGCCTCTGAGTCCCAGACCTTGTGAGCGTCAAGTGGGATCTGGGGCAGAGCGTCAAACACCTACAAGCCTGGATGTTGCCGCCTGAACGGAGTTGCGAGGTCGCCCAAGAATCCACCACCCCCTGGACCCCGAGGCCTGCTGTCGCCTGCCTGGGTGGGCGGCAGGGCCGTGCTGCCGAGGGCTGGTCACCAGACTGGCGGTAATTCGCCAGCACCAGCTAAGCTGAGGCTCAAGAGGCACCCCGTGGCGCCCATTGCCTTCTGCAGCCATACCACCCTAAACGCACCCCATCTCGTCTGATCCCTGAAGCTAAGCAGGGTCGGGTCTGTTTAGTACCTGGATGGGAGACCACCTGGGAAAACCGGGTGCTGTAGTATTTTTGGCCTCCCAATCCGCCTTTTCCTTTAGTCGCCGGTGCCCGAGGATTCCTCTGCCCCATCCGGGCACTGCTGCAGGCCTCATCTCCTCAAGCCTCTCCCAACACAGCGTGCGCCGGAGGGGGCGCTTCCCGCCGGTCCTGCTGGACATGCCGCCAGAAGGCGGCCCTGGGAAGCAGCCGCACCCCAGCCGCTCCCGGGGTGGCTGGCTCTGACCCAGACTCTGCCGCAGGCCCGGCTGATGATCGGGAGGCCCGCAAGGCCTTCGACCTGCACCTGGCCGACAGCACCAGCGCCCATCCGCGCTGCCGCCACCTGTCTGCCTGTGTGTCTCTCCACAGCTCCCTCCAGAAAAAGCCCACCCTCCGCCGTTTCGCCACGGCCGTGGGCGGGAGTGGGTTCTTGGGCCGGGACCGGTCCTCTGGCCCAGCCGGTCACCAGGCACAGGCAACTTTGTTCGGCAGTTGGCGTGGGGGCAAGGGTGGCCTTGCTGGGTCTAAGGGGTCGTGCCGACTCAATGGTGTCTCCCAGTGCCTTCGGGCCAACTGCCGTTAGGCAGTAGGGCCGGCCAGGCGGCGGCTGGCCTTTGCCTAGAGCTGTGTGGGCAGACAGAGTGGTGAATGCCCAAGGAACCGCGGGCCACGTGCCCTTAAGCCTCCAAGGCCACGTCCTTGTGAGCGTCAAGAGGGATCTGGGGTGGAGGGCCAAGCGCCTACGGGCCTGGAGGGTCCCGCCTGACCTGAGCTGCGAGGTCACCCACGTGTCCGCCAACCCAGGGTCCCCGAGGCCTCCTGTCGCCTGCCTTGGCAGACGGCAGGGCCGTGCTGGAGATGGTTGGCTGCCGGGCTGGCGGTATGTCGGCAGCACCAGCGAAGCTGAGCCTCAAGAGGTGCCCCGTGGCTCCCGCTGCCTTCTACGGCCATACCACCCTGAACGCGCCACATCTCGTCTGATCCTGGAAGCTAAGCAGGGTCGGGCCTGGTTAGTACTTGGATGGGAGACCACATTGGAATACCGGGTTCTGTATGCATTTTTGCCTCCCACTATAAATTCTCCTTTAGTCGCCCACGGCCGAGGCCGCCATCACCTCCGCCTGGCACCGCTGCAGGCCTCACCTCCTCAGGCCCCTCCCAACACAGCGTGCTCTGGAGGGGGCGCACCCCGCCGGCCTGGTTGGACATGGGGCCAGAAGGCGTCCCTGGTAGATAACCATAAACCAGCCGCTCCCGGGGTGGCTGGCCTACACCCAGACTGCACCGTAGGCCCGGCTGACGGCCGATAGGCCCACGAGGCCTTCGACCTACACCTGGCCGCCCCCACCTGCGCACATGCACGCCCCAGCCACCTATCTGCCCGTGTGTCTCTATACAGCTACCTCCAGAAAAAGCCCACCCTCTGCTGTTTCGCCACAGCTGGAGGCAGGAGTGGGGTCGTGGGCCATGACCGGTTCTCCAGGTCGCCTGACCTCCAAAGCCGAGAACTGTGCTTTTTGGGTGGCGTGGGTACAAGGGTGGCTTTGCTGGGGCTAAGGGGCCGTGCCGGCCCAATGGTGGCTCCCAGTGGCTTTGGGCCAACCGCCGTCGGGCAGGAGGGCCGGCGCGGCCATGGCTGGGCTGCGCCAAGCACTGCGTGGGTGGACACGGTGGGAAATGCCCAAGGGACAGCAGGCCACTGGCCCTTAAGCCTCTGAGTCCCAGACCTTGTGAGCGTCAAGTGGGATCTGGGGCAGAGCGTCAAACACCTACAAGCCTGGATGTTGCCGCCTGAACGGAGTTGCGAGGTCGCCCAAGAATCCACCACCCCCTGGACCCCGAGGCCTGCTGTCGCCTGCCTGGGTGGGCGGCAGGGCCGTGCTGCCGAGGGCTGGTCACCAGACTGGCGGTAATTCGCCAGCACCAGCTAAGCTGAGGCTCAAGAGGCACCCCGTGGCGCCCATTGCCTTCAGCAGCCATACCACCCTAAACGCACCCCATCTCGTCTGATCCCTGAAGCTAAGCAGGGTCGGGTCTGTTTAGTACCTGGATGGGAGACCACCTGGGAAAACCGGGTGCTGTAGTATTTTTGTCCTCCCAATCCGCCTTTTCCTTTAGTCGCCGGTGCCCGAGGATTCCTCTGCCCCATCCGGGCACTGCTGCAGGCCTCATCTCCTCAAGCCTCTCCCAACACAGCGTGCGCCGGAGGGGGAGCTTCCCGCCGGTCCTGCTGGACATGCCGCCAGAAGGCGGAAGGGAGGCAGCCGCACCCCAGCCGCTCCCGGGGTGGCTGGCTCTGACCCAGACTCTGCCGCAGGCCCGGCTGATGATCGGGAGGCCCGCAAGGCCTTCGACCTGCACCTGGCAGACAGCACCAGCGCCCATCCGCGCTGCCGCCACCTGTCTGCCTGTGTGTCTCTCCACAGCTCCCTCCGGAAAAAGCCCACCCTCCGCCGTTTCGCCACGGCCGTGGGCGGGAGTGGGTTCTTGGGCCGGGACCGGTCCTCTGGCCCAGCCGGTCACCAGGCAAAGGCAACTTTGTTCGGCAGTTGGCGTGGGGGCAAGGGTGGCCTTGCTGGGTCTAAGGGTTCGTGCCGACTCAATGGTGTCTCCCAGGGGCTTCGGGCCAACTGCCGTCAGGCAGTAGGGCCGGCCAGGCGGCGGCTGGCCTTTGCCTAGAGCTGTGTGGGCAGACAGAGTGGTGAATGCCCAAGGAACCACTGGCCACGTGCCCTTAAGCCTCCAAGGCCACGTCCTTGTGAGCGTCAAGAGGGATCTGGGGTGGAGGGCCAAGCGCCTACGGGCCTGGAGGGTCCCGCCTGACCTGAGCTGCGAGGTCACCCACGTGTCCGCCAACCCAGGGTCCCCGAGGCCTCCTGTCGCCTGCCTTGGCAGACGGCAGGGCCGTGCTGGAGATGGTTGGCTGCCGGGCTGGCGGTATGTCGGCAGCACCAGCGAAGCTGAGCCTCAAGAGGTGCCCCGTGGCTCCCGCTGCCTTCTACGGCCATACCACCCTGAACGCGCCCCATCTCGTCTGATCCTGGAAGCTAAGCAGGGTCGGGCCTGGTTAGTACTTGGATGGGAGACCACATTGGAATACCGGGTTCTGTATGCATTTTTGCCTCCCACTATAAATTCTCCTTTAGTCGCCCACGGCCGAGGCCGCCATCACCTCCGCCTGGCACCGCTGCAGGCCTCACCTCCTCAGGCCCCTCCCAACACAGCGTGCTCTGGAGGGGGCGCACCCCGCCGGTCTGGTTGGACATGCGGCCAGAAGGCGGCCCTGGTAGATAACCATAAACCAGCCGCTCCCGGGGTGGCTGGCCTACACCCAGACTGCACCGTAGGCCCGGCTGACGGCCGATAGGCCCACGAGGCCTTCGACCTACACCTGGCCGCCCCCACCAGCGCACATGCACGCCCCAGCCACCTATCTGCCCGTGTGTCTCTATACAGCTACCTCCGGAAAAAGCCCACCCTCTGCTGTTTCGCCACAGCTGGAGGCAGGAGTGGGGTCGTGGGCCATGACCGGTTCTCCAGGTCGCCTGACCTCCAAAGCCGAGAACTGTGCTTTTTGGGTGGCGTGGGTACAAGGGTGGCTTTGCTGGGGCTAAGGGGCCGTGCCGGCCCAATGGTGGCTCCCAGTGGCTTTGGGCCAACCGCCGTCGGGCAGGAGGGCCGGCGCGGCCATGGCTGGGCTGCGCCAAGCACTGCGTGGGTGGACACGGTGGGAAATGCCCAAGGGACAGCAGGCCACTGGCCCTTAAGCCTCTGAGTCCCAGACCTTGTGAGCGTCAAGTGGGATCTGGGGCAGAGCGTCAAACACCTACAAGCCTGGATGCTGCCGCCTGCACGGAGTTGCGAGGTCGCCCAAGAATCCACCACACCCTGGACCCCGAGGCCTGCTGTCGCCTGCCTGGGTGGGCGGCAGGGCCGTGCTGCCGAGGGCTGGTCACCAGACTGGCGGTAAATCGCCAGCACCAGCTAAGCTGAGGCTCAAGAGGCACCCCGTGGCGCCCGTTGCCTTATGCAGCCATACCACCCTAAACGCACCCCATCTCGTCTGATCCCTGAAGCTAAGCAGGGTCGGGTCTGTTTAGTACCTGGATGGGAGACCACCTGGGAAAACCGGGTGCTGTAGTATTTTTGGCCTCCCAATCCGCCTTTTCCTTTAGTCGCCGGTGCCCGAGGATTCCTCTGCCCCATCCGGGCACTGCTGCAGGCCTCATCTCCTCAAGCCTCTCCCAACACAGCGTGCGCCGGAGGGGGCGCTTCCCGCCGGTCCTGCTGGACATGCCGCCAGAAGGCGGAAGGGAGGCAGCCGCACCCCAGCCGCTCCCGGGGTGGCTGGCTCTGACCCAGACTCTGCCGCAGGCCCGGCTGATGATCGGGAGGCCCGCAAGGCCTTCGACCTGCACCTGGCAGACAGCACCAGCGCCCATCCGCGCTGCCGCCACCTGTCTGCCTGTGTGTCTCTCCACAGCTCCCTCCGGAAAAAGCCCACCCTCCGCCGTTTCGCCACGGCCGTGGGCGGGAGTGGGTTCTTGGGCCGGGACCGGTCCTCTGGCCCAGCCGGTCACCAGGCAAAGGCAACTTTGTTCGGCAGTTGGCGTGGGGGCAAGGGTGGCCTTGCTGGGTCTAAGGGTTCGTGCCGACTCAATGGTGTCTCCCAGGGGCTTCGGGCCAACTGCCGTCAGGCAGTAGGGCCGGCCAGGCGGCGGTTGGCCTTTGCCTAGAGCTGTGTGGGCAGACAGAGTGGTGAATGCCCAAGGAACCGCGGGCCACGTGCCCTTAAGCCTCCAAGGCCACGTCCTTGTGAGCGTCAAGAGGGATCTGGGGTGGAGGGCCAAGCGCCTACGGGCCTGGAGGGTCCCGCCTGACCTGAGCTGCGAGGTCACCCACGTGTCCGCCAACCCAGGGTCCCCGAGGCCTCCTGTCGCCTGCCTTGGCAGACGGCAGGGCCGTGCTGGAGATGGTTGGCTGCCGGGCTGGCGGTATGTCGGCAGCACCAGCGAAGCTGAGCCTCAAGAGGTGCCCCGTGGCTCCCGCTGCCTTCTACGGCCATACCACCCTGAACGCGCCCCATCTCGTCTGATCCTGGAAGCTAAGCAGGGTCGGGCCTGGTTAGTACTTGGATGGGAGACCACATTGGAATACCGGGTTCTGTATGCATTTTTGCCTCCCACTATAAATTCTCCTTTAGTCGCCCACGGCCGAGGCCGCCATCACCTCCGCCTGGCACCGCTGCAGGCCTCACCTCCTCAGGCCCCTCCCAACACAGCGTGCTCTGGAGGGGGCGCACCCCGTCGGTCTGGTTGGACATGCGGCCAGAAGGCGGCCCTGGTAGATAACCATAAACCAGCCGCTCCCGGGGTGGCTGGCCTACACCCAGACTGCACCGTAGGCCCGGCTGACGGCCGATAAGCCCACGAGGCCTTCGACCTACACCTGGCCGCCCCCACCAGCGCACATGCACGCCCCAGCCACCTATCTGCCCGTGTGTCTCTATACAGCTACCTCCGGAAAAAGCCCACCCTCTGCTGTTTCGCCACAGCTGGAGGCAGGAGTGGGGTCGTGGGCCATGACCGGTTCTCCAGGTCGCCTGACCTCCAAAGCCGAGAACTGTGCTTTTTGGGTGGCGTGGGTACAAGGGTGGCTTTGCTGGGGCTAAGGGGCCGTGCCGGCCCAATGGTGGCTCCCAGTGGCTTTGGGCCAACTGCCGTCGGGCAGGAGGGCCGGCGCGGCCATGGCTGGGCTGCGCCAAGCACTGCGTGGGTGGACACGGTGGGAAATGCCCAAGGGACAGCAGGCCACTGGCCCTTAAGCCTCTGAGTCCCAGACCTTGTGAGCGTCAAGTGGGATCTGGGGCAGAGCGTCAACACCTACAAGCCTGGATGTTGCCGCCTGCACGGAGTTGCGAGGTCGCCCAAGAATCCACCACACCCTGGACCCCGAGGCCTGCTGTCGCCTGCCTGGGTGGGCGGCAGGGCCGTGCTGCCGAGGGCTGGTCACCAGACTGGCGGTAAATCGCCAGCACCAGCTAAGCTGAGGCTCAAGAGGCACCCCGTGGCGCCCGTTGCCTTCTGCAGCCATACCACCCTAAACGCACCCCATCTCGTCTGATCCCTGAAGCTAAGCAGGGTCGGGTCTGTTTAGTACCTGGATGGGAGACCACCTGGGAAAACCGGGTGCTGTAGTATTTTTGGCCTCCCAATCCGCCTTTTCCTTTAGTCGCCGGTGCCCGAGGATTCCTCTGCCCCATCCGGGCACTGCTGCAGGCCTCATCTCCTCAAGCCTCTCCCAACACAGCGTGCGCCGGAGGGGGCGCTTCCCGCCGGTCCTGCTGGACATGCCGCCAGAAGGCGGCCCTGGGAAGCAGCCGCACCCCAGCCGCTCCCGGGGTGGCTGGCTCTGACCCAGACTCTGCCGCAGGCCCGGCTGATGATCGGGAGGCCCATAAGGCCTTCGACCTGCACCTGGCCGACAGCACCAGCGCCCATCCGCGCTGCCGCCAACTGTCTGCCTGTGTGTCTCTCCACAGCTCCCTCCGGAAAAAGCCCACCCTCCGCCGTTTCGCCACGGCCGTGGGCGGGAGTGGGTTCTTGGGCCGGGACCGGTCCTCTGGCCCAGCCGGTCACCAGGCACAGGCAACTTTGTTCGGCAGTTGGCGTGGGGGCAAGGGTGGCCTTGCTGGCTCTCAGGGGTCGTGCCGACTCAATGGTGTCTCCCAGTGGCTTCGGGCCAACTGCCGTCAGGCAGTAGGGCCGGCCAGGCGGCGGCTGGCCTTTGCCTAGAGCTGTGTGGGCAGACAGAGTGGTGAATGCCCAAGGAACCGCGGGCCACGTGCCCTTAAGCCTCCAAGGCCACGTCCTTGTGAGCGTCAAGAGGGATCTGGGGTGGAGGGCCAAGCGCCTACGGGCCTGGAGGGTCCCGCCTGACCTGAGCTGCGAGGTCACCCACGTGTCCGCCAACCCAGGGTCCCCGAGGCCTCCTGTCGCCTGCCTTGGCAGACGGCAGGGCCGTGCTGGAGATGGTTGGCTGCCGGGCTGGCGGTATGTCGGCAGCACCAGCGAAGCTGAGCCTCAAGAGGTGCCCCGTGGCTCCCGCTGCCTTCTACGGCTATACCAACCTGAAAGCGCCCCATCTCGTCTGATCCTGGAAGCTAAGCAGGGTCGGGCCTGGTTAGTACTTGGATGGGAGACCACATTGGAATACCGGGTTCTGTATGCATTTTTGCCTCCCACTATAAATTCTCCTTTAGTCGCCCACGGCCGAGGCCGCCATCACCTCCGCCTGGCACCGCTGCAGGCCTCACCTCCTCAGGCCCCTCCCAACACAGCATGCTCTGGAGGGGGCGCACCCCGCCGGCCTGGTTGGACATGCGGCCAGAAGGCGGCCCTGGTAGATAACCATAAACCAGCCGCTCCCGGGGTGGCTGGCCTACACCCAGACTGCACCGTAGGCCCGGCTGACGGCCGATAGGCCCACGAGGCCTTCGACCTACACCTGGCCGCCCCCACCTGCGCACATGCACGCCCCAGCCACCTATCTGCCCGTGTGTCTCTATACAGCTACCTCCAGAAAAAGCCCACCCTCTGCTGTTTCGCCACAGCTGGAGGCAGGAGTGGGGTCGTGGGCCATGACCGGTTCTCCAGGTCGCCTGACCTCCAAAGCCGAGAACTGTGCTTTTTGGGTGGCGTGGGTACAAGGGTGGCTTTGCTGGGGCTAAGGGGCCGTGCCGGCCCAATGGTGGCTCCCAGTGGCTTTGGGCCAACCGCCGTCGGGCAGGAGGGCCGGCGCGGCCATGGCTGGGCTGCGCCAAGCACTGCGTGGGTGGACACGGTGGGAAATGCCCAAGGGACAGCAGGCCACTGGCCCTTAAGCCTCTGAGTCCCAGACCTTGTGAGCGTCAAGTGGGATCTGGGGCAGAGCGTCAAACACCTACAAGCCTGGATGTTGCCGCCTGAACGGAGTTGCGAGGTCGCCCAAGAATCCACCACCCCCTGGACCCCGAGGCCTGCTGTCGCCTGCCTGGGTGGGCGGCAGGGCCGTGCTGCCGAGGGCTGGTCACCAGACTGGCGGTAATTCGCCAGCACCAGCTAAGCTGAGGCTCAAGAGGCACCCCGTGGCGCCCATTGCCTTCTGCAGCCATACCACCCTAAACGCACCCCATCTCGTCTGATCCCTGAAGCTAAGCAGGGTCGGGTCTGTTTAGTACCTGGATGGGAGACAACCTGGGAAAACCGGGTGCTGTAGTATTTTTGGCCTCCCAATCCGCCTTTTCCTTTAGTCGCCGGTGCCCGAGGATTCCTCTGCCCCATCCGGGCACTGCTGCAGGCCTCATCTCCTCAAGCCTCTCCCAACACAGCGTGCGCCGGAGGGGGAGCTTCCCGCCGGTCCTGCTGGACATGCCGCCAGAAGGCGGAAGGGAGGCAGCCGCACCCCAGCCGCTCCCGGGGTGGCTGGCTCTGACCCAGACTCTGCCGCAGGCCCGGCTGATGATCGGGAGGCCCGCAAGGCCTTCGACCTGCACCTGGCAGACAGCACCAGCGCCCATCCACGCTGCCGCCACCTGTCTGCCTGTGTGTCTCTCCACAGCTCCCTCCGGAAAAAGCCCACCCTCCGCCGTTTCGCCACGGCCGTGGGCGGGAGTGGGTTCTTGGGCCGGGACCGGTCCTCTGGCCCAGCCGGTCACCAGGCAAAGGCAACTTTGTTCGGCAGTTGGCGTGGGGGCAAGGGTGGCCTTGCTGGGTCTAAGGGTTCGTGCCGACTCAATGGTGTCTCCCAGGGGCTTCGGGCCAACTGCCGTCAGGCAGTAGGGCCGGCCAGGCGGCGGCTGGCCTTTGCCTAGAGCTGTGTGGGCAGACAGAGTGGTGAATGCCCAAGGAACCACGGGCCACGTGCCCTTAAGCCTCCAAGGCCACGTCCTTGTGAGCGTCAAGAGGGATCTGGGGTGGAGGGCCAAGCGCCTACGGGCCTGGAGGGTCCCGCCTGACCTGAGCTGCGAGGTCACCCACGTGTCCGCCAACCCAGGGTCCCCGAGGCCTCCTGTCGCCTGCCTTGGCAGACGGCAGGGCCGTGCTGGAGATGGTTGGCTGCCGGGCTGGCGGTATGTCGGCAGCACCAGCGAAGCTGAGCCTCAAGAGGTGCCCCGTGGCTCCCGCTGCCTTCTACGGCCATACCACCCTGAACGCGCCCCATCTCGTCTGATCCTGGAAGCTAAGCAGGGTCGGGCCTGGTTAGTACTTGGATGGGAGACCACATTGGAATACCGGGTTCTGTATGCATTTTTGCCTCCCACTATAAATTCTCCTTTAGTCGCCCACGGCCGAGGCCGCCATCACCTCCGCCTGGCACCGCTGCAGGCCTCACCTCCTCAGGCCCCTCCCAACACAGCGTGCTCTGGAGGGGGCGCACCCCGTCGGTCTGGTTGGACATGCGGCCAGAAGGCGGCCCTGGTAGATAACCATAAACCAGCCGCTCCCGGGGTGGCTGGCCTACACCCAGACTGCACCGTAGGCCCGGCTGACGGCCGATAAGCCCACGAGGCCTTCGACCTACACCTGGCCGCCCCCACCAGCGCACATGCACGCCCCAGCCACCTATCTGCCCGTGTGTCTCTATACAGCTACCTCCGGAAAAAGCCCACCCTCTGCTGTTTCGCCACAGCTGGAGGCAGGAGTGGGGTCGTGGGCCATGACCGGTTCTCCAGGTCGCCTGACCTCCAAAGCCGAGAACTGTGCTTTTTGGGTGGCGTGGGTACAAGGGTGGCTTTGCTGGGGCTAAGGGGCCGTGCCGGCCCAATGGTGGCTCCCAGTGGCTTTGGGCCAACTGCCGTCGGGCAGGAGGGCCGGCGCGGCCATGGCTGGGCTGCGCCAAGCACTGCGTGGGTGGACACGGTGGGAAATGCCCAAGGGACAGCAGGCCACTGGCCCTTAAGCCTCTGAGTCCCAGACCTTGTGAGCGTCAAGTGGGATCTGGGGCAGAGCGTCAAACACCTACAAGCCTGGATGTTGCCGCCTGCACGGAGTTGCGAGGTCGCCCAAGAATCCACCACCCCCTGGACCCCGAGGCCTGCTGTCGCCTGCCTGGGTGGGCGGCAGGGCCGTGCTGCCGAGGGCTGGTCACCAGACTGGCGGTAAATCGCCAGCACCAGCTAAGCTGAGGCTCAAGAGGCACCCCGTGGCGCCCGTTGCCTTCTGCAGCCATACCACCCTAAACGCACCCCATCTCGTCTGATCCCTGAAGCTAAGCAGGGTCGGGTCTGTTTAGTACCTGGATGGGAGACCACCTGGGAAAACCGGGTGCTGTAGTATTTTTGGCCTCCCAATCCGCCTTTTCCTTTAGTCGCCGGTGCCCGAGGATTCCTCTGCCCCATCCGGGCACTGCTGCAGGCCTCATCTCCTCAAGCCTCTCCCAACACAGCGTGCGCCGGAGGGGGCGCTTCCCGCCGGTCCTGCTGGACATGCCGCCAGAAGGCGGCCCTGGGAAGCAGCCGCACCCCAGCCGCTCCCGGGGTGGCTGGCTCTGACCCAGACTCTGCCGCAGGCCCGGCTGATGATCGGGAGGCCCGCAAGGCCTTCGACCTGCACCTGGCCGACAGCACCAGCGCCCATCCGCGCTGCCGCCACCTGTCTGCCTGTGTGTCTCTCCACAGCTCCCTCCGGAAAAAGCCCACCCTCCGCCGTTTCGCCACGGCCGTGGGCGGGAGTGGGTTCTTGGGCCGGGACCGGTCCTCTGGCCCAGCCGGTCACCAGGCACAGGCAACTTTGTTCGGCAGTTGGCGTGGGGGCAAGGGTGGCCTTGCTGGGTCTAAGGGGTCGTGCCGACTCAATGGTGTCTCCCAGTGCCTTCGGGCCAACTGCCGTCAGGCAGTAGGGCCGGCCAGGCGGCGGCTGGCCTTTGCCTAGAGCTGTGTGGGCAGACAGAGTGGTGAATGCCCAAGGAACCGCGGGCCACGTGCCCTTAAGCCTCCAAGGCCACGTCCTTGTGAGCGTCAAGAGGGATCTGGGGTGGAGGGCCAAGCGCCTACGGGCCTGGAGGGTCCCGCCTGACCTGAGCTGCGAGGTCACCCACGTGTCCGCCAACCCAGGGTCCCCGAGGCCTCCTGTCGCCTGCCTTGGCAGACGGCAGGGCCGTGCTGGAGATGGTTGGCTGCCGGGCTGGCGGTATGTCGGCAGCACCAGCGAAGCTGAGCCTCAAGAGGTGCCCCGTGGCTCCCGCTGCCTTCTACGGCCATACCACCCTGAACGCGCCCCATCTCGTCTGATCCTGGAAGCTAAGCAGGGTCGGGCCTGGTTAGTACTTGGATGGGAGACCACATTGGAATACCGGGTTCTGTATGCATTTTTGCCTCCCACTATAAATTCTCCTTTAGTCGCCCACGGCCGAGGCCGCCATCACCTCCGCCTGGCACCGCTGCAGGCCTCACCTCCTCAGGCCCCTCCCAACACAGCGTGCTCTGGAGGGGGCGCACCCCGTCGGTCTGGTTGGACATGCGGCCAGAAGGCGGCCCTGGTAGATAACCATAAACCAGCCGCTCCCGGGGTGGCTGGCCTACACCCAGACTGCACCGTAGGCCCGGCTGACGGCCGATAAGCCCACGAGGCCTTCGACCTACACCTGGCCGCCCCCACCAGCGCACATGCACGCCCCAGCCACCTATCTGCCCGTGTGTCTCTATACAGCTACCTCCGGAAAAAGCCCACCCTCTGCTGTTTCGCCACAGCTGGAGGCAGGAGTGGGGTCGTGGGCCATGACCGGTTCTCCAGGTCGCCTGACCTCCAAAGCCGAGAACTGTGCTTTTTGGGTGGCGTGGGTACAAGGGTGGCTTTGCTGGGGCTAAGGGGCCGTGCCGGCCCAATGGTGGCTCCCAGTGGCTTTGGGCCAACTGCCGTCGGGCAGGAGGGCCGGCGCGGCCATGGCTGGGCTGCGCCAAGCACTGCGTGGGTGGACACGGTGGGAAATGCCCAAGGGACAGCAGGCCACTGGCCCTTAAGCCTCTGAGTCCCAGACCTTGTGAGCGTCAAGTGGGATCTGGGGCAGAGCGTCAAACACCTACAAGCCTGGATGTTGCCGCCTGCACGGAGTTGCGAGGTCGCCCAAGAATCCACCACCCCCTGGACCCCGAGGCCTGCTGTCGCCTGCCTGGGTGGGCGGCAGGGCCGTGCTGCCGAGGGCTGGTCACCAGACTGGCGGTAAATCGCCAGCACCAGCTAAGCTGAGGCTCAAGAGGCACCCCGTGGCGCCCGTTGCCTTCTGCAGCCATACCACCCTAAACGCACCCCATGTCGTCTGATCCCTGAAGCTAAGCAGGGTCGGGTCTCTTTAGTACCTGGATGGGAGACCACCTGGGAAAACCGGGTGCTGTAGTATTTTTGGCCTCCCAATCCGCCTTTTCCTTTAGTCGCCGGTGCCCGAGGATTCCTCTGCCCCATCCGGGCACTGCTGCAGGCCTCATCTCCTCAAGCCTCTCCCAACACAGCGTGCGCCGGAGGGGGCGCTTCCCGCCGGTCCTGCTGGACATGCCGCCAGAAGGCGGCCCTGGGAGGCAGCCGCACCCCAGCCGCTCCCGGGGTGGCTGGCTCTGACCCAGACTCTGCCGCAGGCCCGGCTGATGATCGGGAGGCCCGCAAGGCCTTCGACCTGCACCTGGCCGACAGCACCAGCGCCCATCCGCGTTGCCGCCACCTGTCTGCCTGTGTGTCTCTCCACAGCTCTCTCCGGCAAAAGCCCACCCTCCGCCGTTTTGCCACGTCCGTGGGCGGGAGTGGGTTCTTGGGCCGGGACCGGTCCTCTGGCCCAGCCGGTCACCAGGCACAGGGAACTTTGTTCGGCAGTTGGCGTGGGGACAAGGGTGGCCTTGCTGGCTCTCAGGGGTCGTGCCGACTCAATGGTGTCTCCCAGTGGCTTCGGGCCAACTGCCGTCAGGCAGTAGGGCCGGCCAGGCGGCGGCTGGCCTTTGCCTAGAGCTGTGTGGGCAGACAGAGTGGTGAATGCCCAAGGAACCGCGGGCCACGTGCCCTTAAGCCTCCAAGGCCACGTCCTTGTGAGCGTCAAGAGGGATCTGGGGTGGAGGGCCAAGCGCCTACGGGCCTGGAGGGTCCCGCCTGACCTGAGCTGCGAGGTCACCCACGTGTCCGCCAACCCAGGGTCCCCGAGGCCTCCTGTCGCCTGCCTTGGCAGACGGCAGGGCCGTGCTGGAGATGGTTGGCTGCCGGGCTGGCGGTATGTCGGCAGCACCAGCGAAGCTGAGCCTCAAGAGGTGCCCCGTGGCTCCCGCTGCCTTCTACGGCCATACCACCCTGAACGCGCCCCATCTCGTCTGATCCTGGAAGCTAAGCAGGGTCGGGCCTGGTTAGTACTTGGATGGGAGACCACATTGGAATACCGGGTTCTGTATGCATTTTTGCCTCCCACTATAAATTCTCCTTCAGTCGCCCACGGCCGAGGCCGCCATCACCTCCGCCTGGCACCGCTGCAGGCCTCACCTCCTCAGGCCCCTCCCAACACAGCGTGCTCTGGAGGGGGCGCACCCCGCCGGCCTGGTTGGACATGCGGCCAGAAGGCGGCCCTGGTAGATAACCATAAACCAGCCGCTCCCGGGGTGGCTGGCCTACACCCAGACTGCACCGTAGGCCCGGCTGAAGGCCGATAGGCCCACGAGGCCTTCGACCTACACCTGGCCGCCCCCACCTGCGCACATGCACGCCCCAGCCACCTATCTGCCCGTGTGTCTCTATACAGCTACCTCCGGAAAAAGCCCACCCTCTGCTGTTTCGCCACAGCTGGAGGCAGGAGTGGGGTCGTGGGCCATGACCGGTTCTCCAGGTCGCCTGACCTCCAAAGCCGAGAACTGTGCTTTTTGGGTGGCGTGGGTACAAGGGTGGCTTTGCTGGGGCTAAGGGGCCGTGCCGGCCCAATGGTGGCTCCCAGTGGCTTTGGGCCAACCGCCGTCGGGCAGGAGGGCCGGCGCGGCCATGGCTGGGCTGCGCCAAGCACTGCGTGGGTGGACACGGTGGGAAATGCCCAAGGGACAGCAGGCCACTGGCCCTTAAGCCTCTGAGTCCCAGACCTTGTGAGCGTCAAGTGGGATCTGGGGCAGAGCGTCAAACACCTACAAGCCTGGATGTTGCCGCCTGAACGGAGTTGCGAGGTCGCCCAAGAATCCACCACCCCCTGGACCCCGAGGCCTGCTGTCGCCTGCCTGGGTGGGCGGCAGGGCCGTGCTGCCGAGGGCTGGTCACCAGACTGGCGGTAATTCGCCAGCACCAGCTAAGCTGAGGCTCAAGAGGCACCCCGTGGCGCCCATTGCCTTCTGCAGCCATACCACCCTAAACGCACCCCATCTCGTCTGATCCCTGAAGCTAAGCAGGGTCGGGTCTGTTTAGTACCTGGATGGGAGACCACCTGGGAAAACCGGGTGCTGTAGTATTTTTGTCCTCCCAATCCGCCTTTTCCTTTAGTCGCCGGTGCCCGAGGATTCCTCTGCCCCATCCGGGCACTGCTGCAGGCCTCATCTCCTCAAGCCTCTCCCAACACAGCGTGCGCCGGAGGGGGAGCTTCCCGCCGGTCCTGCTGGACATGCCGCCAGAAGGCGGAAGGGAGGCAGCCGCACCCCAGCCGCTCCCGGGGTGGCTGGCTCTGACCCAGACTCTGCCGCAGGCCCGGCTGATGATCGGGAGGCCCGCAAGGCCTTCGACCTGCACCTGGCAGACAGCACCAGCGCCCATCCGCGCTGCCGCCACCTGTCTGCCTGTGTGTCTCTCCACAGCTCCCTCCGGAAAAAGCCCACCCTCCGCCGTTTCGCCACGGCCGTGGGCGGGAGTGGGTTCTTGGGCCGGGACCGGTCCTCTGGCCCAGCCTGTCACCAGGCAAAGGCAACTTTGTTCGGCAGTTGGCGTGGGGGCAAGGGTGGCCTTGCTGGGTCTAAGGGTTCGTGCCGACTCAATGGTGTCTCCCAGGGGCTTCGGGCCAACTGCCGTCAGGCAGTAGGGCCGGCCGGGCGGCGGCTGGCCTTTGCCTAGAGCTGTGTGGGCAGACAGAGTGGTGAATGCCCAAGGAACCGCGGGCCACGTGCCCTTAAGCCTCCAAGGCCACGTCCTTGTGAGCGTCAAGAGGGATCTGGGGTGGAGGGCCAAGCGCCTACGGGCCTGGAGGGTCCCGCCTGACCTGAGCTGCGAGGTCACCCACGTGTCCGCCAACCCAGGGTCCCCGAGGCCTCCTGTCGCCTGCCTTGGCAGACGGCAGGGCCGTGCTGGAGATGGTTGGCTGCCGGGCTGGCGGTATGTCGGCAGCACCAGCGAAGCTGAGCCTCAAGAGGTGCCCCGTGGCTCCCGCTGCCTTCTACGGCCATACCACCCTGAACGCGCCCCATCTCGTCTGATCCTGGAAGCTAAGCAGGGTCGGGCCTGGTTAGTACTTGGATGGGAGACCACATTGGAATACCGGGTTCTGTATGCATTTTTGCCTCCCACTATAAATTCTCCTTTAGTCGCCCACGGCCGAGGCCGCCATCACCTCCGCCTGGCACCGCTGCAGGCCTCACCTCCTCAGGCCCCTCCCAACACAGCGTGCTCTGGAGGGGGCGCACCCCGTCGGTCTGGTTGGACATGCGGCGAGAAGGCGGCCCTGGTAGATAACCATAAACCAGCCGCTCCCGGGGTGGCTGGCCTACACCCAGACTGCACCGTAGGCCCGGCTGACGGCCGATAAGGCCACGAGGCCTTCGACCTACACCTGGCCGCCCCCACCAGCGCACATGCACGCCCCAGCCACCTATCTGCCCGTGTGTCTCTATACAGCTACCTCCGGAAAAAGCCCACCCTCTGCTGTTTCGCCACAGCTGGAGGCAGGAGTGGGGTCGTGGGCCATGACCGGTTCTCCAGGTCGCCTGACCTCCAAAGCCGAGAACTGTGCTTTTTGGGTGGCGTGGGTACAAGGGTGGCTTTGCTGGGGCTAAGGGGCCGTGCCGGCCCAATGGTGGCTCCCAGTGGCTTTGGGCCAACTGCCGTCGGTCAGGAGGGCCGGCGCGGCCATGGCTGGGCTGCGCCAAGCACTGCGTGGGTGGACACGGTGGGAAATGCCCAAGGGACAGCAGGCCACTGGCCCTTAAGCCTCTGAGTCCCAGACCTTGTGAGCGTCAAGTGGGATCTGGGGCAGAGCGTCAAACACCTACAAGCCTGGATGTTGCCGCCTGCATGGAGTTGCGAGGTCGCCCAAGAATCCACCACCCCCTGGACCCCGAGGCCTGCTGTCGCCTGCCTGGGTGGGCGGCAGGGCCGTGCTGCCGAGGGCTGGTCACCAGACTGGCGGTAAATCGCCAGCACCAGCTAAGCTGAGGCTCAAGAGGCACCCCGTGGCGCCCGTTGCCTTCTGCAGCCATACCACCCTAAACGCACCCCATCTCGTCTGATCCCTGAAGCTAAGCAGGGTCGGGTCTGTTTAGTACCTGGATGGGAGACCACCTGGGAAAACCGGGTGCTGTAGTATTTTTGGCCTCCCAATCCGCCTTTTCCTTTAGTCGCCGGTGCCCGAGGATTCCTCTGCCCCATCCGGGCACTGCTGCAGGCCTCATCTCCTCAAGCCTCTCCCAACACAGCGTGCGCCGGAGGGGGCGCTTCCCGCCGGTCCTGCTGGACATGCCGCCAGAAGGCGGCCCTGGGAAGCAGCCGCACCCCAGCCGCTCCCGGGGTGGCTGGCTCTGACCCAGACTCTGCCGCAGGCCCGGCTGATGATCGGGAGGCCCGCAAGGCCTTCGACCTGCACCTGGCCGACAGCACCAGCGCCCATCCGCGCTGCCGCCACCTGTCTGCCTGTGTGTCTCTCCACAGCTCCCTCCGGAAAAAGCCCACCCTCCGCCGTTTCGCCACGGCCGTGGGCGGGAGTGGGTTCTTGGGCCGGGACCGGTCCTCTGGCCCAGCCGGTCACCAGGCACAGGCAACTTTGTTCGGCAGTTGGCGTGGGGGCAAGGGTGGCCTTGCTGGCTCTCAGGGGTCGTGCCGACTCAATGGTGTCTCCCAGTGGCTTCGGGCCAACTGCCGTCAGGCAGTAGGGCCGGCCAGGCGGCGGCTGGCCTTTGCCTAGAGCTGTGTGGGCAGACAGAGTGGTGAATGCCCAAGGAACCGCGGGCCACGTGCCCTTAAGCCTCCAAGGCCACGTCCTTGTGAGCGTCAAGAGGGATCTGGGGTGGAGGGCCAAGCGCCTACGGGCCTGGAGGGTCCCGCCTGACCTGAGCTGCGAGGTCACCCACGTGTCCGCCAACCCAGGGTCCCCGAGGCCTCCTGTCGCCTGCCTTGGCAGACGGCAGGGCCGTGCTGGAGATGGTTGGCTGCCGGGCTGGCGGTATGTCGGCAGCACCAGCGAAGCTGAGCCTCAAGAGGTGCCCCGTGGCTCCCGCTGCCTTCTACGTCCATACCAACCTGAACGCGCCCCATCTCGTCTGATCCTGGAAGCTAAGCAGGGTCGGGCCTGGTTAGTACTTGGATGGGAGACCACATTGGAATACCGGGTTCTGTATGCATTTTTGCCTCCCACTATAAATTCTCCTTTAGTCGCCCACGGCCGAGGCCGCCATCACCTCCGCCTGGCACCGCTGCAGGCCTCACCTCCTCAGGCCCCTCCCAACACAGCGTGCTCTGGAGGGGGCGCACCCCGCCGGCCTGGTTGGACATGCGGCCAGAAGGCGGCCCTGGTAGATAACCATAAACCAGCCGCTCCCGGGGTGGCTGGCCTACACCCAGACTGCACCGTAGGCCCGGCTGACGGCCGATAGGCCCACGAGGCCTTCGACCTACACCTGGCCGCCCCCACCTGCGCACATGCACGCCCCAGCCACCTATCTGCCCGTGTGTCTCTATACAGCTACCTCCAGAAAAAGCCCACCCTCTGCTGTTTCGCCACAGCTGGAGGCAGGAGTGGGGTCGTGGGCCATGACCGGTTCTCCAGGTCGCCTGACCTCCAAAGCCGAGAACTGTGCTTTTTGGGTGGCGTGGGTACAAGGGTGGCTTTGCTGGGGCTAAGGGGCCGTGCCGGCCCAATGGTGGCTCCCAGTGGCTTTGGGCCAACCGCCGTCGGGCAGGAGGGCCGGCGCGGCCATGGCTGGGCTGCGCCAAGCACTGCGTGGGTGGACACGGTGGGAAATGCCCAAGGGACAGCAGGCCACTGGCCCTTAAGCCTCTGAGTCCCAGACCTTGTGAGCGTCAAGTGGGATCTGGGGCAGAGCGTCAAACACCTACAAGCCTGGATGTTGCCGCCTGAACGGAGTTGCGAGGTCGCCCAAGAATCCACCACCCCCTGGACCCCGAGGCCTGCTGTCGCCTGCCTGGGTGGGCGGCAGGGCCGTGCTGCCGAGGGCTGGTCACCAGACTGGCGGTAATTCGCCAGCACCAGCTAAGCTGAGGCTCAAGAGGCACCCCGTGGCGCCCATTGCCTTCTGCAGCCATACCACCCTAAACGCACCCCATCTCGTCTGATCCCTGAAGCTAAGCAGGGTCGGGTCTGTTTAGTACCTGGATGGGAGACCACCTGGGAAAACCGGGTGCTGTAGTATTTTTGGCCTCCCAATCCGCCTTTTCCTTTAGTCGCCGGTGCCCGAGGATTCCTCTGCCCCATCCGGGCACTGCTGCAGGCCTCATCTCCTCAAGCCTCTCCCAACACAGCGTGCGCCGGAGGGGGCGCTTCCCGCCGGTCCTGCTGGACATGCCGCCAGAAGGCGGCCCTGGGAAGCAGCCGCACCCCAGCCGCTCCCGGGGTGGCTGGCTCTGACCCAGACTCTGCCGCAGGCCCGGCTGATGATCGGGAGGCCCGCAAGGCCTTCGACCTGCACCTGGCCGACAGCACCAGCGCCCATCCGCGCTGCCGCCACCTGTCTGCCTGTGTGTCTCTCCACAGCTCCCTCCGGAAAAAGCCCACCCTCCGCCGTTTCGCCACGGCCGTGGGCGGGAGTGGGTTCTTGGGCCGGGACCGGTCCTCTGGCCCAGCCGGTCACCAGGCACAGGCAACTTTGTTCGGCAGTTGGCGTGGGGGCAAGGGTGGCCTTGCTGGGTCTAAGGGGTCGTGCCGACTCAATGGTGTCTCCCAGTGCCTTCGGGCCAACTGCCGTCAGGCAGTAGGGCCGGCCAGGCGGTGGCTGGCCTTTGCCTAGAGCTGTGTGGGCAGACAGAGTGGTGAATGCCCAAGGAACCGCGGGCCACGTGCCCTTAAGCCTCCAAGGCCACGTCCTTGTGAGCGTCAAGAGGGATCTGGGGTGGAGGGCCAAGCGCCTACGGGCCTGGAGGGTCCTGCCTGACCTGAGCTGCGAGGTCACCCACGTGTCCGCCAACCCAGGGTCCCCGAGGCCTCCTGTCGCCTGCCTTGGCAGACGGCAGGGCCGTGCTGGAGATGGTTGGCTGCCGGGCTGGCGGTATGTCGGCAGCACCAGCGAAGCTGAGCCTCAAGAGGTGCCCCGTGGCTCCCGCTGCCTTCTACGGCCATACCAACCTGAACGCGCCCCATCTCGTCTGATCCTGGAAGCTAAGCAGGGTCGGGCCTGGTTAGTACTTGGATGGGAGACCACATTGGAATACCGGGTTCTGTATGCATTTTTGCCTCCCACTATAAATTCTCCTTTAGTCGCCCACGGCCGAGGCCGCCATCACCTCCGCCTGGCACCGCTGCAGGCCTCACCTCCTCAGGCCCCTCCCAACACAGCGTGCTCTGGAGGGGGCGCACCCCGCCGGCCTGGTTGGACATGCGGCCAGAAGGCGGCCCTGGTAGATAACCATAAACCAGCCGCTCCCGGGGTGGCTGGCCTACACCCAGACTGCACCGTAGGCCCGGCTGACGGCCGATAGGCCCACGAGGCCTTCGACCTACACCTGGCCGCCCCCACCTGCGCACATGCACGCCCCAGCCACCTATCTGCCCGTGTGTCTCTATACAGCTACCTCCAGAAAAAGCCCACCCTCTGCTGTTTCGCCACAGCTGGAGGCAGGAGTGGGGTCGTGGGCCATGACCGGTTCTCCAGGTCGCCTGACCTCCAAAGCCGAGAACTGTGCTTTTTGGGTGGCGTGGGTACAAGGGTGGCTTTGCTGGGGCTAAGGGGCCGTGCCGGCCCAATGGTGGCTCCCAGTGGCTTTGGGCCAACCGCCGTCGGGCAGGAGGGCCGGCGCGGCCATGGCTGGGCTGCGCCAAGCACTGCGTGGGTGGACACGGTGGGAAATGCCCAAGGGACAGCAGGCCACTGGCCCTTAAGCCTCTGAGTCCCAGACCTTGTGAGCGTCAAGTGGGATCTGGGGCAGAGCGTCAAACACCTACAAGCCTGGATGTTGCCGCCTGAACGGAGTTGCGAGGTCGCCCAAGAATCCACCACCCCCTGGACCCCGAGGCCTGCTGTCGCCTGCCTGGGTGGGCGGCAGGGCCGTGCTGCCGAGGGCTGGTCACCAGACTGGCGGTAATTCGCCAGCACCAGCTAAGCTGAGGCTCAAGAGGCACCCCGTGGCGCCCGTTGCCTTCTGCAGCCATACCACCCTAAACGCACCCCATCTCGTCTGATCCCTGAAGCTAAGCAGGGTCGGGTCTGTTTAGTACCTGGATGGGAGACCACCTGGGAAAACAGGGTGCTGTAGTATTTTTGGCCTCCCAATCCGCCTTTTCCTTTAGTCGCCGGTGCCCGAGAATTCCTCTGCCCCATCCGGGCACTGCTGCAGGCCTCATCTCCTCAAGCCTCTCCCAACACAGCGTGCGCCGGAGGGGGCGCTTCCCGCCGGTCCTGCTGGACATGCCGCCAGAAGGCGGCCCTGGGAAGCAGCCGCACCCCAGCCGCTCCCGGGGTGGCTGGCTCTGACCCAGACTCTGCCGCAGGCCCGGCTGATGATCGGGAGGCCTGCAAGGCCTTCGACCTGCACCTGGCCGACAGCACCAGCGCCCATCCACGCTGCCGCCACCTGTCTGCCTGTGTGTCTCTCCGCAGCTCCCTCCGGAAAAAGCCCACCCTCCGCCGTTTCGCCACGGCCGTGGGCGGGAGTGGTTTCTTGGGCCGGGACCGGTCCTCTGGCCCAGCCGGTCACCAGGCACAGTCAACTTTGTTCGGCAGTTGGCGTGGGGGCAAGGGTGGCCTTGCTGGCTCTCAGGGGTCGTGCCGACTCAATGGTGTCTCCCAGTGGCTTCGGGCCAACTGCCGTCAGGCAGTAGGGCCGGCCAGGCGGCGGCTGGCCTTTGCCTAGAGCTGTGTGGGCAGACAGAGTGGTGAATGCCCAAGGAACCGCGGGCCACGTGCCCTTAAGCCTCCAAGGCCACGTCCTTGTGAGCGTCAAGAGGGATCTGGGGTGGAGGGCCAAGCGCCTACGGGCCTGGAGGGTCCCGCCTGACCTGAGCTGCGAGGTCACCCACGTGTCCGCCAACCCAGGGTCCCCTAGGCCTCCTGTCGCCTGCCTTGGCAGACGGCAGGGCCGTGCTGGAGATGGTTGGCTGCCGGGCTGGCGGTATGTCGGCAGCACCAGCGAAGCTGAGCCTCAAGAGGTGCCCCGTGGCTCCCGCTGCCTTCTACGTCCATACCAACCTGAACGCGCCCCATCTCGTCTGATCCTGGAAGCTAAGCAGGGTCGGGCCTGGTTAGTACTTGGATGGGAGACCACATTGGAATACCGGGTTCTGTATGCATTTTTGCCTCCCACTATAAATTCTCCTTTAGTCGCCCACGGCCGAGGCCGCCATCACCTCCGCCTGGCACCGCTGCAGGCCTCACCTCCTCAGGCCCCTCCCAACACAGCGTGCTCTGGAGGGGGCGCACCCCGCCGGCCTGGTTGGACATGCGGCCAGAAGGCGGCCCTGGTAGATAACCATAAACCAGCCGCTCCCGGGGTGGCTGGCCTACACCCAGACTGCACCGTAGGCCCGGCTGACGGCCGATAGGCCCACGAGGCCTTCGACCTACACCTGGCCGCCCCCACCTGCGCACATGCACGCCCCAGCCACCTATCTGCCCGTGTGTCTCTATACAGCTACCTCCAGAAAAAGCCCACCCTCTGCTGTTTCGCCACAGCTGGAGGCAGGAGTGGGGTCGTGGGCCATGACCGGTTCTCCAGGTCGCCTGACCTCCAAAGCCGAGAACTGTGCTTTTTGGGTGGCGTGGGTACAAGGGTGGCTTTGCTGGGGCTAAGGGGCCGTGCCGGCCCAATGGTGGCTCCCAGTGGCTTTGGGCCAACCGCCGTCGGGCAGGAGGGCCGGCGCGGCCATGGCTGGGCTGCGCCAAGCACTGCGTGGGTGGACACGGTGGGAAATGCCCAAGGGACAGCAGGCCACTGGCCCTTAAGCCTCTGAGTCCCAGACCTTGTGAGCGTCAAGTGGGATCTGGGGCAGAGCGTCAAACACCTACAAGCCTGGATGTTGCCGCCTGAACGGAGTTGCGAGGTCGCCCAAGAATCCACCACCCCCTGGACCCCGAGGCCTGCTGTCGCCTGCCTGGGTGGGCGGCAGGGCCGTGCTGCCGAGGGCTGGTCACCAGACTGGCGGTAATTCGCCAGCACCAGCTAAGCTGAGGCTCAAGAGGCACCCCGTGGCGCCCATTGCCTTCTGCAGCCATACCACCCTAAACGCACCCCATCTCGTCTGATCCCTGAAGCTAAGCAGGGTCGGGTCTGTTTAGTACCTGGATGGGAGACCACCTGGGAAAACCGGGTGCTGTAGTATTTTTGGCCTCCCAATCCGCCTTTTCCTTTAGTCGCCGGTGCCCGAGGATTCCTCTGCCCCATCCGGGCACTGCTGCAGGCCTCATCTCCTCAAGCCTCTCCCAACACAGCGTGCGCCGGAGGGGGCGCTTCCCGCCGGTCCTGCTGGACATGCCGCCAGAAGGCGGCCCTGGGAAGCAGCCGCACCCCAGCCGCTCCCGGGGTGGCTGGCTCTGACCCAGACTCTGCCGCAGGCCCGGCTGATGATCGGGAGGCCCGCAAGGCCTTCGACCTGCACCTGGCCGACAGCACCAGCGCCCATCCGCGCTGCCGCCACCTGTCTGCCTGTGTGTCTCTCCACAGCTCCCTCCGGAAAAAGCCCACCCTCCGCCGTTTCGCCACGGCCGTGGGCGGGAGTGGGTTCTTGGGCCGGGACCGGTCCTCTGGCCCAGCCGGTCACCAGGCACAGGCAACTTTGTTCGGCAGTTGGCGTGGGGGCAAGGGTGGCCTTGCTGGGTCTAAGGGGTCGTGCCGACTCAATGGTGTCTCCCAGTGCCTTCGGGCCAACTGCCGTCAGGCAGTAGGGCCGGCCAGGCGGCGGCTGGCCTTTGCCTAGAGCTGTGTGGGCAGACAGAGTGGTGAATGCCCAAGGAACCGCGGGCCACGTGCCCTTAAGCCTCCAAGGCCACGTCCTTGTGAGCGTCAAGAGGGATCTGGGGTGGAGGGCCAAGTGCCTACGGGCCTGGAGGGTCCCGCCTGACCTGAGCTGCGAGGTCACCCACGTGTCCGCCAACCCAGGGTCCCCGAGGCCTCCTGTCGCCTGCCTTGGCAGACGGCAGGGCCGTGCTGGAGATGGTTGGCTGCCGGGCTGGTGGTATGTCGGCAGCACCAGCGAAGCTGAGCCTCAAGAGGTGCCCCGTGGCTCCCGCTGCCTTCTACGGCCATACCACCCTGAACGCGCCCCATCTCGTCTGATCCTGGAAGCTAAGCAGGGTCGGGCCTGGTTAGTACTTGGATGGGAGACCACATTGGAATACCGGGTTCTGTATGCATTTTTGCCTCCCACTATAAATTCTCCTTTAGTCGCCCACGGCCGAGGCCGCCATCACCTCCGCCTGGCACCGCTGCAGGCCTCACCTCCTCAGGCCCCTCCCAACACAGCGTGCTCTGGAGGGGGCGCACCCCGCCGGCCTGGTTGGACATGCGGCCAGAAGGCGTCCCTGGTAGATAACCATAAACCAGCCGCTCCCGGGGTGGCTGGCCTACACCCAGACTGCACCGTAGGCCCGGCTGACGGCCGATAGGCCCACGAGGCCTTCGACCTACACCTGGCCGCCCCCACCTGCGCACATGCACGCCCCAGCCACCTATCTGCCCGTGTGTCTCTATACAGCTACCTCCAGAAAAAGCCCACCCTCTGCTGTTTCGCCACAGCTGGAGGCAGGAGTGGGGTCGTGGGCCATGACCGGTTCTCCAGGTCGCCTGACCTCCAAAGCCGAGAACTGTGCTTTTTGGGTGGCGTGGGTACAAGGGTGGCTTTGCTGGGGCTAAGGGGCCGTGCCGGCCCAATGGTGGCTCCCAGTGGCTTTGGGCCGACCGCCGTCGGGCAGGAGGGCCGGCACGGCCATGGCTGGGCTGCGCCAAGCACTGCGTGGGTGGACACGGTGGGAAATGCCCAAGGGACAGCAGGCCACTGGCCCTTAAGCCTCTGAGTCCCAGACCTTGTGAGCGTCAAGTGGGATCTGGGGCAGAGCGTCAAACACCTACAAGCCTGGATGTTGCCGCCTGAACGGAGTTGCGAGGTCGCCCAAGAATCCACCACCCCCTGGACCCCGAGGCCTGCTGTCGCCTGCCTGGGTGGGCGGCAGGGCCGTGCTGCCGAGGGCTGGTCACCAGACTGGCGGTAATTCGCCAGCACCAGCTAAGCTGAGGCTCAAGAGGCACCCCGTGGCGCCCATTGCCTTCAGCAGCCATACCACCCTAAACGCACCCCATCTCGTCTGATCCCTGAAGCTAAGCAGGGTCGGGTCTGTTTAGTACCTGGATGGGAGACCACCTGGGAAAACCGGGTGCTGTAGTATTTTTGGCCTCCCAATCCGCCTTTTCCTTTAGTCGCCGGTGCCCGAGGATTCCTCTGCCCCATCCGGGCACTGCTGCAGGCCTCATCTCCTCAAGCCTCTCCCAACACAGCGTGCGCCGGAGGGGGCGCTTCCCGCCGGTCCTGCTGGACATGCCGCCAGAAGGCGGCCCTGGGAAGCAGCCGCACCCCAGCCGCTCCCGGGGTGGCTGGCTCTGACCCAGACTCTGCCGCAGGCCCGGCTGATGATCGGGAGGCCCGCAAGGCCTTCGACCTGCACCTGGCAGACAGCACCAGCGCCCATCCGCGCTGCCGCCACCTGTCTGCCTGTGTGTCTCTCCACAGCTCCCTCCGGAAAAAGCCCACCCTCCGCCGTTTCGCCACGGCCGTGGGCGGGAGTGGGTTCTTGGGCCGGGACCGGTCCTCTGGCCCAGCCGGTCACCAGGCAAAGGCAACTTTGTTCGGCAGTTGGCGTGGGGGCAAGGGTGGCCTTGCTGGGTCTAAGGGTTCGTGCCGACTCAATGGTGTCTCCCAGGGGCTTCGGGCCAACTGCCGTCAGGCAGTAGGGCCGGCCAGGCGGCGGCTGGCCTTTGCCTAGAGCTGTGTGGGCAGACAGAGTGGTGAATGCCCAAGGAACCGCGGGCCACGTGCCCTTAAGCCTCCAAGGCCACGTCCTTGTGAGCGTCAAGAGGGATCTGGGGTGGAGGGCCAAGCGCCTACGGGCCTGGAGGGTCCCGCCTGACCTGAGCTGCGAGGTCACCCACGTGTCCGCCAACCCAGGGTCCCCGAGGCCTCCTGTCGCCTGCCTTGGCAGACGGCAGGGCCGTGCTGGAGATGGTTGGCTGCCGGGCTGGCGGTATGTCGGCAGCACCAGCGAAGCTGAGCCTCAAGAGGTGCCCCGTGGCTCCCGCTGCCTTCTACGGCCATACCACCCTGAACGCGCCCCATCTCGTCTGATCCTGGAAGCTAAGCAGGGTCGGGCCTGGTTAGTACTTGGATGGGAGACCACATTGGAATACCGGGTTCTGTATGCATTTTTGCCTCCCACTATAAATTCTCCTTTAGTCGCCCACGGCCGAGGCCGCCATCACCTCCGCCTGGCACCGCTGCAGGCCTCACCTCCTCAGGCCCCTCCCAACACAGCGTGCTCTGGAGGGGGCGCACCCCGTCGGTCTGGTTGGACATGCGGCCAGAAGGCGGCCCTGGTAGATAACCATAAACCAGCCGCTCCCGGGGTGGCTGGCCTACACCCAGACTGCACCGTAGGCCCGGCTGACGGCCGATAAGCCCACGAGGCCTTCGACCTACACCTGGCCGCCCCCACCAGCGCACATGCACGCCCCAGCCACCTATCTGCCCGTGTGTCTCTATACAGCTACCTCCGGAAAAAGCCCACCCTCTGCTGTTTCGCCACAGCTGGAGGCAGGAGTGGGGTCGTGGGCCATGACCGGTTCTCCAGGTCGCCTGACCTCCAAAGCCGAGAACTGTGCTTTTTGGGTGGCGTGGGTACAAGGGTGGCTTTGCTGGGGCTAAGGGGCCGTGCCGGCCCAATGGTGGCTCCCAGTGGCTTTGGGCCAACTGCCGTCGGGCAGGAGGGCCGGCGCGGCCATGGCTGGGCTGCGCCAAGCACTGCGTGGGTGGACACGGTGGGAAATGCCCAAGGGACAGCAGGCCACTGGCCCTTAAGCCTCTGAGTCCCAGACCTTGTGAGCGTCAAGTGGGATCTGGGGCAGAGCGTCAAACACCTACAAGCCTGGATGTTGCCGCCTGCACGGAGTTGCGAGGTCGCCCAAGAATCCACCACCCCCTGGACCCCGAGGCCTGCTGTCGCCTGCCTGGGTGGGCGGCAGGGCCGTGCTGCCGAGGGCTGGTCACCAGACTGGCGGTAAATCGCCAGCACCAGCTAAGCTGAGGCTCAAGAGGCACCCCGTGGCGCCCGTTGCCTTCTGCAGCCATACCACCCTAAACGCACCCCATCTCGTCTGATCCCTGAAGCTAAGCAGGGTCGGGTCTGTTTAGTACCTGGATGGGAGACCACCTGGGAAAACCGGGTGCTGTAGTATTTTTGGCCTCCCAATCCGCCTTTTCCTTTAGTCGCCGGTGCCCGAGGATTCCTCTGCCCCATCCGGGCACTGCTGCAGGCCTCATCTCCTCAAGCCTCTCCCAACACAGCGTGCGCCGGAGGGGGCGCTTCCCGCCGGTCCTGCTGGACATGCCGCCAGAAGGCGGCCCTGGGAAGCAGCCGCACCCCAGCCGCTCCCGGGGTGGCTGGCTCTGACCCAGACTCTGCCGCAGGCCCGGCTGATGATCGGGAGGCCCGCAAGGCCTTCGACCTGCACCTGGCCGACAGCACCAGCGCCCATCCGCGCTGCCGCCACCTGTCTGCCTGTGTGTCTCTCCACAGCTCCCTCCGGAAAAAGCCCACCCTCCGCCGTTTCGCCACGGCCGTGGGCGGGAGTGGGTTCTTGGGCCGGGACCGGTCCTCTGGCCCAGCCGGTCACCAGGCACAGGCAACTTTGTTCGGCAGTTGGCGTGGGGGCAAGGGTGGCCTTGCTGGCTCTCAGGGGTCGTGCCGACTCAATGGTGTCTCCCAGTGGCTTCGGGCCAACTGCCGTCAGGCAGTAGGGCCGGCCAGGCGGCGGCTGGCCTTTGCCTAGAGCTGTGTGGGCAGACAGAGTGGTGAATGCCCAAGGAACCGCGGGCCACGTGCCCTTAAGCCTCCAAGGCCACGTCCTTGTGAGCGTCAAGAGGGATCTGGGGTGGAGGGCCAAGCGCCTACGGGCCTGGAGGGTCCCGCCTGACCTGAGCTGCGAGGTCACCCACGTGTCCGCCAACCCAGGGTCCCCGAGGCCTCCTGTCGCCTGCCTTGGCAGACGGCAGGGCCGTGCTGGAGATGGTTGGCTGCCGGGCTGGCGGTATGTCGGCAGCACCAGCGAAGCTGAGCCTCAAGAGGTGCCCCGTGGCTCCCGCTGCCTTCTACGGCCATACCACCCTGAACGCGCCCCATCTCGTCTGATCCTGGAAGCTAAGCAGGGTCGGGCCTGGTTAGTACTTGGATGGGAGACCACATTGGAATACCGGGTTCTGTATGCATTTTTGCCTCCCACTATAAATTCTCCTTTAGTCGCCCACGGCCGAGGCCGCCATCACCTCCGCCTGGCACCGCTGCAGGCCTCACCTCCTCAGGCCCCTCCCAACACAGCGTGCTCTGGAGGGGGCGCACCCCGCCGGCCTGGTTGGACATGCGGCCAGAAGGCGTCCCTGGTAGATAACCATAAACCAGCCGCTCCCGGGGTGGCTGGCCTACACCCAGACTGCACCGTAGGCCCGGCTGACGGCCGATAGGCCCACGAGGCCTTCGACCTACACCTGGCCGCCCCCACCTGCGCACATGCACGCCCCAGCCACCTATCTGCCCGTGTGTCTCTATACAGCTACCTCCAGAAAAAGCCCACCCTCTGCTGTTTCGCCACAGCTGGAGGCAGGAGTGGGGTCGTGGGCCATGACCGGTTCTCCAGGTCGCCTGACCTCCAAAGCCGAGAACTGTGCTTTTTGGGTGGCGTGGGTACAAGGGTGGCTTTGCTGGGGCTAAGGGGCCGTGCCGGCCCAATGGTGGCTCCCAGTGGCTTTGGGCCAACCGCCGTCGGGCAGGAGGGCCGGCGCGGCCATGGCTGGGCTGCGCCAAGCACTGCGTGGGTGGACACGGTGGGAAATGCCCAAGGGACAGCAGGCCACTGGCCCTTAAGCCTCTGAGTCCCAGACCTTGTGAGCGTCAAGTGGGATCTGGGGCAGAGCGTCAAACACCTACAAGCCTGGATGTTGCCGCCTGAACGGAGTTGCGAGGTCGCCCAAGAATCCACCACCCCCTGGACCCCGAGGCCTGCTGTCGCCTGCCTGGGTGGGCGGCAGGGCCGTGCTGCCGAGGGCTGGTCACCAGACTGGCGGTAATTCGCCAGCACCAGCTAAGCTGAGGCTCAAGAGGCACCCCGTGGCGCCCATTGCCTTCAGCAGCCATACCACCCTAAACGCACCCCATCTCGTCTGATCCCTGAAGCTAAGCAGGGTCGGGTCTGTTTAGTACCTGGATGGGAGACCACCTGGGAAAACCGGGTGCTGTAGTATTTTTGTCCTCCCAATCCGCCTTTTCCTTTAGTCGCCAGTGCCCGAGGATTCCTCTGCCCCATCCGGGCACTGCTGCAGGCCTCATCTCCTCAAGCCTCTCCCAACACAGCGTGCGCCGGAGGGGGCGCTTCCCGCCGGTCCTGCTGGACATGCCGCCAGAAGGCGGCCCTGGGAGGCAGCCGCACCCCAGCCGCTCCCGGGGTGGCTGGCTCTGACCCAGACTCTGCCGCAGGCCCGGCTGATGATCGGGAGGCCCGCAAGGCCTTCGACCTGCACCTGGCAGACAGCACCAGCGCCCATCCGCGCTGCCGCCACCTGTCTGCCTGTGTGTCTCTCCACAGCTCCCTCCGGAAAAAGCCCACCCTCCGCCGTTTCGCCACGGCCGTGGGCGGGAGTGGGTTCTTGGGCCGGGACCGGTCCTCTGGCCCAGCCGGTCACCAGGCAAAGGCAACTTTGTTCGGCAGTTGGCGTGGGGGCAAGGGTGGCCTTGCTGGGTCTAAGGGTTCGTGCCGACTCAATGGTGTCTCCCAGGGGCTTCGGGCCAACTGCCGTCAGGCAGTAGGGCCGGCCAGGCGGCGGCTGGCCTTTGCCTAGAGCTGTGTGGGCAGACAGAGTGGTGAATGCCCAAGGAACCGCGGGCCACGTGCCCTTAAGCCTCCAAGGCCACGTCCTTGTGAGCGTCAAGAGGGATCTGGGGTGGAGGGCCAAGCGCCTACGGGCCTGGAGGGTCCCGCCTGACCTGAGCTGCGAGGTCACCCACGTGTCCGCCAACCCAGGGTCCCCGAGGCCTCCTGTCGCCTGCCTTGGCAGACGGCAGGGCCGTGCTGGAGATGGTTGGCTGCCGGGCTGGCGGTATGTCGGCAGCACCAGCGAAGCTGAGCCTCAAGAGGTGCCCCGTGGCTCCCGCTGCCTTCTACGTCCATACCAACCTGAACGCGCCCCATCTCGTCTGATCCTGGAAGCTAAGCAGGGTCGGGCCTGGTTAGTACTTGGATGGGAGACCACATTGGAATACCGGGTTCTGTATGCATTTTTGCCTCCCACTATAAATTCTCCTTTAGTCGCCCACGGCCGAGGCCGCCATCACCTCCGCCTGGCACCGCTGCAGGCCTCACCTCCTCAGGCCCCTCCCAACACAGCGTGCTCTGGAGGGGGCGCACCCCGCCGGCCTGGTTGGACATGCGGCCAGAAGGCGGCCCTGGTAGATAACCATAAACCAGCCGCTCCCGGGGTGGCTGGCCTACACCCAGACTGCACCGTAGGCCCGGCTGACGGCCGATAGGCCCACGAGGCCTTCGACCTACACCTGGCCGCCCCCACCTGCGCACATGCACGCCCCAGCCACCTATCTGCCCGTGTGTCTCTATACAGCTACCTCCAGAAAAAGCCCACCCTCTGCTGTTTCGCCACAGCTGGAGGCAGGAGTGGGGTCGTGGGCCATGACCGGTTCTCCAGGTCGCCTGACCTCCAAAGCCGAGAACTGTGCTTTTTGGGTGGCGTGGGTACAAGGGTGGCTTTGCTGGGGCTAAGGGGCCGTGCCGGCCCAATGGTGGCTCCCAGTGGCTTTGGGCCAACCGCCGTCGGGCAGGAGGGCCGGCGCGGCCATGGCTGGGCTGCGCCAAGCACTGCGTGGGTGGACACGGTGGGAAATGCCCAAGGGACAGCAGGCCACTGGCCCTTAAGCCTCTGAGTCCCAGACCTTGTGAGCGTCAAGTGGGATCTGGGGCAGAGCGTCAAACACCTACAAGCCTGGATGTTGCCGCCTGAACGGAGTTGCGAGGTCGCCCAAGAATCCACCACCCCCTGGACCCCGAGGCCTGCTGTCGCCTGCCTGGGTGGGCGGCAGGGCCGTGCTGCCGAGGGCTGGTCACCAGACTGGCGGTAATTCGCCAGCACCAGCTAAGCTGAGGCTCAAGA
Source organism: Balaenoptera physalus (assembly GCF_965194825.1). Classification (NCBI taxonomy): domain Eukaryota; kingdom Metazoa; phylum Chordata; class Mammalia; order Artiodactyla; family Balaenopteridae; genus Balaenoptera; species Balaenoptera physalus. Next base: position 387,595 of record NW_028125987.1, on the reverse strand, counting down.
GGCACCCCGTGGCGCCCATTGCCTTCTGCAGCCATACCACCCTAAACGCACCCCATCTCGTCTGATCCCTGAAGCTAAGCAGGGTCGGGTAGTTTAGTACCTGGATGGGAGACCACCTGGGAAAACCGGGTGCTGTAGTATTTTTGGCCTCCCAATCCGCCTTTTCCTTTAGTCGCCGGTGCCCGAGGATTCCTCTGCCCCATCCGGGCACTGCTGCAGGCCTCATCTCCTCAAGCCTCTCCCAACACAGCGTGCGCCGGAGGGGGCGCTTCCCGCCGGTCCTGCTGGACATGCCGCCGGAAGGCGGCCCTGGGAAGCAGCCGCACCCCAGCCGCTCCCGGGGTGGCTGGCTCTGACCCAGACTCTGCCGCAGGCCCGGCTGATGATCGGGAGGCCCGCAAGGCCTTCGACCTGCACCTGGCCGACAGCACCAGCGCCCATCCGCGCTGCCGCCACCTGTCTGCCTGTGTGTCTCTCCACAGCTCCCTCCGGAAAAAGCCCACCCTCCGCCGTTTCGCCACGGCCGTGGGCGGGAGTGGGTTCTTGGGCCGGGACCGGTCCTCTGGCCCAGCCGGTCACCAGGCACAGGCAACTTTGTTCGGCAGTTGTCGTGGGGGCAAGGGTGGCCTTGCTGGGTCTAAGGGGTCGTGCCGACTCAATGGTGTCTCCCAGTGCCTTCGGGCCAACTGCCGTCAGGCAGTAGGGCCGGCCAGGCGGCGGCTGGCCTTTGCCTAGAGCTGTGTGGGCAGACAGAGTGGTGAATGCCCAAGGAACCGCGGGCCACGTGCCCTTAAGCCTCCAAGGCCACGTCCTTGTGAGCGTCAAGAGGGATCTGGGGTGGAGGGCCAAGCGCCTACGGGCCTGGAGGGTCCCGCCTGACCTGAGCTGCGAGGTCACCCACGTGTCCGCCAACCCAGGGTCCCCGAGGCCTCCTGTCGCCTGCCTTGGCAGACGGCAGGGCCGTGCTGGAGATGGTTGGCTGCCGGGCTGGCGGTATGTCGGCAGCACCAGCGAAGCTGAGCCTCAAGAGGTGCCCCGTGGCTCCCGCTGCCTTCTACGGCCATACCACCCTGAACGCGCCCCATCTCGTCTGATCCTGGAAGCTAAGCAGGGTCGGGCCTGGTTAGTACTTGGATGGGAGACCACATTGGAATACCGGGTTCTGTATGCATTTTTGCCTCCCACTATAAATTCTCCTTTAGTCGCCCACGGCCGAGGCCGCCATCACCTCCGCCTGGCACCGCTGCAGGCCTCACCTCCTCAGGCCCCTCCCAACACAGCGTGCTCTGGAGGGGGCGCACCCCGCCGGCCTGGTTGGACATGCGGCCAGAAGGCGTCCCTGGTAGATAACCATAAACCAGCCGCTCCCGGGGTGGCTGGCCTACACCCAGACTGCACCGTAGGCCCGGCTGACGGCCGATAGGCCCACGAGGCCTTCGACCTACACCTGGCCGCCCCCACCTGCGCACATGCACGCCCCAGCCACCTATCTGCCCGTGTGTCTCTATACAGCTACCTCCAGAAAAAGCCCACCCTCTGCTGTTTCGCCACAGCTGGAGGCAGGAGTGGGGTCGTGGGCCATGACCGGTTCTCCAGGTCGCCTGACCTCCAAAGCCGAGAACTGTGCTTTTTGGGTGGCGTGGGTACAAGGGTGGCTTTGCTGGGGCTAAGGGGCCGTGCCGGCCCAATGGTGGCTCCCAGTGGCTTTGGGCCAACCGCCGTCGGGCAGGAGGGCCGGCGCGGCCATGGCTGGGCTGCGCCAAGCACTGCGTGGGTGGACACGGTGGGAAATGCCCAAGGGACAGCAGGCCACTGGCCCTTAAGCCTCTGAGTCCCAGACCTTGTGAGCGTCAAGTGGGATCTGGGGCAGAGCGTCAAACACCTACAAGCCTGGATGTTGCCGCCTGAACGGAGTTGCGAGGTCGCCCAAGAATCCACCACCCCCTGGACCCCGAGGCCTGCTGTCGCCTGCCTGGGTGGGCGGCAGGGCCGTGCTGCCGAGGGCTGGTCACCAGACTGGCGGTAATTCGCCAGCACCAGCTAAGCTGAGGCTCAAGAGGCACCCCGTGGCGCCCATTGCCTTCAGCAGCCATACCACCCTAAACGCACCCCATCTCGTCTGATCCCTGAAGCTAAGCAGGGTCGGGTCTGTTTAGTACCTGGATGGGAGACCACCTGGGAAAACCGGGTGCTGTAGTATTTTTGTCCTCCCAATCCGCCTTTTCCTTTAGTCGCCAGTGCCCGAGGATTCCTCTGCCCCATCCGGGCACTGCTGCAGGCCTCATCTCCTCAAGCCTCTCCCAACACAGCGTGCGCCGGAGGGGGAGCTTCCCGCCGGTCCTGCTGGACATGCCGCCAGAAGGTGGAAGGGAGGCAGCCGCACCCCAGCCGCTCCCGGGGTGGCTGGCTCTGACCCAGACTCTGCCGCAGGCCCGGCTGATGATCGGGAGGCCCGCAAGGCCTTCGACCTGCACCTGGCAGACAGCACCAGCGCCCATCCGCGCTGCCGCCACCTGTCTGCCTGTGTGTCTCTCCACAGCTCCCTCCGGAAAAAGCCCACCCTCCGCCGTTTCGCCACGGCCGTGGGCGGGAGTGGGTTCTTGGGCCGGGACCGGTCCTCTGGCCCAGCCGGTCACCAGGCAAAGGCAACTTTGTTCGGCAGTTGGCGTGGGGGCAAGGGTGGCCTTGCTGGGTCTAAGGGTTCGTGCCGACTCAATGGTGTCTCCCAGGGGCTTCGGGCCAACTGCCGTCAGGCAGTAGGGCCGGCCAGGCGGCGGCTGGCCTTTGCCTAGAGCTGTGTGGGCAGACAGAGTGGTGAATGCCCAAGGAACCACGGGCCACGTGCCCTTAAGCCTCCAAGGCCACGTCCTTGTGAGCGTCAAGAGGGATCTGGGGTGGAGGGCCAAGCGCCTACGGGCCTGGAGGGTCCCGCCTGACCTGAGCTGCGAGGTCACCCACGTGTCCGCCAACCCAGGGTCCCCGAGGCCTCCTGTCGCCTGCCTTGGCAGACGGCAGGGCCGTGCTGGAGATGGTTGGCTGCCGGGCTGGCGGTATGTCGGCAGCACCAGCGAAGCTGAGCCTCAAGAGGTGCCCCGTGGCTCCCGCTGCCTTCTACGGCCATACCACCCTGAACGCGCCCCATCTCGTCTGATCCTGGAAGCTAAGCGGGGTCGGGCCTGGTTAGTACTTGGATGGGAGACCACATTGGAATACCGGGTTCTGTATGCATTTTTGCCTCCCACTATAAATTCTCCTTTAGTCGCCCACGGCCGAGGCCGCCATCACCTCCGCCTGGCACCGCTGCAGGCCTCACCTCCTCAGGCCCCTCCCAACACAGCGTGCTCTGGAGGGGGCGCACCCCGCCGGTCTGGTTGGACATGCGGCCAGAAGGCGGCCCTGGTAGATAACCATAAACCAGCCGCTCCCGGGGTGGCTGGCCTACACCCAGACTGCACCGTAGGCCCGGCTGACGGCCGATAGGCCCACGAGGCCTTCGACCTACACCTGGCCGCCCCCACCAGCGCACATGCACGCCCCAGCCACCTATCTGCCCGTGTGTCTCTATACAGCTACCTCCGGAAAAAGCCCACCCTCTGCTGTTTCGCCACAGCTGGAGGCAGGAGTGGGGTCGTGGGCCATGACCGGTTCTCCAGGTCGCCTGACCTCCAAAGCCGAGAACTGTGCTTTTTGGGTGGCGTGGGTACAAGGGTGGCTTTGCTGGGGCTAAGGGGCCGTGCCGGCCCAATGGTGGCTCCCAGTGGCTTTGGGCCAACCGCCGTCGGGCAGGAGGGCCGGCGCGGCCATGGCTGGGCTGCGCCAAGCACTGCGTGGGTGGACACGGTGGGAAATGCCCAAGGGACAGCAGGCCACTGGCCCTTAAGCCTCTGAGTCCCAGACCTTGTGAGCGTCAAGTGGGATCTGGGGCAGAGCGTCAAACACCTACAAGCCTGGATGCTGCCGCCTGCACGGACTTGCGAGGTCGCCCAAGAATCCACCACCCCCTGGACCCCGAGGCCTGCTGTCGCCTGCCTGGGTGGGCGGCAGGGCCGTGCTGCCGAGGGCTGGTCACCAGACTGGCGGTAAATCGCCAGCACCAGCTAAGCTGAGGCTCAAGAGGCACCCCGTGGCGCCCGTTGCCTTATGCAGCCATACCACCCTAAACGCACCCCATCTCGTCTGATCCCTGAAGCTAAGCAGGGTCGGGTCTGTTTAGTACCTGGATGGGAGACCACCTGGGAAAACCGGGTGCTGTAGTATTTTTGTCCTCCCAATCCGCCTTTTCCTTTAGTCGCCGGTGCCCGAGGATTCCTCTGCCCCATCCGGGCACTGCTGCAGGCCTCATCTCCTCAAGCCTCTCCCAACACAGCGTGCGCCGGAGGGGGCGCTTCCCGCCGGTCCTGCTGGACATGCCGCCAGAAGGCGGAAGGGAGGCAGCCGCACCCCAGCCGCTCCCGGGGTGGCTGGCTCTGACCCAGACTCTGCCGCAGGCCCGGCTGATGATCGGGAGGCCCGCAAGGCCTTCGACCTGCACCTGGCAGACAGCACCAGCGCCCATCCGCGCTGCCGCCACCTGTCTGCCTGTGTGTCTCTCCACAGCTCCCTCCGGAAAAAGCCCACCCTCCGCCGTTTCGCCACGGCCGTGGGCGGGAGTGGGTTCTTGGGCCGGGACCGGTCCTCTGGCCCAGCCGGTCACCAGGCAAAGGCAACTTTGTTCGGCAGTTGGCGTGGGGGCAAGGGTGGCCTTGCTGGGTCTAAGGGTTCGTGCCGACTCAATGGTGTCTCCCAGGGGCTTCGGGCCAACTGCCGTCAGGCAGTAGGGCCGGCCAGGCGGCGGCTGGCCTTTGCCTAGAGCTGTGTGGGCAGACAGAGTGGTGAATGCCCAAGGAACCGCGGGCCACGTGCCCTTAAGCCTCCAAGGCCACGTCCTTGTGAGCGTCAAGAGGGATCTGGGGTGGAGGGCCAAGCGCCTACGGGCCTGGAGGGTCCCGCCTGACCTGAGCTGCGAGGTCACCCACGTGTCCGCCAACCCAGGGTCCCCGAGGCCTCCTGTCGCCTGCCTTGGCAGACGGCAGGGCCGTGCTGGAGATGGTTGGCTGCCGGGCTGGCGGTATGTCGGCAGCACCAGCGAAGCTGAGCCTCAAGAGGTGCCCCGTGGCTCCCGCTGCCTTCTACGGCCATACCACCCTGAACGCGCCCCATCTCGTCTGATCCTGGAAGCTAAGCAGGGTCGGGCCTGGTTAGTACTTGGATGGGAGACCACATTGGAATACCGGGTTCTGTATGCATTTTTGCCTCCCACTATAAATTCTCCTTTAGCCGCCCACGGCCGAGGCCGCCATCACCTCCGCCTGGCACCGCTGCAGGCCTCACCTCCTCAGGCCCCTCCCAACACAGCGTGCTCTGGAGGGGGCGCACCCCGTCGGTCTGGTTGGACATGCGGCCAGAAGGCGGCCCTGGTAGATAACCATAAACCAGCCGCTACCGGGGTGGCTGGCCTACACCCAGACTGCACCGTAGGCCCGGCTGACGGCCGATAAGCCCACGAGGCCTTCGACCTACACCTGGCCGCCCCCACCAGTGCACATGCACGCCCCAGCCACCTATCTGCCCGTGTGTCTCTATACAGCTACCTCCGGAAAAAGCCCACCCTCTGCTGTTTCGCCACAGCTGGAGGCAGGAGTGGGGTCGTGGGCCATGACCGGTTCTCCAGGTCGCCTGACCTCCAAAGCCGAGAACTGTGCTTTTTGGGTGGCGTGGGTACAAGGGTGGCTTTGCTGGGGCTAAGGGGCCGTGCCGGCCCAATGGTGGCTCCCAGTGGCTTTGGGCCAACTGCCGTCGGGCAGGAGGGCCGGCGCGGCCATGGCTGGGCTGCGCCAAGCACTGCGTGGGTGGACACGGTGGGAAATGCCCAAGGGAGAGCAGGCCACTGGCCCTTAAGCCTCTGAGTCCCAGACCTTGTGAGCGTCAAGTGGGATCTGGGGCAGAGCGTCAAACACCTACAAGCCTGGATGTTGCCGCCTGCACGGAGTTGCGAGGTCGCCCAAGAATCCACCACACCCTGGACCCCGAGGCCTGCTGTCGCCTGCCTGGGTTGGCGGCAGGGCCGTGCTGCCGAGGGCTGGTCACCAGACTGGCGGTAAATCGCCAGCACCAGCTAAGCTGAGGCTCAAGAGGCACCCCGTGGCGCCTGTTGCCTTCTGCAGCCATACCACCCTAAACGCACCCCATCTCGTCTGATCCCTGAAGCTAAGCAGGGTCGGGTCTGTTTAGTACCTGGATGGGAGACCACCTGGGAAAACCGGGTGCTGTAGTATTTTTGGCCTCCCAATCCGCCTTTTCCTTTAGTCGCCGGTGCCCGAGGATTCCTCTGCCCCATCCGGGCACTGCTGCAGGCCTCATCTCCTCAAGCCTCTCCCAACACAGCGTGCGCCGGAGGGGGAGCTTCCCGCCGGTCCTGCTGGACATGCCGCCAGAAGGCGGAAGGGAGGCAGCCGCACCCCAGCCGCTCCCGGGGTGGCTGGCTCTGACCCAGACTCTGCCGCAGGCCCGGCTGATGATCGGGAGGCCCGCAAGGCCTTCGACCTGCACCTGGCAGACAGCACCAGCGCCCATCCGCGCTGCCGCCACCTGTCTGCCTGTGTGTCTCTCCACAGCTCCCTCCGGAAAAAGCCCACCCTCCGCCGTTTCGCCACGGCCGTGGGCGGGAGTGGGTTCTTGGGCTGGGACCGGTCCTCTGGCCCAGCCGGTCACCAGGCAAAGGCAACTTTGTTCGGCAGTTGGCGTGGGGGCAAGGGTGGCCTTGCTGGGTCTAAGGGTTCGTGCCGACTCAATGGTGTCTCCCAGGGGCTTCGGGCCAACTGCCGTCAGGCAGTAGGGCCGGCCAGGCGGCGGCTGGCCTTTGCCTAGAGCTGTGTGGGCAGACAGAGTGGTGAATGCCCAAGGAACCACGGGCCACGTGCCCTTAAGCCTCCAAGGCCACGTCCTTGTGAGCGTCAAGAGGGATCTGGGGTGGAGGGCCAAGCGCCTACGGGCCTGGAGGGTCCCGCCTGACCTGAGCTGCGAGGTCACCCACGTGTCCGCCAACCCAGGGTCCCCGAGGCCTCCTGTCGCCTGCCTTGGCAGACAGCAGGGCCGTGCTGGAGATGGTTGGCTGCCGGGCTGGCGGTATGTCGGCAGCACCAGCGAAGCTGAGCCTCAAGAGGTGCCCCGTGGCTCCCGCTGCCTTCTACGGCCATACCACCCTGAACGCGCCCCATCTCGTCTGATCCTGGAAGCTAAGCAGGGTCGGGCCTGGTTAGTACTTGGAATGGAGACCACATTGGAATACCAGGTTCTGTATGCATTTTTGCCTCCCACTATAAATTCTCCTTTAGTCGCCCACGGCCGAGGCCGCCATCACCTCCGCCTGGCACCGCTGCAGGCCTCACCTCCTCAGGCCCCTCCCAACACAGCGTGCTCTGGAGGGGGCGCACCCCGTCGGTCTGGTTGGACATGCGGCCAGAAGGCGGCCCTGGTAGATAACCATAAACCAGCCGCTCCCGGGGTGGCTGGCCTACACCCAGACTGCACCGTAGGCCCGGCTGACGGCCGATAAGCCCACGAGGCCTTCGACCTACACCTGGCCGCCCCCACCAGCGCACATGCACGCCCCAGCCACCTATCTGCCCGTGTGTCTCTATACAGCTACCTCCGGAAAAAGCCCACCCTCTGCTGTTTCGCCACAGCTGGAGGCAGGAGTGGGGTCGTGGGCCATGACCGGTTCTCCAGGTCGCCTGACCTCCAAAGCCGAGAACTGTGCTTTTTGGGTGGCGTGGGTACAAGGGTGGCTTTGCTGGGGCTAAGGGGCCGTGCCGGCCCAATGGTGGCTCCCAGTGGCTTTGGGCCAACTGCCGTCGGGCAGGAGGGCCGGCGCGGCCATGGCTGGGCTGCGCCAAGCACTGCGTGGGTGGACACGGTGGGAAATGCCCAAGGGACAGCAGGCCACTGGCCCTTAAGCCTCTGAGTCCCAGACCTTGTGAGCGTCAAGTGGGATCTGGGGCAGAGCGTCAAACACCTACAAGCCTGGATGTTGCCGCCTGCACGGAGTTGCGAGGTCGCCCAAGAATCCACCACCCCCTGGACCCCGAGGCCTGCTGTCGCCTGCCTGGGTGGGCGGCAGGGCCGTGCTGCCGAGGGCTGGTCACCAGACTGGCGGTAAATCGCCAGCACCAGCTAAGCTGAGGCTCAAGAGGCACCCCGTGGCGCCCGTTGCCTTCTGCAGCCATACCACCCTAAACGCACCCCATCTCGTCTGATCCCTGAAGCTAAGCAGGGTCGGGTCTGTTTAGTACCTGGATGGGAGACCACCTGGGAAAACCGGGTGCTGTAGTATTTTTGTCCTCCCAATCCGCCTTTTCCTTTAGTCGCCGGTGCCCGAGGATTCCTCTGCCCCATCCGGGCACTGCTGCAGGCCTCATCTCCTCAAGCCTCTCCCAACACAGCGTGCGCCGGAGGGGGCGCTTCCCGCCGGTCCTGCTGGACATGCCGCCAGAAGGCGGCCCTGGGAGGCAGCCGCACCCCAGCCGCTCCCGGGGTGGCTGGCTCTGACCCAGACTCTGCCGCAGGCCCAGCTGATGATCGGGAGGCCCGCAAGGCCTTCGACCTGCACCTGGCCGACAGCACCAGCGCCCATCCGCGCTGCCGCCACCTGTCTGCCTGTGTGTCTCTCCACAGCTCCCTCCGGAAAAAGCCCACCCTCCGCCGTTTCGCCACGGCCGTGGGCGGGAGTGGGTTCTTGGGCCGGGACCGGTCCTCTGGCCCAGCCGGTCACCAGGCAAAGGCAACTTTGTTCGGCAGTTGGCGGGGGGGCAAGGGTGGCCTTGCTGGCTCTCAGGGGTCGTGCCGACTCAATGGTGTCTCCCAGTGGCTTCGGGCCAACTGCCGTCAGGCAGTAGGGCCGGCCAGGCGGCGGCTGGCTTTTGCCTAGAGCTGTGTGGGCAGACAGAGTGGTGAATGCCCAAGGAACCGCGGGCCACGTGCCCTTAAGCCTCCAAGGCCACGTCCTTGTGAGCGTCAAGAGGGATCTGGGGTGGAGGGCCAAGCGCCTACGGGCCTGGAGGGTCCCGCCTGACCTGAGCTGCGAGGTCACCCACGTGTCCGCCAACCCAGGGTCCCCGAAGCCTCCTGTCCCCTGCCTTGGCAGACGGCAGGGCCGTGCTGGAGATGGTTGGCTGCCGGGCTGGCGGTATGTCGGCAGCACCAGCGAAGCTGAGCCTCAAGAGGTGCCCCGTGGCTCCCGCTGCCTTCTACGGCCATACCACCCTGAACGCGCCCCATCTCGTCTGACCCTGGAAGCTAAGCGGGGTCGGGCCTGGTTAGTACCTGGAATGGAGACCACATTGGAATACCGGGTTCTGTATGCATTTTTGCCTCCCACTATAAATTCTCCTTTAGTCGCCCACGGCCGAGGCCGCCATCACCTCCGCCTGGCACCGCTGCAGGCCTCACCTCCTCAGGCCCCTCCCAACACAGCGTGCTCTGGAGGGGGCGCACCCCGTCGGTCTGGTTGGACATGCGGCCAGAAGGCGGCCCTGGTAGATAACCATAAACCAGCCGCTCCCGGGGTGGCTGGCCTACACCCAGACTGCACCGTAGGCCCGGCTGACGGCCGATAGGCCCACGAGGCCTTCGACCTACACCTGGCCGCCCCCACCAGCGCACATGCACGCCCCAGCCACCTATCTGCCCGTGTGTCTCTATACAGCTACCTCCGGAAAAAGCCCACCCTCTGCTGTTTCGCCACAGCTGGAGGCAGGAGTGGGGTCGTGGGCCATGACCGGTTCTCCAGGTCGCCTGACCTCCAAAGCCGAGAACTGTGCTTTTTGGGTGGCGTGGGTACAAGGGTGGCTTTGCTGGGGCTAAGGGGCCGTGCCGGCCCAATGGTGGCTCCCAGTGGCTTTGGGCCAACTGCCGTCGGGCAGGAGGGCCGGCGCGGCCATGGCTGGGCTGCGCCAAGCACTGCGTGGGTGGACACGGTGGGAAATGCCCAAGGGACAGCAGGCCACTGGCCCTTAAGCCTCTGAGTCCCAGACCTTGTGAGCGTCAAGTGGGATCTGGGGCAGAGCGTCAAACACCTACAAGCCTGGATGTTGCCGCCTGCACGGAGTTGCGAGGTCGCCCAAGAATCCACCACCCCCTGGACCCCGAGGCCTGCTGTCGCCTGCCTGGGTGGGCGGCAGGGCCGTGCTGCCGAGGGCTGGTCACCAGACTGGCGGTAAATCGCCAGCACCAGCTAAGCTGAGGCTCAAGAGGCACCCCGTGGCGCCCGTTGCCTTCTGCAGCCATACCACCCTAAACGCACCCCATCTCGTCTGATCCCTGAAGCTAAGCAGGGTCGGGTCTGTTTAGTACCTGGATGGGAGACCACCTGGGAAAACCGGGTGCTGTAGTATTTTTGTCCTCCCAATCCGCCTTTTCCTTTAGTCGCCGGTGCCCGAGGATTCCTCTGCCCCATCCGGGCACTGCTGCAGGCCTCATCTCCTCAAGCCTCTCCCAACACAGCGTGCGCCGGAGGGGGCGCTTCCCGCCGGTCCTGCTGGACATGCCGCCAGAAGGCGGCCCTGGGAGGCAGCCGCACCCCAGCCGCTCCCGGGGTGGCTGGCTCTGACCCAGACTCTGCCGCAGGCCCAGCTGATGATCGGGAGGCCCGCAAGGCCTTCGACCTGCACCTGGCCGACAGCACCAGCGCCCATCCGCGCTGCCGCCACCTGGCTGCCTGTGTGTCTCTCCACAGCTCCCTCCGGAAAAAGCCCACCCTCCGCCGTTTCGCCACGGCCGTGGGCGGGAGTGGGTTCTTGGGCCGGGACCGGTCCTCTGGCCCAGCCGGTCACCAGGCAAAGGCAACTTTGTTCGGCAGTTGGCGGGGGGGCAAGGGTGGCCTTGCTGGCTCTCAGGGGTCGTGCCGACTCAATGGTGTCTCCCAGTGGCTTCGGGCCAACTGCCGTCAGGCAGTAGGGCCGGCCAGGCGGCGGCGGGCTTTTGCCTAGAGCTGTGTGGGCAGACAGAGTGGTGAATGCCCAAGGAACCGCGGGCCACGTGCCCTTAAGCCTCCAAGGCCACGTCCTTGTGAGCGTCAAGAGGGATCTGGGGTGGAGGGCCAAGCGCCTACGGGCCTGGAGGGTCCCGCCTGACCTGAGCTGCGAGGTCACCCACGTGTCCGCCAACCCAGGGTCCCCGAAGCCTCCTGTCCGCTGCCTTGGCAGACGGCAGGGCCGTGCTGGAGATGGTTGGCTGCCGGGCTGGCGGTATGTCGGCAGCACCAGCGAAGCTGAGCCTCAAGAGGTGCCCCGTGGCTCCCGCTGCCTTCTACGGCCATACCACCCTGAACGCGCCCCATCTCGTCTGACCCTGGAAGCTAAGCTTGGTCGGGCCTGGTTAGTACTTGGATGGGAGACCACATTGGAATACCGGGTTCTGTATGCATTTTTGCCTCCCACTATAAATTCTCCTTTAGTCGCCCACGGCCGAGGCCGCCATCACCTCCGCCTGGCACCGCTGCAGGCCTCACCTCCTCAGGCCCCTCCCAACACAGCGTGCTCTGGAGGGGGCGCACCCCGCCGGTCTGGTTGGACATGCGGCCAGAAGGCGGCCCTGGTAGATAACCATAAACCAGCCGCTCCCGGGGTGGCTGGCCTACACCCAGACTGCACCGTAGGCCCGGCTGACGGCCGATAGGCCCACGAGGCCTTCGACCTACACCTGGCCGCCCCCACCAGCGCACATGCACGCCCCAGCCACCTATCTGCCCGTGTGTCTCTATACAGCTACCTCCGGAAAAAGCCCACCCTCTGCTGTTTCGCCACAGCTGGAGGCAGGAGTGGGGTCGTGGGCCATGACCGGTTCTCCAGGTCGCCTGACCTCCAAAGCCGAGAACTGTGCTTTTTGGGTGGCGTGGGTACAAGGGTGGCTTTGCTGGGGCTAAGGGGCCGTGCCGGCCCAATGGTGGCTCCCAGTGGCTTTGGGCCAACCGCCGTCGGGCAGGAGGGCCGGCGCGGCCATGGCTGGGCTGCGCCAAGCACTGCGTGGGTGGACACGGTGGGAAATGCCCAAGGGACAGCAGGCCACTGGCCCTTAAGCCTCTGAGTCCCAGACCTTGTGAGCGTCAAGTGGGATCTGGGGCAGAGCGTCAAACACCTACAAGCCTGGATGCTGCCGCCTGCACGGAGTTGCGAGGTCGCCCAAGAATCCACCACCCCCTGGACCCCGAGGCCTGCTGTCGCCTGCCTGGGTGGGCGGCAGGGCCGTGCTGCCGAGGGCTGGTCACCAGACTGGCGGTAAATCGCCAGCACCAGCTAAGCTGAGGCTCAAGAGGCACCCCGTGGCGCCCGTTGCCTTATGCAGCCATACCACCCTAAACGCACCCCATCTCGTCTGATCCCTGAAGCTAAGCAGGGTCGGGTCTGTTTAGTACCTGGATGGGAGACCACCTGGGAAAACCGGGTGCTGTAGTATTTTTGTCCTCCCAATCCGCCTTTTCCTTTAGTCGCCGGTGCCCGAGGATTCCTCTGCCCCATCCGGGCACTGCTGCAGGCCTCATCTCCTCAAGCCTCTCCCAACACAGCGTGCGCCGGAGGGGGCGCTTCCCGCCGGTCCTGCTGGACATGCCGCCAGAAGGCGGAAGGGAGGCAGACGCACCCCAGCCGCTCCCGGGGTGGCTGGCTCTGACCCAGACTCTGCCGCAGGCCCGGCTGATGATCGGGAGGCCCGCAAGGCCTTCGACCTGCACCTGGCAGACAGCACCAGCGCCCATCCGCGCTGCCGCCACCTGTCTGCCTGTGTGTCTCTCCACAGCTCCCTCCGGAAAAAGCCCACCCTCCGCCGTTTCGCCACGGCCGTGGGCGGGAGTGGGTTCTTGGGCCGGGACCGGTCCTCTGGCACAGCCGGTCACCAGGCAAAGGCAACTTTGTTCGGCAGTTGGCGTGGGGGCAAGGGTGGCCTTGCTGGGTCTAACGGTTCGTGCCGACTCAATGGTGTCTCCCAGGGGCTTCGGGCCAACTGCCGTCAGGCAGTAGGGCCGGCCAGGCGGCGGCTGGCCTTTGCCTAGAGCTGTGTGGGCAGACAGAGTGGTGAATGCCCAAGGAACCGCGGGCCACGTGCCCTTAAGCCTCCAAGGCCACGTCCTTGTGAGCGTCAAGAGGGATCTGGGGTGGAGGGCCAAGCGCCTACGGGCCTGGAGGTTCCCGCCTGACCTAACCTGCGAGGTCACCCACGTGTCCGCCAACCCAGGGTCCCCGAGGCCTCCTGTCGCCTGCCTTGGCAGACGGCAGGGCCGTGCTGGAGATGGTTGGCTGCCGGGCTGGCGGTATGTCGGCAGCACCAGCGAAGCTGAGCCTCAAGAGGTGCCCCGTGGCTCCCGCTGCCTTCTACGGCCATACCACCCTGAACGCGCCCCATCTCGTCTGATCCTGGAAGCTAAGCAGGGTCGGGCCTGGTTAGTACTTGGATGGGAGACCACATTGGAATACCGGGTTCTGTATGCATTTTTGCCTCCCACTATAAATTCTCCTTTAGCCGCCCACGGCCGAGGCCGCCATCACCTCCGCCTGGCACCGCTGCAGGCCTCACCTCCTCAGGCCCCTCCCAACACAGCGTGCTCTGGAGGGGGCGCACCCCGTCGGTCTGGTTGGACATGCGGCCAGAAGGCGGCCCTGGTAGATAACCATAAACCAGCCGCTACCGGGGTGGCTGGCCTACACCCAGACTGCACCGTAGGCCCGGCTGACGGCCGATAAGCCCACGAGGCCTTCGACCTACACCTGGCCGCCCCCACCAGCGCACATGCACGCCCCAGCCACCTATCTGCCCGTGTGTCTCTATACAGCTACCTCCGGAAAAAGCCCACCCTCTGCTGTTTCGCCACAGCTGGAGGCAGGAGTGGGGTCGTGGGCCATGACCGGTTCTCCAGGTCGCCTGACCTCCAAAGCCGAGAACTGTGCTTTTTGGGTGGCGTGGGTACAAGGGTGGCTTTGCTGGGGCTAAGGGGCCGTGCCGGCCCAATGGTGGCTCCCAGTGGCTTTGGGCCAACTGCCGTCGGGCAGGAGGGCCGGCGCGGCCATGGCTGGGCTGCGCCAAGCACTGCGTGGGTGGACACGGTGGGAAATGCCCAAGGGAGAGCAGGCCACTGGCCCTTAAGCCTCTGAGTCCCAGACCTTGTGAGCGTCAAGTGGGATCTGGGGCAGAGCGTCAAACACCTACAAGCCTGGATGTTGCCGCCTGCACGGAGTTGCGAGGTCGCCCAAGAATCCACCACACCCTGGACCCCGAGGCCTGCTGTCGCCTGCCTGGGTGGGCGGCAGGGCCGTGCTGCCGAGGGCTGGTCACCAGACTGGCGGTAAATCGCCAGCACCAGCTAAGCTGAGGCTCAAGAGGCACCCCGTGGCGCCCGTTGCCTTCTGCAGCCATACCACCCTAAACGCACCCCATCTCGTCTGATCCCTGAAGCTAAGCAGGGTCGGGTCTGTTTAGTACCTGGATGGGAGACCACCTGGGAAAACCGGGTGCTGTAGTATTTTTGGCCTCCCAATCCGCCTTTTCCTTTAGTCGCCGGTGCCCGAGGATTCCTCTGCCCCATCCGGGCACTGCTGCAGGCCTCATCTCCTCAAGCCTCTCCCAACACAGCGTGCGCCGGAGGGGGCGCTTCCCGCCGGTCCTGCTGGACATGCCGCCAGAAGGCGGCCCTGGGAAGCAGCCGCACCCCAGCCGCTCCCGGGGTGGCTGGCTCTGACCCAGACTCTGCCGCAGGCCCGGCTGATGATCGGGAGGCCCGCAAGGCCTTCGACCTGCACCTGGCCGACAGCACCAGCGCCCATCCGCGCTGCCGCCACCTGTCTGCCTGTGTGTCTCTCCACAGCTCCCTCCGGAAAAAGCCCACCCTCCGCCGTTTCGCCACGGCCGTGGGCGGGAGTGGGTTCTTGGGCCGGGACCGGTCCTCTGGCCCAGCCGGTCACCAGGCACAGGCAACTTTGTTCGGCAGTTGGCGTGGGGGCAAGGGTGGCCTTGCTGGCTCTCAGGGGTCGTGCCGACTCAATGGTGTCTCCCAGTGGCTTCGGGCCAACTGCCGTCAGGCAGTAGGGCCGGCCAGGCGGCGGCTGGCCTTTGCCTAGAGCTGTGTGGGCAGACAGAGTGGTGAATGCCCAAGGAACCGCGGGCCACGTGCCCTTAAGCCTCCAAGGCCACGTCCTTGTGAGCGTCAAGAGGGATCTGGGGTGGAGGGCCAAGCGCCTACGGGCCTGGAGGGTCCCGCCTGACCTGAGCTGCGAGGTCACCCACGTGTCCGCCAACCCAGGGTCCCCGAGGCCTCCTGTCGCCTGCCTTGGCAGACGGCAGGGCCGTGCTGGAGATGGTTGGCTGCCGGGCTGGCGGTATGTCGGCAGCACCAGCGAAGCTGAGCCTCAAGAGGTGCCCCGTGGCTCCCGCTGCTTTCTACGGCCATACCAACCTGAACGCGCCCCATCTCGTCTGATCCTGGAAGCTAAGCAGGGTCGGGCCTGGTTAGTACTTGGATGGGAGACCACATTGGAATACCGGGTTCTGTATGCATTTTTGCCTCCCACTATAAATTCTCCTTTAGTCGCCCACGGCCGAGGCCGCCATCACCTCCGCCTGGCACCGCTGCAGGCCTCACCTCCTCAGGCCCCTCCCAACACAG
The DNA here is from genome assembly GCF_965194825.1 of Balaenoptera physalus. Classification (NCBI taxonomy): domain Eukaryota; kingdom Metazoa; phylum Chordata; class Mammalia; order Artiodactyla; family Balaenopteridae; genus Balaenoptera; species Balaenoptera physalus. The sequence goes on along the minus strand of NW_028125987.1, from coordinate 371,910 downwards.
CGTGCTCTGGAGGGGGCGCACCCCGCCGGCCTGGTTGGACATGCGGCCAGAAGGCGGCCCTGGTAGATAACCATAAACCAGCCGCTCCCGGGGTGGCTGGCCTACACCCAGACTGCACCGTAGGCCCGGCTGACGGCCGATAGGCCCACGAGGCCTTCGACCTACACCTGGCCGCCCCCACCTGCGCACATGCACGCCCCAGCCACCTATCTGCCCGTGTGTCTCTATACAGCTACCTCCAGAAAAAGCCCACCCTCTGCTGTTTCGCCACAGCTGGAGGCAGGAGTGGGGTCGTGGGCCATGACCGGTTCTCCAGGTCGCCTGACCTCCAAAGCCGAGAACTGTGCTTTTTGGGTGGCGTGGGTACAAGGGTGGCTTTGCTGGGGCTAAGGGGCCGTGCCGGCCCAATGGTGGCTCCCAGTGGCTTTGGGCCAACCGCCGTCGGGCAGGAGGGCCGGCGCGGCCATGGCTGGGCTGCGCCAAGCACTGCGTGGGTGGACACGGTGGGAAATGCCCAAGGGACAGCAGGCCACTGGCCCTTAAGCCTCTGAGTCCCAGACCTTGTGAGCGTCAAGTGGGATCTGGGGCAGAGCGTCAAACACCTACAAGCCTGGATGTTGCCGCCTGAACGGAGTTGCGAGGTCGCCCAAGAATCCACCACCCCCTGGACCCCGAGGCCTGCTGTCGCCTGCCTGGGTGGGCGGCAGGGCCGTGCTGCCGAGGGCTGGTCACCAGACTGGCGGTAATTCGCCAGCACCAGCTAAGCTGAGGCTCAAGAGGCACCCCGTGGCGCCCATTGCCTTCTGCAGCCATACCACCCTAAACGCACCCCATCTCGTCTGATCCCTGAAGCTAAGCAGGGTCGGGTCTGTTTAGTACCTGGATGGGAGACCACCTGGGAAAACCGGGTGCTGTAGTATTTTTGGCCTCCCAATCCGCCTTTTCCTTTAGTCGCCGGTGCCCGAGGATTCCTCTGCCCCATCCGGGCACTGCTGCAGGCCTCATCTCCTCAAGCCTCTCCCAACACAGCGTGCGCCGGAGGGGGCGCTTCCCGCCGGTCCTGCTGGACATGCCGCCAGAAGGCGGCCCTGGGAAGCAGCCGCACCCCAGCCGCTCCCGGGGTGGCTGGCTCTGACCCAGACTCTGCCGCAGGCCCGGCTGATGATCGGGAGGCCCGCAAGGCCTTCGACCTGCACCTGGCCGACAGCACCAGCGCCCATCCGCGCTGCCGCCACCTGTCTGCCTGTGTGTCTCTCCACAGCTCCCTCCGGAAAAAGCCCACCCTCCGCCGTTTCGCCACGGCCGTGGGCGGGAGTGGGTTCTTGGGCCGGGACCGGTCCTCTGGCCCAGCCGGTCACCAGGCACAGGCAACTTTGTTCGGCAGTTGGCGTGGGGGCAAGGGTGGCCTTGCTGGGTCTAAGGGGTCGTGCCGACTCAATGGTGTCTCCCAGTGCCTTCGGGCCAACTGCCGTCAGGCAGTAGGGCCGGCCAGGCGGCGGCTGGCCTTTGCCTAGAGCTGTGTGGGCAGACAGAGTGGTGAATGCCCAAGGAACCGCGGGCCACGTGCCCTTAAGCCTCCAAGGCCACGTCCTTGTGAGCGTCAAGAGGGATCTGGGGTGGAGGGCCAAGCGCCTACGGGCCTGGAGGGTCCCGCCTGACCTGAGCTGCGAGGTCACCCACGTGTCCGCCAACCCAGGGTCCCCGAGGCCTCCTGTCGCCTGCCTTGGCAGACGGCAGGGCCGTGCTGGAGATGGTTGGCTGCCGGGCTGGCGGTATGTCGGCAGCACCAGCGAAGCTGAGCCTCAAGAGGTGCCCCGTGGCTCCCGCTGCCTTCTACGGCCATACCACCCTGAACGCGCCCCATCTCGTCTGATCCTGGAAGCTAAGCAGGGTCGGGCCTGGTTAGTACTTGGATGGGAGACCACATTGGAATACCGGGTTCTGTATGCATTTTTGCCTCCCACTATAAATTCTCCTTTAGTCGCCCACGGCCGAGGCCGCCATCACCTCCGCCTGGCACCGCTGCAGGCCTCACCTCCTCAGGCCCCTCCCAACACAGCGTGCTCTGGAGGGGGCGCACCCCGCCGGCCTGGTTGGACATGCGGCCAGAAGGCGGCCCTGGTAGATAACCATAAACCAGCCGCTCCCGGGGTGGCTGGCCTACACCCAGACTGCACCGTAGGCCCGGCTGACGGCCGATAGGCCCACGAGGCCTTCGACCTACACCTGGCCGCCCCCACCTGCGCACATGCACGCCCCAGCCACCTATCTGCCCGTGTGTCTCTATACAGCTACCTCCAGAAAAAGCCCACCCTCTGCTGTTTCGCCACAGCTGGAGGCAGGAGTGGGGTCATGGGCCATGACCGGTTCTCCAGGTCGCCTGACCTCCAAAGCCGAGAACTGTGCTTTTTGGGTGGCGTGGGTACAAGGGTGGCTTTGCTGGGGCTAAGGGGCCGTGCCGGCCCAATGGTGGCTCCCAGTGGCTTTGGGCCAACCGCCGTCGGGCAGGAGGGCCGGCGCGGCCATGGCTGGGCTGCGCCAAGCACTGCGTGGGTGGACACGGTGGGAAATGCCCAAGGGACAGCAGGCCACTGGCCCTTAAGCCTCTGAGTCCCAGACCTTGTGAGCGTCAAGTGGGATCTGGGGCAGAGCGTCAAACACCTACAAGCCTGGATGTTGCCGCCTGAACGGAGTTGCGAGGTCGCCCAAGAATCCACCACCCCCTGGACCCCGAGGCCTGCTGTCGCCTGCCTGGGTGGGCGGCAGGGCCGTGCTGCCGAGGGCTGGTCACCAGACTGGCGGTAATTCGCCAGCACCAGCTAAGCTGAGGCTCAAGAGGCACCCCGTGGCGCCCATTGCCTTCTGCAGCCATACCACCCTAAACGCACCCCATCTCGTCTGATCCCTGAAGCTAAGCAGGGTCGGGTCTGTTTAGTACCTGGATGGGAGACCACCTGGGAAAACCGGGTGCTGTAGTATTTTTGTCCTCCCAATCCGCCTTTTCCTTTAGTCGCCGGTGCCCGAGGATTCCTCTGCCCCATCCGGGCACTGCTGCAGGCCTCATCTCCTCAAGCCTCTCCCAACACAGCGTGCGCCGGAGGGGGCGCTTCCCGCCGGTCCTGCTGGACATGCCGCCAGAAGGCGGCCCTGGGAGGCAGCCGCACCCCAGCCGCTCCCGGGGTGGCTGGCTCTGACCCAGACTCTGCCGCAGGCCCGGCTGATGATCGGGAGGCCCGCAAGGCCTTCGACCTGCACCTGGCCGACAGCACCAGCGCCCATCCGCGCTGCCGCCACCTGTCTGCCTGTGTGTCTCTCCACAGCTCCCTCCGGAAAAAGCCCACCCTCCGCCGTTTCGCCACGGCCGTGGGCGGGAGTGGGTTCTTGGGCCGGGACCGGTCCTCTGGCCCAGCCGGTCACCAGGCACAGGCAACTTTGTTCGGCAGTTGGCGGGGGGGCAAGGGTGGCCTTGCTGGCTCTCAGGGGTCGTGCCGACTCAATGGTGTCTCCCAGTGGCTTCGGGCCAACTGCCGTCAGGCAGTAGGGCCGGCCAGGCGGCGGCTGGCTTTTGCCTAGAGCTGTGTGGGCAGACAGAGTGGTGAATGCCCAAGGAACCGCGGGCCACGTGCCCTTAAGCCTCCAAGGCCACGTCCTTGTGAGCGTCAAGAGGGATCTGGGGTGGAGGGCCAAGCGCCTACGGGCCTGGAGGGTCCCGCCTGACCTGAGCTGCGAGGTCACCCACGTGTCCGCCAACCCAGGGTCCCCGAGGCCTCCTGTCCCCTGCCTTGGCAGACGGCAGGGCCGTGCTGGAGATGGTTGGCTGCCGGGCTGGCGGTATGTCGGCAGCACCAGCGAAGCTGAGCCTCAAGAGGTGCCCCGTGGCTCCCGCTGCCTTCTACGGCCATACCACCCTGAACGCGCCCCATCTCGTCTGACCCTGGAAGCTAAGCGGGGTCGGGCCTGGTTAGTACTTGGATGGGAGACCACATTGGAATACCGGGTTCTGTATGCATTTTTGCCTCCCACTATAAATTCTCCTTTAGTCGCCCACGGCCGAGGCCGCCATCACCTCCGCCTGGCACCGCTGCAGGCCTCACCTCCTCAGGCCCCTCCCAACACAGCGTGCTCTGGAGGGGGCACACCCCGCCGGTCTGGTTGGACATGCGGCCAGAAGGCGGCCCTGGTAGATAACCATAAACCAGCCGCTCCCGGGGTGGCTGGCCTACACCCAGACTGCACCGTAGGCCCGGCTGATGGCCGATAGGCCCACGAGGCCTTCGACCTACACCTGGCCGCCCCCACCAGCGCACATGCACGCCCCAGCCACCTATCTGCCCGTGTGTCTCTATACAGCTACCTCCGGAAAAAGCCCACCCTCTGCTGTTTCGCCACAGCTGGAGGCAGGAGTGGGGTCGTGGGCCATGACCGGTTCTCCAGGTCGCCTGACCTCCAAAGCCGAGAACTGTGCTTTTTGGGTGGCGTGGGTACAAGGGTGGCTTTGCTGGGGCTAAGGGGCCGTGCCGGCCCAATGGTGGCTCCCAGTGGCTTTGGGCCAACCGCCGTCGGGCAGGAGGGCCGGCGCGGCCATGGCTGGGCTGCGCCAAGCACTGCGTGGGTGGACACGGTGGGAAATGCCCAAGGGACAGCAGGCCACTGGCCCTTAAGCCTCTGAGTCCCAGACCTTGTGAGCGTCAAGTGGGATCTGGGGCAGAGCGTCAAACACCTACAAGCCTGGATGCTGCCGCCTGCACGGAGTTGCGAGGTCGCCCAAGAATCCACCACACCCTGGACCCCGAGGCCTGCTGTCGCCTGCCTGGGTGGGCGGCAGGGCCGTGCTGCCGAGGGCTGGTCACCAGACTGGCGGTAAATCGCCAGCACCAGCTAAGCTGAGGCTCAAGAGGCACCCCGTGGCGCCCGTTGCCTTATGCAGCCATACCACCCTAAACGCACCCCATCTCGTCTGATCCCTGAAGCTAAGCAGGGTCGGGTCTGTTTAGTACCTGGATGGGAGACCACCTGGGAAAACCGGGTGCTGTAGTATTTTTGGCCTCCCAATCCGCCTTTTCCTTTAGTCGCCGGTGCCCGAGGATTCCTCTGCCCCATCCGGGCACTGCTGCAGGCCTCATCTCCTCAAGCCTCTCCCAACACAGCGTGCGCCGGAGGGGGCGCTTCCCGCCGGTCCTGCTGGACATGCCGCCAGAAGGCGGCCCTGGGAAGCAGCCGCACCCCAGCCGCTCCCGGGGTGGCTGGCTCTGACCCAGACTCTGCCGCAGGCCCGGCTGATGATCGGGAGGCCCGCAAGGCCTTCGACCTGCACCTGGCCGACAGCACCAGCGCCCATCCGCGCTGCCGCCACCTGTCTGCCTGTGTGTCTCTCCACAGCTCCCTCCGGAAAAAGCCCACCCTCCGCCGTTTCGCCACGGCCGTGGGCGGGAGTGGTTTCTTGGGCCGGGACCGGTCCTCTGGCCCAGCCGGTCACCAGGCACAGGCAACTTTGTTCGGCAGTTGGCGTGGGGGCAAGGGTGGCCTTGCTGGCTCTCAGGGGTCGTGCCGACTCAATGGTGTCTCCCAGTGGCTTCGGGCCAACTGCCGTCAGGCAGTAGGGCCGGCCAGGCGGCGGCTGGCCTTTGCCTAGAGCTGTGTGGGCAGACAGAGTGGTGAATGCCCAAGGAACCGCGGGCCACGTGCCCTTAAGCCTCCAAGGCCACGTCCTTGTGAGCGTCAAGAGGGATCTGGGGTGGAGGGCCAAGCGCCTACGGGCCTGGAGGGTCCCGCCTGACCTGAGCTGCGAGGTCACCCACGTGTCCGCCAACCCAGGGTCCCCGAGGCCTCCTGTCGCCTGCCTTGGCAGACGGCAGGGCCGTGCTGGAGATGGTTGGCTGCCGGGCTGGCGGTATGTCGGCAGCACCAGCGAAGCTGAGCCTCAAGAGGTGCCCCGTGGCTCCCGCTGCCTTCTACGTCCATACCAACCTGAACGCGCCCCATCTCGTCTGATCCTGGAAGCTAAGCAGGGTCGGGCCTGGTTAGTACTTGGATGGGAGACCACATTGGAATACCGGGTTCTGTATGCATTTTTGCCTCCCACTATAAATTCTCCTTTAGTCGCCCACGGCCGAGGCCGCCATCACCTCCGCCTGGCACCGCTGCAGGCCTCACCTCCTCAGGCCCCTCCCAACACAGCGTGCTCTGGAGGGGGCGCACCCCGCCGGCCTGGTTGGACATGCGGCCAGAAGGCGGCCCTGGTAGATAACCATAAACCAGCCGCTCCCGGGGTGGCTGGCCTACACCCAGACTGCACCGTAGGCCCGGCTGACGGCCGATAGGCCCACGAGGCCTTCGACCTACACCTGGCCGCCCCCACCTGCGCACATGCACGCCCCAGCCACCTATCTGCCCGTGTGTCTCTATACAGCTACCTCCAGAAAAAGCCCACCCTCTGCTGTTTCGCCACAGCTGGAGGCAGGAGTGGGGTCGTGGGCCATGACCGGTTCTCCAGGTCGCCTGACCTCCAAAGCCGAGAACTGTGCTTTTTGGGTGGCGTGGGTACAAGGGTGGCTTTGCTGGGGCTAAGGGGCCGTGCCGGCCCAATGGTGGCTCCCAGTGGCTTTGGGCCAACCGCCGTCGGGCAGGGGGGCCGGCGCGGCCATGGCTGGGCTGCGCCAAGCACTGCGTGGGTGGACACGGTGGGAAATGCCCAAGGGACAGCAGGCCACTGGCCCTTAAGCCTCTGAGTCCCAGACCTTGTGAGCGTCAAGTGGGATCTGGGGCAGAGCGTCAAACACCTACAAGCCTGGATGTTGCCGCCTGAACGGAGTTGCGAGGTCGCCCAAGAATCCACCACCCCCTGGACCCCGAGGCCTGCTGTCGCCTGCCTGGGTGGGCGGCAGGGCCGTGCTGCCGAGGGCTGGTCACCAGACTGGCGGTAATTCGCCAGCACCAGCTAAGCTGAGGCTCAAGAGGCACCCCGTGGCGCCCATTGCCTTCTGCAGCCATACCACCCTAAACGCACCCCATCTCGTCTGATCCCTGAAGCTAAGCAGGGTCGGGTCTGTTTAGTACCTGGATGGGAGACCACCTGGGAAAACCGGGTGCTGTAGTATTTTTGGCCTCCCAATCCGCCTTTTCCTTTAGTCGCCGGTGCCCGAGGATTCCTCTGCCCCATCCGGGCACTGCTGCAGGCCTCATCTCCTCAAGCCTCTCCCAACACAGCGTGCGCCGGAGGGGGCGCTTCCCGCCGGTCCTGCTGGACATGCCGCCAGAAGGCGGCCCTGGGAAGCAGCCGCACCCCAGCCGCTCCCGGGGTGGCTGGCTCTGACCCAGACTCTGCCGCAGGCCCGGCTGATGATCGGGAGGCCCGCAAGGCCTTCGACCTGCACCTGGCCGACAGCACCAGCGCCCATCCGCGCTGCCGCCACCTGTCTGCCTGTGTGTCTCTCCACAGCTCCCTCCAGAAAAAGCCCACCCTCCGCCGTTTCGCCACGGCCGTGGGCGGGAGTGGGTTCTTGGGCCGGGACCGGTCCTCTGGCCCAGCCGGTCACCAGGCACAGGCAACTTTGTTCGGCAGTTGGCGTGGGGGCAAGGGTGGCCTTGCTGGGTCTAAGGGGTCGTGCCGACTCAATGGTGTCTCCCAGTGCCTTCGGGCCAACTGCCGTTAGGCAGTAGGGCCGGCCAGGCGGCGGCTGGCCTTTGCCTAGAGCTGTGTGGGCAGACAGAGTGGTGAATGCCCAAGGAACCGCGGGCCACGTGCCCTTAAGCCTCCAAGGCCACGTCCTTGTGAGCGTCAAGAGGGATCTGGGGTGGAGGGCCAAGCGCCTACGGGCCTGGAGGGTCCCGCCTGACCTGAGCTGCGAGGTCACCCACGTGTCCGCCAACCCAGGGTCCCCGAGGCCTCCTGTCGCCTGCCTTGGCAGACGGCAGGGCCGTGCTGGAGATGGTTGGCTGCCGGGCTGGCGGTATGTCGGCAGCACCAGCGAAGCTGAGCCTCAAGAGGTGCCCCGTGGCTCCCGCTGCCTTCTACGGCCATACCACCCTGAACGCGCCCCATCTCGTCTGATCCTGGAAGCTAAGCAGGGTCGGGCCTGGTTAGTACTTGGATGGGAGACCACATTGGAATACCGGGTTCTGTATGCATTTTTGCCTCCCACTATAAATTCTCCTTTAGTCGCCCACGGCCGAGGCCGCCATCACCTCCGCCTGGCACCGCTGCAGGCCTCACCTCCTCAGGCCCCTCCCAACACAGCGTGCTCTGGAGGGGGCGCACCCCGCCGGCCTGGTTGGACATGGGGCCAGAAGGCGTCCCTGGTAGATAACCATAAACCAGCCGCTCCCGGGGTGGCTGGCCTACACCCAGACTGCACCGTAGGCCCGGCTGACGGCCGATAGGCCCACGAGGCCTTCGACCTACACCTGGCCGCCCCCACCTGCGCACATGCACGCCCCAGCCACCTATCTGCCCGTGTGTCTCTATACAGCTACCTCCAGAAAAAGCCCACCCTCTGCTGTTTCGCCACAGCTGGAGGCAGGAGTGGGGTCGTGGGCCATGACCGGTTCTCCAGGTCGCCTGACCTCCAAAGCCGAGAACTGTGCTTTTTGGGTGGCGTGGGTACAAGGGTGGCTTTGCTGGGGCTAAGGGGCCGTGCCGGCCCAATGGTGGCTCCCAGTGGCTTTGGGCCAACCGCCGTCGGGCAGGAGGGCCGGCGCGGCCATGGCTGGGCTGCGCCAAGCACTGCGTGGGTGGACACGGTGGGAAATGCCCAAGGGACAGCAGGCCACTGGCCCTTAAGCCTCTGAGTCCCAGACCTTGTGAGCGTCAAGTGGGATCTGGGGCAGAGCGTCAAACACCTACAAGCCTGGATGTTGCCGCCTGAACGGAGTTGCGAGGTCGCCCAAGAATCCACCACCCCCTGGACCCCGAGGCCTGCTGTCGCCTGCCTGGGTGGGCGGCAGGGCCGTGCTGCCGAGGGCTGGTCACCAGACTGGCGGTAATTCGCCAGCACCAGCTAAGCTGAGGCTCAAGAGGCACCCCGTGGCGCCCATTGCCTTCAGCAGCCATACCACCCTAAACGCACCCCATCTCGTCTGATCCCTGAAGCTAAGCAGGGTCGGGTCTGTTTAGTACCTGGATGGGAGACCACCTGGGAAAACCGGGTGCTGTAGTATTTTTGTCCTCCCAATCCGCCTTTTCCTTTAGTCGCCGGTGCCCGAGGATTCCTCTGCCCCATCCGGGCACTGCTGCAGGCCTCATCTCCTCAAGCCTCTCCCAACACAGCGTGCGCCGGAGGGGGAGCTTCCCGCCGGTCCTGCTGGACATGCCGCCAGAAGGCGGAAGGGAGGCAGCCGCACCCCAGCCGCTCCCGGGGTGGCTGGCTCTGACCCAGACTCTGCCGCAGGCCCGGCTGATGATCGGGAGGCCCGCAAGGCCTTCGACCTGCACCTGGCAGACAGCACCAGCGCCCATCCGCGCTGCCGCCACCTGTCTGCCTGTGTGTCTCTCCACAGCTCCCTCCGGAAAAAGCCCACCCTCCGCCGTTTCGCCACGGCCGTGGGCGGGAGTGGGTTCTTGGGCCGGGACCGGTCCTCTGGCCCAGCCGGTCACCAGGCAAAGGCAACTTTGTTCGGCAGTTGGCGTGGGGGCAAGGGTGGCCTTGCTGGGTCTAAGGGTTCGTGCCGACTCAATGGTGTCTCCCAGGGGCTTCGGGCCAACTGCCGTCAGGCAGTAGGGCCGGCCAGGCGGCGGCTGGCCTTTGCCTAGAGCTGTGTGGGCAGACAGAGTGGTGAATGCCCAAGGAACCACTGGCCACGTGCCCTTAAGCCTCCAAGGCCACGTCCTTGTGAGCGTCAAGAGGGATCTGGGGTGGAGGGCCAAGCGCCTACGGGCCTGGAGGGTCCCGCCTGACCTGAGCTGCGAGGTCACCCACGTGTCCGCCAACCCAGGGTCCCCGAGGCCTCCTGTCGCCTGCCTTGGCAGACGGCAGGGCCGTGCTGGAGATGGTTGGCTGCCGGGCTGGCGGTATGTCGGCAGCACCAGCGAAGCTGAGCCTCAAGAGGTGCCCCGTGGCTCCCGCTGCCTTCTACGGCCATACCACCCTGAACGCGCCCCATCTCGTCTGATCCTGGAAGCTAAGCAGGGTCGGGCCTGGTTAGTACTTGGATGGGAGACCACATTGGAATACCGGGTTCTGTATGCATTTTTGCCTCCCACTATAAATTCTCCTTTAGTCGCCCACGGCCGAGGCCGCCATCACCTCCGCCTGGCACCGCTGCAGGCCTCACCTCCTCAGGCCCCTCCCAACACAGCGTGCTCTGGAGGGGGCGCACCCCGCCGGTCTGGTTGGACATGCGGCCAGAAGGCGGCCCTGGTAGATAACCATAAACCAGCCGCTCCCGGGGTGGCTGGCCTACACCCAGACTGCACCGTAGGCCCGGCTGACGGCCGATAGGCCCACGAGGCCTTCGACCTACACCTGGCCGCCCCCACCAGCGCACATGCACGCCCCAGCCACCTATCTGCCCGTGTGTCTCTATACAGCTACCTCCGGAAAAAGCCCACCCTCTGCTGTTTCGCCACAGCTGGAGGCAGGAGTGGGGTCGTGGGCCATGACCGGTTCTCCAGGTCGCCTGACCTCCAAAGCCGAGAACTGTGCTTTTTGGGTGGCGTGGGTACAAGGGTGGCTTTGCTGGGGCTAAGGGGCCGTGCCGGCCCAATGGTGGCTCCCAGTGGCTTTGGGCCAACCGCCGTCGGGCAGGAGGGCCGGCGCGGCCATGGCTGGGCTGCGCCAAGCACTGCGTGGGTGGACACGGTGGGAAATGCCCAAGGGACAGCAGGCCACTGGCCCTTAAGCCTCTGAGTCCCAGACCTTGTGAGCGTCAAGTGGGATCTGGGGCAGAGCGTCAAACACCTACAAGCCTGGATGCTGCCGCCTGCACGGAGTTGCGAGGTCGCCCAAGAATCCACCACACCCTGGACCCCGAGGCCTGCTGTCGCCTGCCTGGGTGGGCGGCAGGGCCGTGCTGCCGAGGGCTGGTCACCAGACTGGCGGTAAATCGCCAGCACCAGCTAAGCTGAGGCTCAAGAGGCACCCCGTGGCGCCCGTTGCCTTATGCAGCCATACCACCCTAAACGCACCCCATCTCGTCTGATCCCTGAAGCTAAGCAGGGTCGGGTCTGTTTAGTACCTGGATGGGAGACCACCTGGGAAAACCGGGTGCTGTAGTATTTTTGGCCTCCCAATCCGCCTTTTCCTTTAGTCGCCGGTGCCCGAGGATTCCTCTGCCCCATCCGGGCACTGCTGCAGGCCTCATCTCCTCAAGCCTCTCCCAACACAGCGTGCGCCGGAGGGGGCGCTTCCCGCCGGTCCTGCTGGACATGCCGCCAGAAGGCGGAAGGGAGGCAGCCGCACCCCAGCCGCTCCCGGGGTGGCTGGCTCTGACCCAGACTCTGCCGCAGGCCCGGCTGATGATCGGGAGGCCCGCAAGGCCTTCGACCTGCACCTGGCAGACAGCACCAGCGCCCATCCGCGCTGCCGCCACCTGTCTGCCTGTGTGTCTCTCCACAGCTCCCTCCGGAAAAAGCCCACCCTCCGCCGTTTCGCCACGGCCGTGGGCGGGAGTGGGTTCTTGGGCCGGGACCGGTCCTCTGGCCCAGCCGGTCACCAGGCAAAGGCAACTTTGTTCGGCAGTTGGCGTGGGGGCAAGGGTGGCCTTGCTGGGTCTAAGGGTTCGTGCCGACTCAATGGTGTCTCCCAGGGGCTTCGGGCCAACTGCCGTCAGGCAGTAGGGCCGGCCAGGCGGCGGTTGGCCTTTGCCTAGAGCTGTGTGGGCAGACAGAGTGGTGAATGCCCAAGGAACCGCGGGCCACGTGCCCTTAAGCCTCCAAGGCCACGTCCTTGTGAGCGTCAAGAGGGATCTGGGGTGGAGGGCCAAGCGCCTACGGGCCTGGAGGGTCCCGCCTGACCTGAGCTGCGAGGTCACCCACGTGTCCGCCAACCCAGGGTCCCCGAGGCCTCCTGTCGCCTGCCTTGGCAGACGGCAGGGCCGTGCTGGAGATGGTTGGCTGCCGGGCTGGCGGTATGTCGGCAGCACCAGCGAAGCTGAGCCTCAAGAGGTGCCCCGTGGCTCCCGCTGCCTTCTACGGCCATACCACCCTGAACGCGCCCCATCTCGTCTGATCCTGGAAGCTAAGCAGGGTCGGGCCTGGTTAGTACTTGGATGGGAGACCACATTGGAATACCGGGTTCTGTATGCATTTTTGCCTCCCACTATAAATTCTCCTTTAGTCGCCCACGGCCGAGGCCGCCATCACCTCCGCCTGGCACCGCTGCAGGCCTCACCTCCTCAGGCCCCTCCCAACACAGCGTGCTCTGGAGGGGGCGCACCCCGTCGGTCTGGTTGGACATGCGGCCAGAAGGCGGCCCTGGTAGATAACCATAAACCAGCCGCTCCCGGGGTGGCTGGCCTACACCCAGACTGCACCGTAGGCCCGGCTGACGGCCGATAAGCCCACGAGGCCTTCGACCTACACCTGGCCGCCCCCACCAGCGCACATGCACGCCCCAGCCACCTATCTGCCCGTGTGTCTCTATACAGCTACCTCCGGAAAAAGCCCACCCTCTGCTGTTTCGCCACAGCTGGAGGCAGGAGTGGGGTCGTGGGCCATGACCGGTTCTCCAGGTCGCCTGACCTCCAAAGCCGAGAACTGTGCTTTTTGGGTGGCGTGGGTACAAGGGTGGCTTTGCTGGGGCTAAGGGGCCGTGCCGGCCCAATGGTGGCTCCCAGTGGCTTTGGGCCAACTGCCGTCGGGCAGGAGGGCCGGCGCGGCCATGGCTGGGCTGCGCCAAGCACTGCGTGGGTGGACACGGTGGGAAATGCCCAAGGGACAGCAGGCCACTGGCCCTTAAGCCTCTGAGTCCCAGACCTTGTGAGCGTCAAGTGGGATCTGGGGCAGAGCGTCAAACACCTACAAGCCTGGATGTTGCCGCCTGCACGGAGTTGCGAGGTCGCCCAAGAATCCACCACACCCTGGACCCCGAGGCCTGCTGTCGCCTGCCTGGGTGGGCGGCAGGGCCGTGCTGCCGAGGGCTGGTCACCAGACTGGCGGTAAATCGCCAGCACCAGCTAAGCTGAGGCTCAAGAGGCACCCCGTGGCGCCCGTTGCCTTCTGCAGCCATACCACCCTAAACGCACCCCATCTCGTCTGATCCCTGAAGCTAAGCAGGGTCGGGTCTGTTTAGTACCTGGATGGGAGACCACCTGGGAAAACCGGGTGCTGTAGTATTTTTGGCCTCCCAATCCGCCTTTTCCTTTAGTCGCCGGTGCCCGAGGATTCCTCTGCCCCATCCGGGCACTGCTGCAGGCCTCATCTCCTCAAGCCTCTCCCAACACAGCGTGCGCCGGAGGGGGCGCTTCCCGCCGGTCCTGCTGGACATGCCGCCAGAAGGCGGCCCTGGGAAGCAGCCGCACCCCAGCCGCTCCCGGGGTGGCTGGCTCTGACCCAGACTCTGCCGCAGGCCCGGCTGATGATCGGGAGGCCCATAAGGCCTTCGACCTGCACCTGGCCGACAGCACCAGCGCCCATCCGCGCTGCCGCCAACTGTCTGCCTGTGTGTCTCTCCACAGCTCCCTCCGGAAAAAGCCCACCCTCCGCCGTTTCGCCACGGCCGTGGGCGGGAGTGGGTTCTTGGGCCGGGACCGGTCCTCTGGCCCAGCCGGTCACCAGGCACAGGCAACTTTGTTCGGCAGTTGGCGTGGGGGCAAGGGTGGCCTTGCTGGCTCTCAGGGGTCGTGCCGACTCAATGGTGTCTCCCAGTGGCTTCGGGCCAACTGCCGTCAGGCAGTAGGGCCGGCCAGGCAGCGGCTGGCCTTTGCCTAGAGCTGTGTGGGCAGACAGAGTGGTGAATGCCCAAGGAACCGCGGGCCACGTGCCCTTAAGCCTCCAAGGCCACGTCCTTGTGAGCGTCAAGAGGGATCTGGGGTGGAGGGCCAAGCGCCTACGGGCCTGGAGGGTCCCGCCTGACCTGAGCTGCGAGGTCACCCACGTGTCCGCCAACCCAGGGTCCCCGAGGCCTCCTGTCGCCTGCCTTGGCAGACGGCAGGGCCGTGCTGGAGATGGTTGGCTGCCGGGCTGGCGGTATGTCGGCAGCACCAGCGAAGCTGAGCCTCAAGAGGTGCCCCGTGGCTCCCGCTGCCTTCTACGGCTATACCAACCTGAAAGCGCCCCATCTCGTCTGATCCTGGAAGCTAAGCAGGGTCGGGCCTGGTTAGTACTTGGATGGGAGACCACATTGGAATACCGGGTTCTGTATGCATTTTTGCCTCCCACTATAAATTCTCCTTTAGTCGCCCACGGCCGAGGCCGCCATCACCTCCGCCTGGCACCGCTGCAGGCCTCACCTCCTCAGGCCCCTCCCAACACAGCATGCTCTGGAGGGGGCGCACCCCGCCGGCCTGGTTGGACATGCGGCCAGAAGGCGGCCCTGGTAGATAACCATAAACCAGCCGCTCCCGGGGTGGCTGGCCTACACCCAGACTGCACCGTAGGCCCGGCTGACGGCCGATAGGCCCACGAGGCCTTCGACCTACACCTGGCCGCCCCCACCTGCGCACATGCACGCCCCAGCCACCTATCTGCCCGTGTGTCTCTATACAGCTACCTCCAGAAAAAGCCCACCCTCTGCTGTTTCGCCACAGCTGGAGGCAGGAGTGGGGTCGTGGGCCATGACCGGTTCTCCAGGTCGCCTGACCTCCAAAGCCGAGAACTGTGCTTTTTGGGTGGCGTGGGTACAAGGGTGGCTTTGCTGGGGCTAAGGGGCCGTGCCGGCCCAATGGTGGCTCCCAGTGGCTTTGGGCCAACCGCCGTCGGGCAGGAGGGCCGGCGCGGCCATGGCTGGGCTGCGCCAAGCACTGCGTGGGTGGACACGGTGGGAAATGCCCAAGGGACAGCAGGCCACTGGCCCTTAAGCCTCTGAGTCCCAGACCTTGTGAGCGTCAAGTGGGATCTGGGGCAGAGCGTCAAACACCTACAAGCCTGGATGTTGCCGCCTGAACGGAGTTGCGAGGTCGCCCAAGAATCCACCACCCCCTGGACCCCGAGGCCTGCTGTCGCCTGCCTGGGTGGGCGGCAGGGCCGTGCTGCCGAGGGCTGGTCACCAGACTGGCGGTAATTCGCCAGCACCAGCTAAGCTGAGGCTCAAGAGGCACCCCGTGGCGCCCATTGCCTTCTGCAGCCATACCACCCTAAACGCACCCCATCTCGTCTGATCCCTGAAGCTAAGCAGGGTCGGGTCTGTTTAGTACCTGGATGGGAGACAACCTGGGAAAACCGGGTGCTGTAGTATTTTTGGCCTCCCAATCCGCCTTTTCCTTTAGTCGCCGGTGCCCGAGGATTCCTCTGCCCCATCCGGGCACTGCTGCAGGCCTCATCTCCTCAAGCCTCTCCCAACACAGCGTGCGCCGGAGGGGGAGCTTCCCGCCGGTCCTGCTGGACATGCCGCCAGAAGGCGGAAGGGAGGCAGCCGCACCCCAGCCGCTCCCGGGGTGGCTGGCTCTGACCCAGACTCTGCCGCAGGCCCGGCTGATGATCGGGAGGCCCGCAAGGCCTTCGACCTGCACCTGGCAGACAGCACCAGCGCCCATCCACGCTGCCGCCACCTGTCTGCCTGTGTGTCTCTCCACAGCTCCCTCCGGAAAAAGCCCACCCTCCGCCGTTTCGCCACGGCCGTGGGCGGGAGTGGGTTCTTGGGCCGGGACCGGTCCTCTGGCCCAGCCGGTCACCAGGCAAAGGCAACTTTGTTCGGCAGTTGGCGTGGGGGCAAGGGTGGCCTTGCTGGGTCTAAGGGTTCGTGCCGACTCAATGGTGTCTCCCAGGGGCTTCGGGCCAACTGCCGTCAGGCAGTAGGGCCGGCCAGGCGGCGGCTGGCCTTTGCCTAGAGCTGTGTGGGCAGACAGAGTGGTGAATGCCCAAGGAACCACGGGCCACGTGCCCTTAAGCCTCCAAGGCCACGTCCTTGTGAGCGTCAAGAGGGATCTGGGGTGGAGGGCCAAGCGCCTACGGGCCTGGAGGGTCCCGCCTGACCTGAGCTGCGAGGTCACCCACGTGTCCGCCAACCCAGGGTCCCCGAGGCCTCCTGTCGCCTGCCTTGGCAGACGGCAGGGCCGTGCTGGAGATGGTTGGCTGCCGGGCTGGCGGTATGTCGGCAGCACCAGCGAAGCTGAGCCTCAAGAGGTGCCCCGTGGCTCCCGCTGCCTTCTACGGCCATACCACCCTGAACGCGCCCCATCTCGTCTGATCCTGGAAGCTAAGCAGGGTCGGGCCTGGTTAGTACTTGGATGGGAGACCACATTGGAATACCGGGTTCTGTATGCATTTTTGCCTCCCACTATAAATTCTCCTTTAGTCGCCCACGGCCGAGGCCGCCATCACCTCCGCCTGGCACCGCTGCAGGCCTCACCTCCTCAGGCCCCTCCCAACACAGCGTGCTCTGGAGGGGGCGCACCCCGTCGGTCTGGTTGGACATGCGGCCAGAAGGCGGCCCTGGTAGATAACCATAAACCAGCCGCTCCCGGGGTGGCTGGCCTACACCCAGACTGCACCGTAGGCCCGGCTGACGGCCGATAAGCCCACGAGGCCTTCGACCTACACCTGGCCGCCCCCACCAGCGCACATGCACGCCCCAGCCACCTATCTGCCCGTGTGTCTCTATACAGCTACCTCCGGAAAAAGCCCACCCTCTGCTGTTTCGCCACAGCTGGAGGCAGGAGTGGGGTCGTGGGCCATGACCGGTTCTCCAGGTCGCCTGACCTCCAAAGCCGAGAACTGTGCTTTTTGGGTGGCGTGGGTACAAGGGTGGCTTTGCTGGGGCTAAGGGGCCGTGCCGGCCCAATGGTGGCTCCCAGTGGCTTTGGGCCAACTGCCGTCGGGCAGGAGGGCCGGCGCGGCCATGGCTGGGCTGCGCCAAGCACTGCGTGGGTGGACACGGTGGGAAATGCCCAAGGGACAGCAGGCCACTGGCCCTTAAGCCTCTGAGTCCCAGACCTTGTGAGCGTCAAGTGGGATCTGGGGCAGAGCGTCAAACACCTACAAGCCTGGATGTTGCCGCCTGCACGGAGTTGCGAGGTCGCCCAAGAATCCACCACCCCCTGGACCCCGAGGCCTGCTGTCGCCTGCCTGGGTGGGCGGCAGGGCCGTGCTGCCGAGGGCTGGTCACCAGACTGGCGGTAAATCGCCAGCACCAGCTAAGCTGAGGCTCAAGAGGCACCCCGTGGCGCCCGTTGCCTTCTGCAGCCATACCACCCTAAACGCACCCCATCTCGTCTGATCCCTGAAGCTAAGCAGGGTCGGGTCTGTTTAGTACCTGGATGGGAGACCACCTGGGAAAACCGGGTGCTGTAGTATTTTTGGCCTCCCAATCCGCCTTTTCCTTTAGTCGCCGGTGCCCGAGGATTCCTCTGCCCCATCCGGGCACTGCTGCAGGCCTCATCTCCTCAAGCCTCTCCCAACACAGCGTGCGCCGGAGGGGGCGCTTCCCGCCGGTCCTGCTGGACATGCCGCCAGAAGGCGGCCCTGGGAAGCAGCCGCACCCCAGCCGCTCCCGGGGTGGCTGGCTCTGACCCAGACTCTGCCGCAGGCCCGGCTGATGATCGGGAGGCCCGCAAGGCCTTCGACCTGCACCTGGCCGACAGCACCAGCGCCCATCCGCGCTGCCGCCACCTGTCTGCCTGTGTGTCTCTCCACAGCTCCCTCCGGAAAAAGCCCACCCTCCGCCGTTTCGCCACGGCCGTGGGCGGGAGTGGGTTCTTGGGCCGGGACCGGTCCTCTGGCCCAGCCGGTCACCAGGCACAGGCAACTTTGTTCGGCAGTTGGCGTGGGGGCAAGGGTGGCCTTGCTGGGTCTAAGGGGTCGTGCCGACTCAATGGTGTCTCCCAGTGCCTTCGGGCCAACTGCCGTCAGGCAGTAGGGCCGGCCAGGCGGCGGCTGGCCTTTGCCTAGAGCTGTGTGGGCAGACAGAGTGGTGAATGCCCAAGGAACCGCGGGCCACGTGCCCTTAAGCCTCCAAGGCCACGTCCTTGTGAGCGTCAAGAGGGATCTGGGGTGGAGGGCCAAGCGCCTACGGGCCTGGAGGGTCCCGCCTGACCTGAGCTGCGAGGTCACCCACGTGTCCGCCAACCCAGGGTCCCCGAGGCCTCCTGTCGCCTGCCTTGGCAGACGGCAGGGCCGTGCTGGAGATGGTTGGCTGCCGGGCTGGCGGTATGTCGGCAGCACCAGCGAAGCTGAGCCTCAAGAGGTGCCCCGTGGCTCCCGCTGCCTTCTACGGCCATACCACCCTGAACGCGCCCCATCTCGTCTGATCCTGGAAGCTAAGCAGGGTCGGGCCTGGTTAGTACTTGGATGGGAGACCACATTGGAATACCGGGTTCTGTATGCATTTTTGCCTCCCACTATAAATTCTCCTTTAGTCGCCCACGGCCGAGGCCGCCATCACCTCCGCCTGGCACCGCTGCAGGCCTCACCTCCTCAGGCCCCTCCCAACACAGCGTGCTCTGGAGGGGGCGCACCCCGCCGGCCTGGTTGGACATGCGGCCAGAAGGCGGCCCTGGTAGATAACCATAAACCAGCCGCTCCCGGGGTGGCTGGCCTACACCCAGACTGCACCGTAGGCCCGGCTGACGGCCGATAGGCCCACGAGGCCTTCGACCTACACCTGGCCGCCCCCACCTGCGCACATGCACGCCCCAGCCACCTATCTGCCCGTGTGTCTCTATACAGCTACCTCCGGAAAAAGCCCACCCTCTGCTGTTTCGCCACAGCTGGAGGCAGGAGTGGGGTCGTGGGCCATGACCGGTTCTCCAGGTCGCCTGACCTCCAAAGCCGAGAACTGTGCTTTTTGGGTGGCGTGGGTACAAGGGTGGCTTTGCTGGGGCTAAGGGGCCGTGCCGGCCCAATGGTGGCTCCCAGTGGCTTTGGGCCAACCGCCGTCGGGCAGGAGGGCCGGCGCGGCCATGGCTGGGCTGCGCCAAGCACTGCGTGGTTGGACACGGTGGGAAATGCCCAAGGGACAGCAGGCCACTGGCCCTTAAGCCTCTGAGTCCCAGACCTTGTGAGCGTCAAGTGGGATCTGGGGCAGAGCGTCAAACACCTACAAGCCTGGATGTTGCCGCCTGAACGGAGTTGCGAGGTCGCCCAAGAATCCACCACCCCCTGGACCCCGAGGCCTGCTGTCGCCTGCCTGGGTGGGCGGCAGGGCCGTGCTGCCGAGGGCTGGTCACCAGACTGGCGGTAATTCGCCAGCACCAGCTAAGCTGAGGCTCAAGAGGCACCCCGTGGCGCCCATTGCCTTCTGCAGCCATACCACCCTAAACGCACCCCATCTCGTCTGATCCCTGAAGCTAAGCAGGGTCGGGTCTGTTTAGTACCTGGATGGGAGACCACCTGGAAAAACCGGGTGCTGTAGTATTTTTGTCCTCCCAATCCGCCTTTTCCTTTAGTCGCCGGTGCCCGAGGATTCCTCTGCCCCATCCGGGCACTGCTGCAGGCCTCATCTCCTCAAGCCTCTCCCAACACAGCGTGCGCCGGAGGGGGAGCTTCCCGCCGGTCCTGCTGGACATGCCGCCAGAAGGCGGAAGGGAGGCAGCCGCACCCCAGCCACTCCCGGGGTGGCTGGCTCTGACCCAGACTCTGCCGCAGGCCCGGCTGATGATCGGGAGGCCCGCAAGGCCTTCGACCTGCACCTGGCAGACAGCACCAGCACCCATCCGCGCTGCCGCCACCTGTCTGCCTGTGTGTCTCTCCACAGCTCCCTCCGGAAAAAGCCCACCCTCCGCCGTTTCGCCACGGCCGTGGGCGGGAGTGGGTTCTTGGGCCGGGACCGGTCCTCTGGCCCAGCCGTTCACCAGGCAAAGGCAACTTTGTTCGGCAGTTGGCGTGGGGGCAAGGGTGGCCTTGCTGGGTCTAAGGGTTCGTGCCGACTCAATGGTGTCTCCCAGGGGCTTCGGGCCAACTGCCGTCAGGCAGTAGGGCCGGCCAGGCGGCGGCTGGCCTTTGCCTAGAGCTGTGTGGGCAGACAGAGTGGTGAATGCCCAAGGAACCACGGGCCACGTGCCCTTAAGCCTCCAAGGCCACGTCCTTGTGAGCGTCAAGAGGGATCTGGGGTGGAGGGCCAAGCGCCTACGGGCCTGGAGGGTCCCGCCTGACCTGAGCTGCGAGGTCACCCACGTGTCCGCCAACCCAGGGTCCCCGAGGCCTCCTGTCGCCTGCCTTGGCAGACGGCAGGGCCGTGCTGGAGATGGTTGGCTGCCGGGCTGGCGGTATGTCGGCAGCACCAGCGAAGCTGAGCCTCAAGAGGTGCCCCGTGGCTCCCGCTGCCTTCTACGGCCATACCACCCTGAACGCGCCCCATCTCGTCTGATCCTGGAAGCTAAGCAGGGTCGGGCCTGGTTAGTACTTGGATGGGAGACCACATTGGAATACCGGGTTCTGTATGCATTTTTGCCTCCCACTATAAATTCTCCTTTAGTCGCCCACGGCCGAGGCCGCCATCACCTCCGCCTGGCACCGCTGCAGGCCTCACCTCCTCAGGCCCCTCCCAACACAGCGTGCTCTGGAGGGGGCGCACCCCGTCGGTCTGGTTGGACATGCGGCCAGAAGGCGGCCCTGGTAGATAACCATAAACCAGCCGCTCCCGGGGTGGCTGGCCTACACCCAGACTGCACCGTAGGCCCGGCTGACGGCCGATAAGCCCACGAGGCCTTCGACCTACACCTGGCCGCCCCCACCAGCGCACATGCACGCCCCAGCCACCTATCTGCCCGTGTGTCTCTATACAGCTACCTCCGGAAAAAGCCCACCCTCTGCTGTTTCGCCACAGCTGGAGGCAGGAGTGGGGTCGTGGGCCATGACCGGTTCTCCAGGTCGCCTGACCTCCAAAGCCGAGAACTGTGCTTTTTGGGTGGCGTGGGTACAAGGGTGGCTTTGCTGGGGCTAAGGGGCCGTGCCGGCCCAATGGTGGCTCCCAGTGGCTTTGGGCCAACTGCCGTCGGGCAGGAGGGCCGGCGCGGCCATGGCTGGGCTGCGCCAAGCACTGCGTGGGTGGACACGGTGGGAAATGCCCAAGGGACAGCAGGCCACTGGCCCTTAAGCCTCTGAGTCCCAGACCTTGTGAGCGTCAAGTGGGATCTGGGGCAGAGCGTCAAACACCTACAAGCCTGGATGTTGCCGCCTGCACGGAGTTGCGAGGTCGCCCAAGAATCCACCACCCCCTGGACCCCGAGGCCTGCTGTCGCCTGCCTGGGTGGGCGGCAGGGCCGTGCTGCCGAGGGCTGGTCACCAGACTGGCGGTAAATCGCCAGCACCAGCTAAGCTGAGGCTCAAGAGGCACCCCGTGGCGCCCGTTGCCTTCTGCAGCCATACCACCCTAAACGCACCCCATCTCGTCTGATCCCTGAAGCTAAGCAGGGTCGGGTCTGTTTAGTACCTGGATGGGAGACCACCTGGGAAAACCGGGTGCTGTAGTATTTTTGTCCTCCCAATCCGCCTTTTCCTTTAGTCGCCGGTGCCCGAGGATTCCTCTGCCCCATCCGGGCACTGCTGCAGGCCTCATCTCCTCAAGCCTCTCCCAACACAGCGTGCGCCGGAGGGGGCGCTTCCCGCCGGTCCTGCTGGACATGCCGCCAGAAGGCGGCCCTGGGAGGCAGCCGCACCCCAGCCGCTCCCGGGGTGGCTGGCTCTGACCCAGACTCTGCCGCAGGCCCGGCTGATGATCGGGAGGCCCGCAAGGCCTTCGACCTGCACCTGGCCGACAGCACCAGCGCCCATCCGCGCTGCCGCCACCTGTCTGCCTGTGTGTCTCTCCACAGCTCCCTCCGGAAAAAGCCCACCCTCCGCCGTTTCGCCACGGCCGTGGGCGGGAGTGGGTTCTTGGGCCGGGACCGGTCCTCTGGCCCAGCCGGTCACCAGGCACAGGCAACTTTGTTCGGCAGTTGGCGGGGGGGCAAGGGTGGCCTTGCTGGCTCTCAGGGGTCGTGCCGACTCAATGGTGTCTCCCAGTGGCTACGGGCCAACTGCCGTCAGGCAGTAGGGCCGGCCAGGCGGCGGCTGGCTTTTGCCTAGAGCTGTGTGGGCAGACAGAGTGGTGAATGCCCAAGGAACCGCGGGCCACGTGCCCTTAAGCCTCCAAGGCCACGTCCTTGTGAGCGTCAAGAGGGATCTGGGGTGGAGGGCCAAGCGCCTACGGGCCTGGAGGGTCCCGCCTGACCTGAGCTGCGAGGTCACCCACGTGTCCGCCAACCCAGGGTCCCCGAGGCCTCCTGTCCCCTGCCTTGGCAGACGGCAGGGCCGTGCTGGAGATGGTTGGCTGCCGGGCTGGCGGTATGTCGGCAGCACCAGCGAAGCTGAGCCTCAAGAGGTGCCCCGTGGCTCCCGCTGCCTTCTACGGCCATACCACCCTGAACGCGCCCCATCTCGTCTGACCCTGGAAGCTAAGCGGGGTCGGGCCTGGTTAGTACTTGGATGGGAGACCACATTGGAATACCGGGTTCTGTATGCATTTTTGCCTCCCACTATAAATTCTCCTTTAGTCGCCCACGGCCGAGGCCGCCATCACCTCCGCCTGGCACCGCTGCAGGCCTCACCTCCTCAGGCCCCTCCCAACACAGCGTGCTCTGGAGGGGGCGCACCCCGCCGGTCTGGTTGGACATGCGGCCAGAAGGCGGCCCTGGTAGATAACCATAAACCAGCCGCTCCCGGGGTGGCTGGCCTACACCCAGACTGCACCGTAGGCCCGGCTGACGGCCGATAGGCCCACGAGGCCTTCGACCTACACCTGGCCGCCCCCACCAGCGCACATGCACGCCCCAGCCACCTATCTGCCCGTGTGTCTCTATACAGCTACCTCCGGAAAAAGCCCACCCTCTGCTGTTTCGCCACAGCTGGAGGCAGGAGTGGGGTCGTGGGCCATGACCGGTTCTCCAGGTCGCCTGACCTCCAAAGCCGAGAACTGTGCTTTTTGGGTGGCGTGGGTACAAGGGTGGCTTTGCTGGGGCTAAGGGGCCGTGCCGGCCCAATGGTGGCTCCCAGTGGCTTTGGGCCAACCGCCGTCGGGCAGGAGGGCCGGCGCGGCCATGGCTGGGCTGCGCCAAGCACTGCGGGGGTGGACACGGTGGGAAATGCCCAAGGGACAGCAGGCCACTGGCCCTTAAGCCTCTGAGTCCCAGACCTTGTGAGCGTCAAGTGGGATCTGGGGCAGAGCGTCAAACACCTACAAGCCTGGATGCTGCCGCCTGCACGGAGTTGCGAGGTCGCCCAAGAATCCACCACACCCTGGACCCCGAGGCCTGCTGTCGCCTGCCTGGGCGGGCGGCAGGGCCGTGCTGCCGAGGGCTGGTCACCAGACTGGCGGTAAATCGCCAGCACCAGCTAAGCTGAAGCTCAAGAGGCACCCCGTGGCGCCCGTTGCCTTATGCAGCCATACCACCCTAAACGCACCCCATCTCGTCTGATCCCTGAAGCTAAGCAGGGTCGGGTCTGTTTAGTACCTGGATGGGAGACCACCTGGGAAAACCGGGTGCTGTAGTATTTTTGTCCTCCCAATCCGCCTTTTCCTTTAGTCGCCGGTGCCCGAGGATTCCTCTGCCCCATCCGGGCACTGCTGCAGGCCTCATCTCCTCAAGCCTCTCCCAACACAGCGTGCGCCGGAGGGGGCGCTTCCCGCCGGTCCTGCTGGACATGCCGCCAGAAGGCGGAAGGGAGGCAGCCGCACCCCAGCCGCTCCCGGGGTGGCTGGCTCTGACCCAGACTCTGCCGCAGGCCCGGCTGATGATCGGGAGGCCCGCAAGGCCTTCGACCTGCACCTGGCAGACAGCACCAGCGCCCATCCGCGCTGCCGCCACCTGTCTGCCTGTGTGTCTCTCCACAGCTCCCTCCGGAAAAAGCCCACCCTCCGCCGTTTCGCCACGGCCGTGGGCGGGAGTGGGTTCTTCGGCCGGGACCGGTCCTCTGGCCCAGCCGGTCACCAGGCAAAGGCAACTTTGTTCGGCAGTTGGCGTGGGGGCAAGGGTGGCCTTGCTGGGTCTAAGGGTTCGTGCCGACTCAATGGTGTCTCCCAGGGGCTTCGGGCCAACTGCCGTCAGGCAGTAGGGCCGGCCAGGCGGCGGCTGGCCTTTGCCTAGAGCTGTGTGGGCAGACAGAGTGGTGAATGCCCAAGGAACCGCGGGCCACGTGCCCTTAAGCCTCCAAGGCCACGTCCTTGTGAGCGTCAAGAGGGATCTGGGGTGGAGGGCCAAGCGCCTACGGGCCTGGAGGGTCCCGCCTGACCTGAGCTGCGAGGTCACCCACGTGTCCGCCAACCCAGGGTCCCCGAGGCCTCCTGTCGCCTGCCTTGGCAGACGGCAGGGCCGTGCTGGAGATGGTTGGCTGCCGGGCTGGCGGTATGTCGGCAGCACCAGCGAAGCTGAGCCTCAAGAGGTGCCCCGTGGCTCCCGCTGCCTTCTACGGCCATACCACCCTGAACGCGCCCCATCTCGTCAGATCCTGGAAGCTAAGCAGGGTCGGGCCTGGTTAGTACTTGGATGGGAGACCACATTGGAATACCGGGTTCTGTATGCATTTTTGCCTCCCACTATAAATTCTCCTTTAGTCGCCCACGGCCGAGGCCGCCATCACCTCCGCCTGGCACCGCTGCAGGCCTCACCTCCTCAGGCCCCTCCCAACACAGCGTGCTCTGGAGGGGGCGCACCCCGTCGGTCTGGTTGGACATGCGGCCAGAAGGCGGCCCTGGTAGATAACCATAAACCAGCCGCTCCCGGGGTGGCTGGCCTACACCCAGACTGCACCGTAGGCCCGGCTGACGGCCGATAAGCCCACGAGGCCTTCGACCTACACCTGGCCGCCCCCACCAGCGCACATGCACGCCCCAGCCACCTATCTGCCCGTGTGTCTCTATACAGCTACCTCCGGAAAAAGCCCACCCTCTGCTGTTTCGCCACAGCTGGAGGCAGGAGTGGGGTCGTGGGCCATGACCGGTTCTCCAGGTCGCCTGACCTCCAAAGCCGAGAACTGTGCTTTTTGGGTGGCGTGGGTACAAGGGTGGCTTTGCTGGGGCTAAGGGGCCGTGCCGGCCCAATGGTGGCTCCCAGTGGCTTTGGGCCAACTGCCGTCGGGCAGGAGGGCCGGCGCGGCCATGGCTGGGCTGCGCCAAGCACTGCGTGGGTGGACACGGTGGGAAATGCCCAAGGGACAGCAGGCCACTGGCCCTTAAGCCTCTGAGTCCCAGACCTTGTGAGCGTCAAGTGGGATCTGGGGCAGAGCGTCAAACACCTACAAGCCTGGATGTTGCCGCCTGCACGGAGTTGCGAGGTCGCCCAAGAATCCACCACCCCCTGGACCCCGAGGCCTGCTGTCGCCTGCCTGGGTGGGCGGCAGGGCCGTGCTGCCGAGGGCTGGTCACCAGACTGGCGGTAAATCGCCAGCACCAGCTAAGCTGAGGCTCAAGAGGCACCCCGTGGCGCCCGTTGCCTTCTGCAGCCATACCACCCTAAACGCACCCCATCTCGTCTGATCCCTGAAGCTAAGCAGGGTCGGGTCTGTTTAGTACCTGGATGGGAGACCACCTGGGAAAACCGGGTGCTGTAGTATTTTTGGCCTCCCAATCCGCCTTTTCCTTTAGTCGCCGGTGCCCGAGGATTCCTCTGCCCCATCCGGGCACTGCTGCAGGCCTCATCTCCTCAAGCCTCTCCCAACACAGCGTGCGCCGGAGGGGGCGCTTCCCGCCGGTCCTGCTGGACATGCCGCCAGAAGGCGGCCCTGGGAGGCAGCCGCACCCCAGCCGCTCCCGGGGTGGCTGGCTCTGACCCAGACTCTGCCGCAGGCCCGGCTGATGATCGGGAGGCCCGCAAGGCCTTCGACCTGCACCTGGCCGACAGCACCAGCGCCCATCCGCGCTGCCGCCACCTGTCTGCCTGTGTGTCTCTCCACAGCTCCCTCCGGAAAAAGCCCACCCTCCGCCGTTTCGCCACGGCCGTGGGCGGGAGTGGGTTCTTGGGCCGGGACCGGTCCTCTGGCCCAGCCGGTCACCAGGCACAGGCAACTTTGTTCGGCAGTTGGCGGGGGGGCAAGGGTGGCCTTGCTGGCTCTCAGGGGTCGTGCCGACTCAATGGTGTCTCCCAGTGGCTTCGGGCCAACTGCCGTCAGGCAGTAGGGCCGGCCAGGCGGCGGCTGGCTTTTGCCTAGAGCTGTGTGGGCAGACAGAGTGGTGAATGCCCAAGGAACCGCGGGCCACGTGCCCTTAAGCCTCCAAGGCCACGTCCTTGTGAGCGTCAAGAGGGATCTGGGGTGGAGGGCCAAGCGCCTACGGGCCTGGAGGGTCCCGCCTGACCTGAGCTGCGAGGTCACCCACGTGTCCGCCAACCCAGGGTCCCCGAGGCCTCCTGTCCCCTGCCTTGGCAGACGGCAGGGCCGTGCTGGAGATGGTTGGCTGCCGGGCTGGCGGTATGTCGGCAGCACCAGCGAAGCTGAGCCTCAAGAGGTGCCCCGTGGCTCCCGCTGCCTTCTACGGCCATACCACCCTGAACGCGCCCCATCTCGTCTGACCCTGGAAGCTAAGCGGGGTCGGGCCTGGTTAGTACTTGGATGGGAGACCACATTGGAATACCGGGTTCTGTATGCATTTTTGCCTCCCACTATAAATTCTCCTTTAGTCGCCCACGGCCGAGGCCGCCATCACCTCCGCCTGGCACCGCTGCAGGCCTCACCTCCTCAGGCCCCTCCCAACACAGCGTGCTCTGGAGGGGGCGCACCCCGCCGGTCTGGTTGGACATGCGGCCAGAAGGCGGCCCTGGTAGATAACCATAAACCAGCCGCTCCCAGGGTGGCTGGCCTACACCCAGACTGCACCGTAGGCCCGGCTGACGGCCGATAGGCCCACGAGGCCTTCGACCTACACCTGGCCGCCCCCACCAGCGCACATGCACGCCCCAGCCACCTATCTGCCCGTGTGTCTCTATACAGCTACCTCCGGAAAAAGCCCACCCTCTGCTGTTTCGCCACAGCTGGAGGCAGGAGTGGGGTTGTGGGCCATGACCGGTTCTCCAGGTCGCCTGACCTCCAAAGCCGAGAACTGTGCTTTTTGGGTGGCGTGGGTACAAGGGTGGCTTTGCTGGGGCTAAGGGGCCGTGCCGGCCCAATGGTGGCTCCCAGTGGCTTTGGGCCAACCGCCGTCGGGCAGGAGGGCCGGCGCGGCCATGGCTGGGCTGCGCCAAGCACTGCGTGGGTGGACACGGTGGGAAATGCCCAAGGGACAGCAGGCCACTGGCCCTTAAGCCTCTGAGTCCCAGACCTTGTGAGCGTCAAGTGGGATCTGGGGCAGAGCGTCAAACACCTACAAGCCTGGATGTTGCCGCCTGCACGGAGTTGCGAGGTCGCCCAAGAATCCACCACCCCCTGGACCCCGAGGCCTGCTGTCGCCTGCCTGGGTGGGCGGCAGGGCCGTGCTGCCGAGGGCTGGTCACCAGACTGGCGGTAAATCGCCAGCACCAGCTAAGCTGAGGCTCAAGAGGCACCCCGTGGCGCCCGTTGCCTTCTGCAGCCATACCACCCTAAACGCACCCCATCTCGTCTGATCCCTGAAGCTAAGCAGGGTCGGGTCTGTTTAGTACCTGGATGGGAGACCACCTGGGAAAACCGGGTGCTGTAGTATTTTTGTCCTCCCAATCCGCCTTTTCCTTTAGTCGCCGGTGCCCGAGGATTCCTCTGCCCCATCCGGGCACTGCTGCAGGCCTCATCTCCTCAAGCCTCTCCCAACACAGCGTGCGCCGGAGGGGGCGCTTCCCGCCGGTCCTGCTGGACATGCCGCCAGAAGGCGGCCCTGGGAGGCAGCCGCACCCCAGCCGCTCCCGGGGTGGCTGGCTCTGACCCAGACTCTGCCGCAGGCCCGGCTGATGATCGGGAGGCCCGCAAGGCCTTCGACCTGCACCTGGCCGACAGCACCAGCGCCCATCCGCGCTGCCGCCACCTGTCTGCCTGTGTGTCTCTCCACAGCTCCCTCCGGAAAAAGCCCACCCTCCGCCGTTTCGCCACGGCCGTGGGCGGGAGTGGGTTCTTGGGCCGGGACCGGTCCTCTGGCCCAGCCGGTCACCAGGCACAGGCAACTTTGTTCGGCAGTTGGCGTGGGGGCAAGGGTGGCCTTGCTGGGTCTAAGGGGTCGTGCCGACTCAATGGTGTCTCCCAGTGCCTTCGGGCCAACTGCCGTCAGGCAGTAGGGCCGGCCAGGCGGCGGCTGGCCTTTGCCTAGAGCTGTGTGGGCAGACAGAGTGGTGAATGCCCAAGGAACCGCGGGCCACGTGCCCTTAAGCCTCCAAGGCCACGTCCTTGTGAGCGTCAAGAGGGATCTGGGGTGGAGGGCCAAGCGCCTACGGGCCTGGAGGGTCCCGCCTGACCTGAGCTGCGAGGTCACCCACGTGTCCGCCAACCCAGGGTCCCCGAGGCCTCCTGTCGCCTGCCTTGGCAGACGGCAGGGCCGTGCTGGAGATGGTTGGCTGCCGGGCTGGCGGTATGTCGGCAGCACCAGCGAAGCTGAGCCTCAAGAGGTGCCCCGTGGCTCCCGCTGCCTTCTACGGCCATACCACCCTGAACGCGCCCCATCTCGTCTGACCCTGGAAGCTAAGCGGGGTCGGGCCTGGTTAGTACTTGGATGGGAGACCACATTGGAATACCGGGTTCTGTATGCATTTTTGCCTCCCACTATAAATTCTCCTTTAGTCGCCCACGGCCGAGGCCGCCATCACCTCCGCCTGGCACCGCTGCAGGCCTCACCTCCTCAGGCCCCTCCCAACACAGCGTGCTCTGGAGGGGGCACACCCCGCCGGTCTGGTTGGACATGCGGCCAGAAGGCGGCCCTGGTAGATAACCATAAACCAGCCGCTCCCGGGGTGGCTGGCCTACACCCAGACTGCACCGTAGGCCCGGCTGACGGCCGATAGGCCCACGAGGCCTTCGACCTACACCTGGCCGCCCCCACCAGCGCACATGCACGCCCCAGCCACCTATCTGCCCGTGTGTCTCTATACAGCTACCTCCGGAAAAAGCCCACCCTCTGCTGTTTCGCCACAGCTGGAGGCAGGAGTGGGGTCGTGGGCCATGACCGGTTCTCCAGGTCGCCTGACCTCCAAAGCTGAGAACTGTGCTTTTTGGGTGGCGTGGGTACAAGGGTGGCTTTGCTGGGGCTAAGGGGCCGTGCCGGCCCAATGGTGGCTCCCAGTGGCTTTGGGCCAACCGCCGTCGGGCAGGAGGGCCGGCGCGGCCATGGCTGGGCTGCGCCAAGCACTGCGTGGGTGGACACGGTGGGAAATGCCCAAGGGACAGCAGGCCACTGGCCCTTAAGCCTCTGAGTCCCAGACCTTGTGAGCGTCAAGTGGGATCTGGGGCAGAGCGTCAAACACCTACAAGCCTGGATGCTGCCGCCTGCACGGAGTTGCGAGGTCGCCCAAGAATCCACCACACCCTGGACCCCGAGGCCTGCTGTCGCCTGCCTGGGTGGGCGGCAGGGCCGTGCTGCCGAGGGCTGGTCACCAGACTGGCGGTAAATCGCCAGCACCAGCTAAGCTGAGGCTCAAGAGGCACCCCGTGGCGCCCGTTGCCTTATGCAGCCATACCACCCTAAACGCACCCCATCTCGTCTGATCCCTGAAGCTAAGCAGGGTCGGGTCTGTTTAGTACCTGGATGGGAGACCACCTGGGAAAACCGGGTGCTGTAGTATTTTTGGCCTCCCAATCCGCCTTTTCCTTTAGTCGCCGGTGCCCGAGGATTCCTCTGCCCCATCCGGGCACTGCTGCAGGCCTCATCTCCTCAAGCCTCTCCCAACACAGCGTGCGCCGGAGGGGGCGCTTCCCGCCGGTCCTGCTGGACATGCCGCCAGAAGGCGGCCCTGGGAAGCAGCCGCACCCCAGCCGCTCCCGGGGTGGCTGGCTCTGACCCAGACTCTGCCGCAGGCCCGGCTGATGATCGGGAGGCCCGCAAGGCCTTCGACCTGCACCTGGCCGACAGCACCAGCGCCCATCCGCGCTGCCGCCACCTGTCTGCCTGTGTGTCTCTCCACAGCTCCCTCCGGAAAAAGCCCACCCTCCGCCGTTTCGCCACGGCCGTGGGCGGGAGTGGTTTCTTGGGCCGGGACCGGTCCTCTGGCCCAGCCGGTCACCAGGCACAGGCAACTTTGTTCGGCAGTTGGCGTGGGGGCAAGGGTGGCCTTGCTGGCTCTCAGGGGTCGTGCCGACTCAATGGTGTCTCCCAGTGGCTTCGGGCCAACTGCCGTCAGGCAGTAGGGCCGGCCAGGCGGCGGCTGGCCTTTGCCTAGAGCTGTGTGGGCAGACAGAGTGGTGAATGCCCAAGGAACCGCGGGCCACGTGCCCTTAAGCCTCCAAGGCCACGTCCTTGTGAGCGTCAAGAGGGATCTGGGGTGGAGGGCCAAGCGCCTACGGGCCTGGAGGGTCCCGCCTGACCTGAGCTGCGAGGTCACCCACGTGTCCGCCAACCCAGGGTCCCCGAGGCCTCCTGTCGCCTGCCTTGGCAGACGGCAGGGCCGTGCTGGAGATGGTTGGCTGCCGGGCTGGCGGTATGTCGGCAGCACCAGCGAAGCTGAGCCTCAAGAGGTGCCCCGTGGCTCCCGCTGCCTTCTACGTCCATACCAACCTGAACGCGCCCCATCTCGTCTGATCCTGGAAGCTAAGCAGGGTCGGGCCTGGTTAGTACTTGGATGGGAGACCACATTGGAATACCGGGTTCTGTATGCATTTTTGCCTCCCACTATAAATTCTCCTTTAGTCGCCCACGGCCGAGGCCGCCATCACCTCCGCCTGGCACCGCTGCAGGCCTCACCTCCTCAGGCCCCTCCCAACACAGCGTGCTCTGGAGGGGGCGCACCCCGCCGGCCTGGTTGGACATGCGGCCAGAAGGCGGCCCTGGTAGATAACCATAAACCAGCCGCTCCCGGGGTGGCTGGCCTACACCCAGACTGCACCGTAGGCCCGGCTGACGGCCGATAGGCCCACGAGGCCTTCGACCTACACCTGGCCGCCCCCACCTGCGCACATGCACGCCCCAGCCACCTATCTGCCCGTGTGTCTCTATACAGCTACCTCCAGAAAAAGCCCACCCTCTGCTGTTTCGCCACAGCTGGAGGCAGGAGTGGGGTCGTGGGCCATGACCGGTTCTCCAGGTCGCCTGACCTCCAAAGCCGAGAACTGTGCTTTTTGGGTGGCGTGGGTACAAGGGTGGCTTTGCTGGGGCTAAGGGGCCGTGCCGGCCCAATGGTGGCTCCCAGTGGCTTTGGGCCAACCGCCGTCGGGCAGGGGGGCCGGCGCGGCCATGGCTGGGCTGCGCCAAGCACTGCGTGGGTGGACACGGTGGGAAATGCCCAAGGGACAGCAGGCCACTGGCCCTTAAGCCTCTGAGTCCCAGACCTTGTGAGCGTCAAGTGGGATCTGGGGCAGAGCGTCAAACACCTACAAGCCTGGATGTTGCCGCCTGAACGGAGTTGCGAGGTCGCCCAAGAATCCACCACCCCCTGGACCCCGAGGCCTGCTGTCGCCTGCCTGGGTGGGCGGCAGGGCCGTGCTGCCGAGGGCTGGTCACCAGACTGGCGGTAATTCGCCAGCACCAGCTAAGCTGAGGCTCAAGAGGCACCCCGTGGCGCCCATTGCCTTCTGCAGCCATACCACCCTAAACGCACCCCATCTCGTCTGATCCCTGAAGCTAAGCAGGGTCGGGTCTGTTTAGTACCTGGATGGGAGACCACCTGGGAAAACCGGGTGCTGTAGTACTTTTGGCCTCCCAATCCGCCTTTTCCTTTAGTCGCCGGTGCCCGAGGATTCCTCTGCCCCATCCGGGCACTGCTGCAGGCCTCATCTCCTCAAGCCTCTCCCAACACAGCGTGCGCCGGAGGGGGCGCTTCCCGCCGGTCCTGCTGGACATGCCGCCAGAAGGCGGCCCTGGGAAGCAGCCGCACCCCAGCCGCTCCCGGGGTGGCTGGCTCTGACCCAGACTCTGCCGCAGGCCCGGCTGATGATCGGGAGGCCCGCAAGGCCTTCGACCTGCACCTGGCCGACAGCACCAGCGCCCATCCGCGCTGCCGCCACCTGTCTGCCTGTGTGTCTCTCCACAGCTCCCTCCAGAAAAAGCCCACCCTCCGCCGTTTCGCCACGGCCGTGGGCGGGAGTGGGTTCTTGGGCCGGGACCGGTCCTCTGGCCCAGCCGGTCACCAGGCACAGGCAACTTTGTTCGGCAGTTGGCGTGGGGGCAAGGGTGGCCTTGCTGGGTCTAAGGGGTCGTGCCGACTCAATGGTGTCTCCCAGTGCCTTCGGGCCAACTGCCGTTAGGCAGTAGGGCCGGCCAGGCGGCGGCTGGCCTTTGCCTAGAGCTGTGTGGGCAGACAGAGTGGTGAATGCCCAAGGAACCGCGGGCCACGTGCCCTTAAGCCTCCAAGGCCACGTCCTTGTGAGCGTCAAGAGGGATCTGGGGTGGAGGGCCAAGCGCCTACGGGCCTGGAGGGTCCCGCCTGACCTGAGCTGCGAGGTCACCCACGTGTCCGCCAACCCAGGGTCCCCGAGGCCTCCTGTCGCCTGCCTTGGCAGACGGCAGGGCCGTGCTGGAGATGGTTGGCTGCCGGGCTGGCGGTATGTCGGCAGCACCAGCGAAGCTGAGCCTCAAGAGGTGCCCCGTGGCTCCCGCTGCCTTCTACGGCCATACCACCCTGAACGCGCCCCATCTCGTCTGATCCTGGAAGCTAAGCAGGGTCGGGCCTGGTTAGTACTTGGATGGGAGACCACATTGGAATACCGGGTTCTGTATGCATTTTTGCCTCCCACTATAAATTCTCCTTTAGTCGCCCACGGCCGAGGCCGCCATCACCTCCGCCTGGCACCGCTGCAGGCCTCACCTCCTCAGGCCCCTCCCAACACAGCGTGCTCTGAAGGGGGCGCACCCCGCCGGCCTGGTTGGACATGGGGCCAGAAGGCGTCCCTGGTAGATAACCATAAACCAGCCGCTCCCGGGGTGGCTGGCCTACACCCAGACTGCACCGTAGGCCCGGCTGACGGCCGATAGGCCCACGAGGCCTTCGACCTACACCTGGCCGCCCCCACCTGCGCACATGCACGCCCCAGCCACCTATCTGCCCGTGTGTCTCTATACAGCTACCTCCAGAAAAAGCCCACCCTCTGCTGTTTCGCCACAGCTGGAGGCAGGAGTGGGGTCGTGGGCCATGACCGGTTCTCCAGGTCGCCTGACCTCCAAAGCCGAGAACTGTGCTTTTTGGGTGGCGTGGGTACAAGGGTGGCTTTGCTGGGGCTAAGGGGCCGTGCCGGCCCAATGGTGGCTCCCAGTGGCTTTGGGCCAACCGCCGTCGGGCAGGAGGGCCGGCGCGGCCATGGCTGGGCTGCGCCAAGCACTGCGTGGGTGGACACGGTGGGAAATGCCCAAGGGACAGCAGGCCACTGGCCCTTAAGCCTCTGAGTCCCAGACCTTGTGAGCGTCAAGTGGGATCTGGGGCAGAGCGTCAAACACCTACAAGCCTGGATGTTGCCGCCTGAACGGAGTTGCGAGGTCGCCCAAGAATCCACCACCCCCTGGACCCCGAGGCCTGCTGTCGCCTGCCTGGGTGGGCGGCAGGGCCGTGCTGCCGAGGGCTGGTCACCAGACTGGCGGTAATTCGCCAGCACCAGCTAAGCTGAGGCTCAAGAGGCACCCCGTGGCGCCCATTGCCTTCAGCAGCCATACCACCCTAAACGCACCCCATCTCGTCTGATCCCTGAAGCTAAGCAGGGTCGGGTCTGTTTAGTACCTGGATGGGAGACCACCTGGGAAAACCGGGTGCTGTAGTATTTTTGTCCTCCCAATCCGCCTTTTCCTTTAGTCGCCGGTGCCCGAGGATTCCTCTGCCCCATCCGGGCACTGCTGCAGGCCTCATCTCCTCAAGCCTCTCCCAACACAGCGTGCGCCGGAGGGGGAGCTTCCCGCCGGTCCTGCTGGACATGCCGCCAGAAGGCGGAAGGGAGGCAGCCGCACCCCAGCCGCTCCCGGGGTGGCTGGCTCTGACCCAGACTCTGCCG
Source organism: Balaenoptera physalus (assembly GCF_965194825.1). Classification (NCBI taxonomy): domain Eukaryota; kingdom Metazoa; phylum Chordata; class Mammalia; order Artiodactyla; family Balaenopteridae; genus Balaenoptera; species Balaenoptera physalus. The sequence continues at coordinate 337,829 of NW_028125987.1, read as the reverse complement.
CAGGCCCGGCTGATGATCGGGAGGCCCGCAAGGCCTTCGACCTGCACCTGGCAGACAGCACCAGCGCCCATCCGCGCTGCCGCCACCTGTCTGCCTGTGTGTCTCTCCACAGCTCCCTCCGGAAAAAGCCCACCCTCCGCCGTTTCGCCACGGCCGTGGGCGGGAGTGGGTTCTTGGGCCGGGACCGGTCCTCTGGCCCAGCCGGTCACCAGGCAAAGGCAACTTTGTTCGGCAGTTGGCGTGGGGGCAAGGGTGGCCTTGCTGGGTCTAAGGGTTCGTGCCGACTCAATGGTGTCTCCCAGGGGCTTCGGGCCAACTGCCGTCAGGCAGTAGGGCCGGCCAGGCGGCGGCTGGCCTTTGCCTAGAGCTGTGTGGGCAGACAGAGTGGTGAATGCCCAAGGAACCACGGGCCACGTGCCCTTAAGCCTCCAAGGCCACGTCCTTGTGAGCGTCAAGAGGGATCTGGGGTGGAGGGCCAAGCGCCTACGGGCCTGGAGGGTCCCGCCTGACCTGAGCTGCGAGGTCACCCACGTGTCCGCCAACCCAGGGTCCCCGAGGCCTCCTGTCGCCTGCCTTGGCAGACGGCAGGGCCGTGCTGGAGATGGTTGGCTGCCGGGCTGGCGGTATGTCGGCAGCACCAGCGAAGCTGAGCCTCAAGAGGTGCCCCGTGGCTCCCGCTGCCTTCTACGGCCATACCACCCTGAACGCGCCCCATCTCGTCTGATCCTGGAAGCTAAGCAGGGTCGGGCCTGGTTAGTACTTGGATGGGAGACCACATTGGAATACCGGGTTCTGTATGCATTTTTGCCTCCCACTATAAATTCTCCTTTAGTCGCCCACGGCCGAGGCCGCCATCACCTCCGCCTGGCACCGCTGCAGGCCTCACCTCCTCAGGCCCCTCCCAACACAGCGTGCTCTGGAGGGGGCGCACCCCGCCGGTCTGGTTGGACATGCGGCCAGAAGGCGGCCCTGGTAGATAACCATAAACCAGCCGCTCCCGGGGTGGCTGGCCTACACCCAGACTGCACCGTAGGCCCGGCTGACGGCCGATAGGCCCACGAGGCCTTCGACCTACACCTGGCCGCCCCCACCAGCGCACATGCACGCCCCAGCCACCTATCTGCCCGTGTGTCTCTATACAGCTACCTCCGGAAAAAGCCCACCCTCTGCTGTTTCGCCACAGCTGGAGGCAGGAGTGGGGTCGTGGGCCATGACCGGTTCTCCAGGTCGCCTGACCTCCAAAGCCGAGAACTGTGCTTTTTGGGTGGCGTGGGTACAAGGGTGGCTTTGCTGGGGCTAAGGGGCCGTGCCGGCCCAATGGTGGCTCCCAGTGGCTTTGGGCCAACCGCCGTCGGGCAGGAGGGCCGGCGCGGCCATGGCTGGGCTGCGCCAAGCACTGCGTGGGTGGACACGGTGGGAAATGCCCAAGGGACAGCAGGCCACTGGCCCTTAAGCCTCTGAGTCCCAGACCTTGTGAGCGTCAAGTGGGATCTGGGGCAGAGCGTCAAACACCTACAAGCCTGGATGCTGCCGCCTGCACGGAGTTGCGAGGTCGCCCAAGAATCCACCACACCCTGGACCCCGAGGCCTGCTGTCGCCTGCCTGGGTGGGCGGCAGGGCCGTGCTGCCGAGGGCTGGTCACCAGACTGGCGGTAAATCGCCAGCACCAGCTAAGCTGAGGCTCAAGAGGCACCCCGTGGCGCCCGTTGCCTTATGCAGCCATACCACCCTAAACGCACCCCATCTCGTCTGATCCCTGAAGCTAAGCAGGGTCGGGTCTGTTTAGTACCTGGATGGGAGACCACCTGGGAAAACCGGGTGCTGTAGTATTTTTGGCCTCCCAATCCGCCTTTTCCTTTAGTCGCCGGTGCCCGAGGATTCCTCTGCCCCATCCGGGCACTGCTGCAGGCCTCATCTCCTCAAGCCTCTCCCAACACAGCGTGCGCCGGAGGGGGCGCTTCCCGCCGGTCCTGCTGGACATGCCGCCAGAAGGCGGAAGGGAGGCAGCCGCACCCCAGCCGCTCCCGGGGTGGCTGGCTCTGACCCAGACTCTGCCGCAGGCCCGGCTGATGATCGGGAGGCCCGCAAGGCCTTCGACCTGCACCTGGCAGACAGCACCAGCGCCCATCCGCGCTGCCGCCACCTGTCTGCCTGTGTGTCTCTCCACAGCTCCCTCCGGAAAAAGCCCACCCTCCGCCGTTTCGCCACGGCCGTGGGCGGGAGTGGGTTCTTGGGCCGGGACCGGTCCTCTGGCCCAGCCGGTCACCAGGCAAAGGCAACTTTATTCGGCAGTTGGCGTGGGGGCAAGGGTGGCCTTGCTGGGTCTAAGGGTTCGTGCCGACTCAATGGTGTCTCCCAGGGGCTTCGGGCCAACTGCCGTCAGGCAGTAGGGCCGGCCAGGCGGCGGTTGGCCTTTGCCTAGAGCTGTGTGGGCAGACAGAGTGGTGAATGCCCAAGGAACCGCGGGCCACGTGCCCTTAAGCCTCCAAGGCCACGTCCTTGTGAGCGTCAAGAGGGATCTGGGGTGGAGGGCCAAGCGCCTACGGGCCTGGAGGGTCCCGCCTGACCTGAGCTGCGAGGTCACCCACGTGTCCGCCAACCCAGGGTCCCCGAGGCCTCCTGTCGCCTGCCTTGGCAGACGGCAGGGCCGTGCTGGAGATGGTTGGCTGCCGGGCTGGCGGTATGTCGGCAGCACCAGCGAAGCTGAGCCTCAAGAGGTGCCCCGTGGCTCCCGCTGCCTTCTACGGCCATACCACCCTGAACGCGCCCCATCTCGTCTGATCCTGGAAGCTAAGCAGGGTCGGGCCTGGTTAGTACTTGGATGGGAGACCACATTGGAATACCGGGTTCTGTATGCATTTTTGCCTCCCACTATAAATTCTCCTTTAGTCGCCCACGGCCGAGGCCGCCATCACCTCCGCCTGGCACCGCTGCAGGCCTCACCTCCTCAGGCCCCTCCCAACACAGCGTGCTCTGGAGGGGGCGCACCCCGTCGGTCTGGTTGGACATGCGGCCAGAAGGCGGCCCTGGTAGATAACCATAAACCAGCCGCTCCCGGGGTGGCTGGCCTACACCCAGACTGCACCGTAGGCCCGGCTGACGGCCGATAAGCCCACGAGGCCTTCGACCTACACCTGGCCGCCCCCACCAGCGCACATGCACGCCCCAGCCACCTATCTGCCCGTGTGTCTCTATACAGCTACCTCCGGAAAAAGCCCACCCTCTGCTGTTTCGCCACAGCTGGAGGCAGGAGTGGGGTCGTGGGCCATGACCGGTTCTCCAGGTCGCCTGACCTCCAAAGCCGAGAACTGTGCTTTTTGGGTGGCGTGGGTACAAGGGTGGCTTTGCTGGGGCTAAGGGGCCGTGCCGGCCCAATGGTGGCTCCCAGTGGCTTTGGGCCAACTGCCGTCGGGCAGGAGGGCCGGCGCGGCCATGGCTGGGCTGCGCCAAGCACTGCGTGGGTGGACACGGTGGGAAATGCCCAAGGGACAGCAGGCCACTGGCCCTTAAGCCTCTGAGTCCCAGACCTTGTGAGCGTCAAGTGGGATCTGGGGCAGAGCGTCAAACACCTACAAGCCTGGATGTTGCCGCCTGCACGGAGTTGCGAGGTCGCCCAAGAATCCACCACACCCTGGACCCCGAGGCCTGCTGTCGCCTGCCTGGGTGGGCGGCAGGGCCGTGCTGCCGAGGGCTGGTCACCAGACTGGCGGTAAATCGCCAGCACCAGCTAAGCTGAGGCTCAAGAGGCACCCCGTGGCGCCCGTTGCCTTCTGCAGCCATACCACCCTAAACGCACCCCATCTCGTCTGATCCCTGAAGCTAAGCAGGGTCGGGTCTGTTTAGTACCTGGATGGGAGACCACCTGGGAAAACCGGGTGCTGTAGTATTTTTGGCCTCCCAATCCGCCTTTTCCTTTAGTCGCCGGTGCCCGAGGATTCCTCTGCCCCATCCGGGCACTGCTGCAGGCCTCATCTCCTCAAGCCTCTCCCAACACAGCGTGCGCCGGAGGGGGCGCTTCCCGCCGGTCCTGCTGGACATGCCGCCAGAAGGCGGCCCTGGGAAGCAGCCGCACCCCAGCCGCTCCCGGGGTGGCTGGCTCTGACCCAGACTCTGCCGCAGGCCCGGCTGATGATCGGGAGGCCCATAAGGCCTTCGACCTGCACCTGGCCGACAGCACCAGCGCCCATCCGCGCTGCCGCCAACTGTCTGCCTGTGTGTCTCTCCACAGCTCCCTCCGGAAAAAGCCCACCCTCCGCCGTTTCGCCACGGCCGTGGGCGGGAGTGGGTTCTTGGGCCGGGACCGGTCCTCTGGCCCAGCCGGTCACCAGGCACAGGCAACTTTGTTCGGCAGTTGGCGTGGGGGCAAGGGTGGCCTTGCTGGCTCTCAGGGGTCGTGCCGACTCAATGGTGTCTCCCAGTGGCTTCGGGCCAACTGCCGTCAGGCAGTAGGGCCGGCCAGGCGGCGGCTGGCCTTTGCCTAGAGCTGTGTGGGCAGACAGAGTGGTGAATGCCCAAGGAACCGCGGGCCACGTGCCCTTAAGCCTCCAAGGCCACGTCCTTGTGAGCGTCAAGAGGGATCTGGGGTGGAGGGCCAAGCGCCTACGGGCCTGGAGGGTCCCGCCTGACCTGAGCTGCGAGGTCACCCACGTGTCCGCCAACCCAGGGTCCCCGAGGCCTCCTGTCGCCTGCCTTGGCAGACGGCAGGGCCGTGCTGGAGATGGTTGGCTGCCGGGCTGGCGGTATGTCGGCAGCACCAGCGAAGCTGAGCCTCAAGAGGTGCCCCGTGGCTCCCGCTGCCTTCTACGTCCATACCAACCTGAACGCGCCCCATCTCGTCTGATCCTGGAAGCTAAGCAGGGTCGGGCCTGGTTAGTACTTGGATGGGAGACCACATTGGAATACCGGGTTCTGTATGCATTTTTGCCTCCCACTATAAATTCTCCTTTAGTCGCCCACGGCCGAGGCCGCCATCACCTCCGCCTGGCACCGCTGCAGGCCTCACCTCCTCAGGCCCCTCCCAACACAGCATGCTCTGGAGGGGGCGCACCCCGCCGGCCTGGTTGGACATGCGGCCAGAAGGCGGCCCTGGTAGATAACCATAAACCAGCCGCTCCCGGGGTGGCTGGCCTACACCCAGACTGCACCGTAGGCCCGGCTGACGGCCGATAGGCCCACGAGGCCTTCGACCTACACCTGGCCGCCCCCACCTGCGCACATGCACGCCCCAGCCACCTATCTGCCCGTGTGTCTCTATACAGCTACCTCCAGAAAAAGCCCACCCTCTGCTGTTTCGCCACAGCTGGAGGCAGGAGTGGGGTCGTGGGCCATGACCGGTTCTCCAGGTCGCCTGACCTCCAAAGCCGAGAACTGTGCTTTTTGGGTGGCGTGGGTACAAGGGTGGCTTTGCTGGGGCTAAGGGGCCGTGCCGGCCCAATGGTGGCTCCCAGTGGCTTTGGGCCAACCGCCGTCGGGCAGGAGGGCCGGCGCGGCCATGGCTGGGCTGCGCCAAGCACTGCGTGGGTGGACACGGTGGGAAATGCCCAAGGGACAGCAGGCCACTGGCCCTTAAGCCTCTGAGTCCCAGACCTTGTGAGCGTCAAGTGGGATCTGGGGCAGAGCGTCAAACACCTACAAGCCTGGATGTTGCCGCCTGAACGGAGTTGCGAGGTCGCCCAAGAATCCACCACCCCCTGGACCCCGAGGCCTGCTGTCGCCTGCCTGGGTGGGCGGCAGGGCCGTGCTGCCGAGGGCTGGTCACCAGACTGGCGGTAATTCGCCAGCACCAGCTAAGCTGAGGCTCAAGAGGCACCCCGTGGCGCCCATTGCCTTCTGCAGCCATACCACCCTAAACGCACCCCATCTCGTCTGATCCCTGAAGCTAAGCAGGGTCGGGTCTGTTTAGTACCTGGATGGGAGACAACCTGGGAAAACCGGGTGCTGTAGTATTTTTGGCCTCCCAATCCGCCTTTTCCTTTAGTCGCCGGTGCCCGAGGATTCCTCTGCCCCATCCGGGCACTGCTGCAGGCCTCATCTCCTCAAGCCTCTCCCAACACAGCGTGCGCCGGAGGGGGAGCTTCCCGCCGGTCCTGCTGGACATGCCGCCAGAAGGCGGAAGGGAGGCAGCCGCACCCCAGCCGCTCCCGGGGTGGCTGGCTCTGACCCAGACTCTGCCGCAGGCCCGGCTGATGATCGGGAGGCCCGCAAGGCCTTCGACCTGCACCTGGCAGACAGCACCAGCGCCCATCCACGCTGCCGCCACCTGTCTGCCTGTGTGTCTCTCCACAGCTCCCTCCGGAAAAAGCCCACCCTCCGCCGTTTCGCCACGGCCGTGGGCGGGAGTGGGTTCTTGGGCCGGGACCGGTCCTCTGGCCCAGCCGGTCACCAGGCAAAGGCAACTTTGTTCGGCAGTTGGCGTGGGGGCAAGGGTGGCCTTGCTGGGTCTAAGGGTTCGTGCCGACTCAATGGTGTCTCCCAGGGGCTTCGGGCCAACTGCCGTCAGGCAGTAGGGCCGGCCAGGCGGCGGCTGGCCTTTGCCTAGAGCTGTGTGGGCAGACAGAGTGGTGAATGCCCAAGGAACCACGGGCCACGTGCCCTTAAGCCTCCAAGGCCACGTCCTTGTGAGCGTCAAGAGGGATCTGGGGTGGAGGGCCAAGCGCCTACGGGCCTGGAGGGTCCCGCCTGACCTGAGCTGCGAGGTCACCCACGTGTCCGCCAACCCAGGGTCCCCGAGGCCTCCTGTCGCCTGCCTTGGCAGACGGCAGGGCCGTGCTGGAGATGGTTGGCTGCCGGGCTGGCGGTATGTCGGCAGCACCAGCGAAGCTGAGCCTCAAGAGGTGCCCCGTGGCTCCCGCTGCCTTCTACGGCCATACCACCCTGAACGCGCCCCATCTCGTCTGATCCTGGAAGCTAAGCAGGGTCGGGCCTGGTTAGTACTTGGATGGGAGACCACATTGGAATACCGGGTTCTGTATGCATTTTTGCCTCCCACTATAAATTCTCCTTTAGTCGCCCACGGCCGAGGCCGCCATCACCTCCGCCTGGCACCGCTGCAGGCCTCACCTCCTCAGGCCCCTCCCAACACAGCGTGCTCTGGAGGGGGCGCACCCCGTCGGTCTGGTTGGACATGCGGCCAGAAGGCGGCCCTGGTAGATAACCATAAACCAGCCGCTCCCGGGGTGGCTGGCCTACACCCAGACTGCACCGTAGGCCCGGCTGACGGCCGATAAGCCCACGAGGCCTTCGACCTACACCTGGCCGCCCCCACCAGCGCACATGCACGCCCCAGCCACCTATCTGCCCGTGTGTCTCTATACAGCTACCTCCGGAAAAAGCCCACCCTCTGCTGTTTCGCCACAGCTGGAGGCAGGAGTGGGGTCGTGGGCCATGACCGGTTCTCCAGGTCGCCTGACCTCCAAAGCCGAGAACTGTGCTTTTTGGGTGGCGTGGGTACAAGGGTGGCTTTGCTGGGGCTAAGGGGCCGTGCCGGCCCAATGGTGGCTCCCAGTGGCTTTGGGCCAACTGCCGTCGGGCAGGAGGGCCGGCGCGGCCATGGCTGGGCTGCGCCAAGCACTGCGTGGGTGGACACGGTGGGAAATGCCCAAGGGACAGCAGGCCACTGGCCCTTAAGCCTCTGAGTCCCAGACCTTGTGAGCGTCAAGTGGGATCTGGGGCAGAGCGTCAAACACCTACAAGCCTGGATGTTGCCGCCTGCACGGAGTTGCGAGGTCGCCCAAGAATCCACCACCCCCTGGACCCCGAGGCCTGCTGTCGCCTGCCTGGGTGGGCGGCAGGGCCGTGCTGCCGAGGGCTGGTCACCAGACTGGCGGTAAATCGCCAGCACCAGCTAAGCTGAGGCTCAAGAGGCACCCCGTGGCGCCCGTTGCCTTCTGCAGCCATACCACCCTAAACGCACCCCATCTCGTCTGATCCCTGAAGCTAAGCAGGGTCGGGTCTGTTTAGTACCTGGATGGGAGACCACCTGGGAAAACCGGGTGCTGTAGTATTTTTGGCCTCCCAATCCGCCTTTTCCTTTAGTCGCCGGTGCCCGAGGATTCCTCTGCCCCATCCGGGCACTGCTGCAGGCCTCATCTCCTCAAGCCTCTCCCAACACAGCGTGCGCCGGAGGGGGCGCTTCCCGCCGGTCCTGCTGGACATGCCGCCAGAAGGCGGCCCTGGGAGGCAGCCGCACCCCAGCCGCTCCCGGGGTGGCTGGCTCTGACCCAGACTCTGCCGCAGGCCCGGCTGATGATCGGGAGGCCCGCAAGGCCTTCGACCTGCACCTGGCCGACAGCACCAGCGCCCATCCGCGCTGCCGCCACCTGTCTGCCTGTGTGTCTCTCCACAGCTCCCTCCGGAAAAAGCCCACCCTCCGCCGTTTCGCCACGGCCGTGGGCGGGAGTGGGTTCTTGGGCCGGGACCGGTCCTCTGGCCCAGCCGGTCACCAGGCACAGGCAACTTTGTTCGGCAGTTGGCGGGGGGGCAAGGGTGGCCTTGCTGGCTCTCAGGGGTCGTGCCGACTCAATGGTGTCTCCCAGTGGCTTCGGGCCAACTGCCGTCAGGCAGTAGGGCCGGCCAGGCGGCGGCTGGCTTTTGCCTAGAGCTGTGTGGGCAGACAGAGTGGTGAATGCCCAAGGAACCGCGGGCCACGTGCCCTTAAGCCTCCAAGGCCACGTCCTTGTGAGCGTCAAGAGGGATCTGGGGTGGAGGGCCAAGCGCCTACGGGCCTGGAGGGTCCCGCCTGACCTGAGCTGCGAGGTCACCCACGTGTCCGCCAACCCAGGGTCCCCGAGGCCTCCTGTCCCCTGCCTTGGCAGACGGCAGGGCCGTGCTGGAGATGGTTGGCTGCCGGGCTGGCGGTATGTCGGCAGCACCAGCGAAGCTGAGCCTCAAGAGGTGCCCCGTGGCTCCCGCTGCCTTCTACGGCCATACCACCCTGAACGCGCCCCATCTCGTCTGACCCTGGAAGCTAAGCGGGGTCGGGCCTGGTTAGTACTTGGATGGGAGACCACATTGGAATACCGGGTTCTGTATGCATTTTTGCCTCCCACTATAAATTCTCCTTTAGTCGCCCACGGCCGAGGCCGCCATCACCTCCGCCTGGCACCGCTGCAGGCCTCACCTCCTCAGGCCCCTCCCAACACAGCGTGCTCTGGAGGGGGCGCACCCCGCCGGTCTGGTTGGACATGCGGCCAGAAGGCGGCCCTGGTAGATAACCATAAACCAGCCGCTCCCAGGGTGGCTGGCCTACACCCAGACTGCACCGTAGGCCCGGCTGACGGCCGATAGGCCCACGAGGCCTTCGACCTACACCTGGCCGCCCCCACCAGCGCACATGCACGCCCCAGCCACCTATCTGCCCGTGTGTCTCTATACAGCTACCTCCGGAAAAAGCCCACCCTCTGCTGTTTCGCCACAGCTGGAGGCAGGAGTGGGGTTGTGGGCCATGACCGGTTCTCCAGGTCGCCTGACCTCCAAAGCCGAGAACTGTGCTTTTTGGGTGGCGTGGGTACAAGGGTGGCTTTGCTGGGGCTAAGGGGCCGTGCCGGCCCAATGGTGGCTCCCAGTGGCTTTGGGCCAACCGCCGTCGGGCAGGAGGGCCGGCGCGGCCATGGCTGGGCTGCGCCAAGCACTGCGTGGGTGGACACGGTGGGAAATGCCCAAGGGACAGCAGGCCACTGGCCCTTAAGCCTCTGAGTCCCAGACCTTGTGAGCGTCAAGTGGGATCTGGGGCAGAGCGTCAAACACCTACAAGGCTGGATGTTGCCGCCTGCACGGAGTTGCGAGGTCGCCCAAGAATCCACCACCCCCTGGACCCCGAGGCCTGCTGTCGCCTGCCTGGGTGGGCGGCAGGGCCGTGCTGCCGAGGGCTGGTCACCAGACTGGCGGTAAATCGCCAGCACCAGCTAAGCTGAGGCTCAAGAGGCACCCCGTGGCGCCCGTTGCCTTCTGCAGCCATACCACCCTAAACGCACCCCATCTCGTCTGATCCCTGAAGCTAAGCAGGGTCGGGTCTGTTTAGTACCTGGATGGGAGACCACCTGGGAAAACCGGGTGCTGTAGTATTTTTGTCCTCCCAATCCGACTTTTCCTTTAGTCGCCGGTGCCCGAGGATTCCTCTGCCCCATCCGGGCACTGCTGCAGGCCTCATCTCCTCAAGCCTCTCCCAACACAGCGTGCGCCGGAGGGGGCGCTTCCCGCCGGTCCTGCTGGACATGCCGCCAGAAGGCGGCCCTGGGAGGCAGCCGCACCCCAGCCGCTCCCGGGGTGGCTGGCTCTGACCCAGACTCTGCCGCAGGCCCGGCTGATGATCGGGAGGCCCGCAAGGCCTTCGACCTGCACCTGGCCGACAGCACCAGCGCCCATCCGCGCTGCCGCCACCTGTCTGCCTGTGTGTCTCTCCACAGCTCCCTCCGGAAAAAGCCCACCCTCCGCCGTTTCGCCACGGCCGTGGGCGGGAGTGGGTTCTTGGGCCGGGACCGGTCCTCTGGCCCAGCCGGTCACCAGGCACAGGCAACTTTGTTCGGCAGTTGGCGGGGGGGCAAGGGTGGCCTTGCTGGCTCTCAGGGGTCGTGCCGACTCAATGGTGTCTCCCAGTGGCTTCGGGCCAACTGCCGTCAGGCAGTAGGGACGGCCAGGCGGCGGCTGGCTTTTGCCTAGAGCTGTGTGGGCAGACAGAGTGGTGAATGCCCAAGGAACCGCGGGCCACGTGCCCTTAAGCCTCCAAGGCCACGTCCTTGTGAGCGTCAAGAGGGATCTGGGGTGGAGGGCCAAGCGCCTACGGGCCTGGAGGGTCCCGCCTGACCTGAGCTGCGAGGTCACCCACGTGTCCGCCAACCCAGGGTCCCCGAGGCCTCCTGTCCCCTGCCTTGGCAGACGGCAGGGCCGTGCTGGAGATGGTTGGCTGCCGGGCTGGCGGTATGTCGGCAGCACCAGCGAAGCTGAGCCTCAAGAGGTGCCCCGTGGCTCCCGCTGCCTTCTACGGCCATACCACCCTGAACGCGCCCCATCTCGTCTGACCCTGGAAGCTAAGCAGGGTCGGGCCTGGTTAGTACTTGGATGGGAGACCACATTGGAATACCGGGTTCTGTATGCATTTTTGCCTCCCACTATAAATTCTCCTTTAGTCGCCCACGGCCGAGGCCGCCATCACCTCCGCCTGGCACTGCTGCAGGCCTCACCTCCTCAGGCCCCTCCCAACACAGCGTGCTCTGGAGGGGGCGCACCCCGCCGGTCTGGTTGGACATGCGGCCAGAAGGCGGCCCTGGTAGATAACCATAAACCAGCCGCTCCCGGGGTGGCTGGCCTACACCCAGACTGCACCGTAGGCCCGGCTGATGGCCGATAGGCCCACGAGGCCTTCGACCTACACCTGGCCGCCCCCACCAGCACACATGCACGCCCCAGCCACCTATCTGCCCGCGTGTCTCTATACTGCTACCTCCGGAAAAAGCCCACCCTCTGCTGTTTCGCCACAGCTGGAGGCAGGAGTGGGGTCGTGGGCCATGACCGGTTCTCCAGGTCGCCTGACCTCCAAAGCCGAGAACTGTGCTTTTTGGGTGGCGTGGGTACAAGGGTGGCTTTTCTGGGGCGAAGGGGCCGTGCCGGCCCAATGGTGGCTCCCAGTGGCTTTGGGCCAACCGCCGTCGGGCAGGAGGGCCGGCGCGGCCATGGCTGGGCTGCGCCAAGCACTGCATGGGTGGACACGGTGGGAAATGCCCAAGGGACAGCAGGACACTTGCCCTTAAGCCTCTGAGTCCCAGACCTTGTGAGCATCAAGTGGGATCTGGGGCAGAGCGTCAAACACCTACAAGCCTGGATGTTGCCGCCTGAACGGAGTTGCGAAGTCGCCCAAGAATCCACCACCCCCTGGAGCCCGAGGCCTGCTGTCGCCTGCCTGGGTGGGCGGCAGGGCCGTGCTGCCGAGGGCTGGTCACCAGACTGGCGGTAATGCGCCAGCACCAGCTAAGCTGAGGCTCAAGAGGCACCCCGTGGCGCCCGTTGCCTTCTGCAGCCATGCCACCCTAAACGCACCCCATCTCGTCTGATCCCTGAAGCTAAGCAGGGTCGGGTCTGTTTAGTACCTGGATGGGAGACCACCTGGGAAAACCGGGTGCTGTAGTATTTTTGTCCTCCCAATCCGCCTTTTCCTTTAGTCGCCGGTGCCCGAGGATTCCTCTGCCCCATCCGGGCACTGCTGCAGGCCTCATCTCCTCAAGCCTCTCCCAACACAGCGTGCGCCGGAGGGGGCGCTTCCCGCCGGTCCTGCTGGACATGCCGCCAGAAGGCGGCCCTGGGAGGCAGCCGCACCCCAGCCGCTCCCGGGGTGGCTGGCTCTGACCCAGACTCTGCCGCAGGCCCGGCTGATGATCGGGAGGCCCGCAAGGCCTTCGACCTGCACCTGGCCGACAGCACCAGCGCCCATCCGCGCTGCCGCCACCTGTCTGCCTGTGTGTCTCTCCACAGCTCCCTCCGGAAAAAGCCCACCCTCCGCCGTTTCGCCACGGCCGTGGGCGGGAGTGGGTTCTTGGGCCGGGACCGGTCCTCTGGCCCAGCCGGTCACCAGGCACAGGGAACTTTGTTCGGCAGTTGGCGTGGGGGCAAGGGTGGCCTTGCTGGGTCTAAGGGGTCGTGCCGACTCAATGGTGTCTCCCAGTGGCTTCGGGCCAACTGCCGTCAGGCAGTAGGGCCGGCCAGGCGGCGGCTGGCCTTTGCCTAGAGCTGTGTGGGCAGACAGAGTGGTGAATGCCCAAGGAACCGCGGGCCACGTGCCCTTAAGCCTCCAAGGCCACGTCCTTGTGAGCGTCAAGAGGGATCTGGGGTGGAGGGCCAAGCGCCTTACGGGCCTGGGGTGTCCCGCCTGACCTGAGCTGCGAGGTAACCCACGTGTCCGCCAACCCAGGGTCCCCGAGGCCTCCTGTCGCCTGCCTTGGCAGACGGCAGGGCCGTGCTGGAGATGGTTGGCTGCCGGGCTGGCGGTATGTCGGCAGCACCAGCGAAGCTGAGCCTCAAGAGGTGCCCCGTGTCTCCCACTGCCTTCTACGGCCATACCACCCTGAACGCGCCCCATCTCGTCTGATCCTGGAAGCTAGGCAGGGTCGGGCCTGGTTAGTACTTGGATGGGAGACCACATTGGAATACCGGGTTCTGTATGCATTTTTGCCTCCCACTATAAATTCTCCTTTAGTCGCCCACGGCCGAGGCCGCCATCACCTCCGCCTGGCACCGCTGCAGGCCTCACCTCCTCAGGCCCCTCCCAACACAGCGTGCTCTGGAGGGGGCGCACCCCGCCGGCCTGGTTGGACATGCGGCCAGAAGGCGGCCCTGGTAGATAACCGTAAACCAGCCGCTCCCGGGGTGGCTGGCCTACACCCAGACTGCACCGTAGGCCCGGCTGACGGCCGATAGGCCCACGAGGCCTTCGACCTACACCTGGCCGCCCCCACCAGCGCACATGCACGCCCCAGCCACCTATCTGTCCGTGTGTCTCTATACAGCTACCTCCGGAAAAAGCCCACACTCTGCTGTTTCGCCACAGCTGGAGGCAGGAGTGGGGTCGTGGGCCATGACCGGTTCTCCAGGTCGCCTGACCTCCAAAGCCGAGAACTGTGCTTTTTGGGTGGCGTGGGTACAAGGGTGGCTTTGCTGGGGCTAAGGGGCCGTGCCGGCCCAATGGTGGCTCCCAGTGGCTTTGGGCCATCCGCCGTTGGGCAGGAGGGCCGGCGCGGCCATGGCTGGGCCGCGCCAAGCACTGCGTGGGTGGACACGGTGGGAAATGCCCAAGGGACAGCAGGCCACAGGCCCTTAAGCCTCTGAGTCCCAGACCTTGTGAGCGTCAAGTGGGATCTGGGGCAGAGCGTCAAACACCTACAAGCCTGTATGTTGCCGCCTGAACGGAGTTGCAAGGTCACCCAAGAATCCACCACCCCCTGGACCCCGAGGCCTGCTGTCGCCTGCCTGGGTGGGCGGCAGGGCCGTGCTGCCGAGGGCTGGTCACCAGACTGGCGGTAATTCGCCAGCACCAGCTAAGCTGAGGCTCAAGAGGCACCCCGTGGCGCCCGTTGCCTTCTGCAGCCATACCACCCTAAACGCACCCCATCTCGTCTGATCGCTGAAGCTAAGCAGGGTCGGGTCTGTTTATTACCTGGATGGGAGACCACCTGGGAAAACCAGGTGCTGTAGTATTTTTGGCCTCCCAATCAGCATTTTCCTTTAGTCGCCGGTGCCCGAGGATTCCTCTGCCCCTTCCGGGCACTGCTGCAGGCCTCATCTCCTCAAGCCTCTCCCAACACAGCATGCGCCGGAGGGGGCGCTTCCCGCCGGTCCTGCTGGACATGCCGCCAGAAGGCGGAAGGGTGGCAGCCGCACCCCAGCCGCTCCCGGGGTGGCTGGCTCTGACCCAGACTCTGCCGCAGGCCCGGCTGATGATCGGGAGGCCCGCAAGGCCTTCGACCTGCACCTGGCCGACAGCACCAGCGCCCATCCGCGCTGCCGCCACCTGTCTGCCTGTGTGTCTCTCCACAGCTCCCTCCGGAAAAAGCCCACCCTCCGCCGTTTCGCCACGGTCGTGGGCGGGAGTGGGTTCTTGGGCCGGGACCGGTCCTCTGGCCCAGCCGGTCACCAGGCACAGGGAACTTTCTTCGGCAGTTGGCGTGGGGGCAAGGGTGGCCTTGCTGGGTCTAAGGGGTCGTGCCGACTCAATGGTGTCTCCCAGTGGCTTCGGGCCAACTGCCGTCAGGCAGTAGGGCTGGCCAGGCGGCGGCTGGCCTTTGCCTAGAGCTGTGTGGGCAGACAGAGTGGTGAATGCCCAAGGAACCGCGGGCCACGTGCCCTTAAGCCTCCAAGGCCACATCCTTGTGAGCGTCAAGAGGGATCTGGGGTGGAGGGCCAAGCGCCTACGGGCCTGGAGGGTCCCGCCTGACCTGAGCTGGGAGGTCACCCATGTGTCCGCCAACCCAGGGTCCCCGAGGCCTCCTGTCGCCTGCCTTGGCAGACGGCAGGGCCGTGCTGGAGATGGTTGGCTGCCGGGCTGGCGGTATGTCGGCAGCACCAGCGAAGCTGAGCCTCAAGAGGTGCCCCGTGGCTCCCACTGCCTTCTACGGCCATACCACCCTGAACGCGCCCCATCTCGTCTGATCCTGGAAGCTAAGCAGGGTCGGGCCTGGTTAGTACTTGGATGGGAGACCACATTGGAATACCGGGTTCTGTATGCATTTTTGCCTCCCACTATAAATTCTCCTTTAGTCGCCCACGGCCGAGGCCGCCATCACCTCCGCCTGGCACCGCTGCAGGCCTCACCTCCTCAGGCCCCTCCCAACACAGCGTGCTCTGGAGGGGGTGCACCCCGCCGGTCTGGTTGGACATGCGGCCAGAAGGCGGCCCTGGTAGATAACCATAAACCAGCCGCTCCCGGGGTGGCTGGCCTACACCCAGACTGCACCGTAGGCCCGGCTGACGGCCGATAGGCCCACGAGGCCTTCGACCTACACCTGGCCGCCCCCACCAGCGCACATGCTCGCCCCAGCCACCTATCTGCCCGTGTGTCTCTATACAGCTACCTCCGAAAAAAGCCCACCCTCTGCTGTTTCACCACAGCTGGAGGCAGGAGTGGGGTCGTGGGCCATGACCGGTTCTCCAGGTCGCCTGACCTCCAAAGCCGAGAACTGTGATTTTTGGGTGGCGTGGGTACAAGGGTGGCTTTGCTGGGGCTAAGGGGCCGTGCCGGCCCAATGGTGGCTCCCAGTGGCTTTGGGCCAACCGCCGTCGGGCAGGAGGGCCGGCGCGGCCATGGCTGGGCTGTGCCAAGCACTGCATGGGTGGGCACGGTGGGAAATGCCCAAGGGACAGCAGGCCACTGGCCCTTAAGCCTCTGAGTCCCAGACCTTGTGAGCGTCAAGTGGGATCTGGGGCAGAGCGTCAAACACCTACAAGCCTGGATGTTGCCACCTGAACGGAGTTGCGAGGTCGCCCAAGAATCCACCACCCCCTGGACCCCGAGGCCTGCTGTCGCCTGCCTGGGTGGGCGGCAGGGCCGTGCTGCCGAGGGCTGGTCACCAGACTGGCGGTAATTCGCCAGCACCAGCTAAGCTGAGGCTCAAGAGGCACCCCGTGGCGCCTGTTGCCTTCTGCAGCCATACCACCCTAAACGCACCCCATCGCGTCTGATCGCTGAAGCTAAGCAGGGTCGGGTCTGTTTATTACCTGGATGGGAGACCACCTGGGAAAACCAGGTGCTGTAGTATTTTTGGCCTCCCAATCCGCCTTTTCCTTTAGTCGCCGGTGCCCGAGGATTCCTCTGCCCCTTCCGGGCACTGCTGCAGGCCTCATCTCCTCAAGCCTCTCCCAACACAGCGTGCGCCGGAGGGGGCGCTTCCCGCCGGTCCTGCTGGACATGCCGCCAGGAGCCGGCCCTGGGAGGCAGCCGCAACCCAGCCGCTCCCGGGGTGGCTGGCTCTGACCCAGACTCTGCCGCAGGCCCGGCTGATGATCGGGAGGCCCGCAAGGCCTTCGACCTGCACCTGGCCGACAGCACCAGCGCCCATCCGCGCTGCCGCCACCTGTCTGCCTGTGTGTCTCTCCACAGCTCTCTCCGGAAAAAGCCCACCCTCCGCGGTTTCGCCACGGCCGTGGGCGGGAGTGGGTTCTTGGGCCGGGACCGGTCCTCTGGCCCAGCCGGTCACCAGGCACAGGGAACTTTGTTCGGCAGTTGGCGTGGGGGCAAGGGTGGCCTTGCTGGGTCTAAGGGGTCGTGCCGACTCAATGGTGTCTCCCAGTGGCTTCGGACCAACTGCCATCAGGCAGTAGGGCCGGCCAGGCAGCGGCTGGCCTTTGCCTAGAGCTGTGTGGGCAGACAGAGTGGTGAATGCCCAAGGAACCGCGGGCCACGTGCCCTTAAGCCTCCAAGGCCACGTCCTTGTGAGCGTCAAGAGGGATCTGGGGTGGAGGGCCAAGCGCCTACGGGCCTGGAGGGTCCCGCCTGACCTGAGCTGCGAGGTCACCCACGTGTCCGCCAACCCAGGGTCCCCGAGGCCTCCTATCGCCTGCCTTGGCAGACGGCAGGGCCGTGCTGGAGATGGTTGGCTGCCGGGCTGGCGGTATGTCGGCAGCACCAGCGAAGCTGAGCCTCAAGAGGTGCCCCGTGGCTCCCGCTGCCTTCTACGGCCATACCACCCTGAACGCGCCCCATCTCGTCTGATCCTGGAAGCTAAGCAGGGTCGGGCCTGGTTAGTACTTGGATGGGAGACCACATTGGAATACCGGGTTCTGTATTCATTTTTGCCTCCCACTATAAATTCTCCTTTAGTCGCCCACGGCCGAGGCCGCCATCACCTCCGCCTGGCACCGCTGCAGGCCTCACCTCCTCAGGCCCCTCCCAACACAGCGTGCTCTGGAGGGGGCGCACACCACCGGTCTGGTTGGACATGCGGCCAGAAGGCGGCCCTGGTAGATAACCATAAACCAGCCGCTCCCGGGGTGGCTGGCCTACACCCAGACTGCACCGTAGGCCCGGCTGACGGCCGATAGGCCCACGAGGCCTTCGAGCTACACCTGGCCGCCCCCACCAGCGCACATGCACGCCCCAGCCACCTATCTGCCCGTGTGTCTCTATACAGCTACCTCCGGAAAAAGCCCACCCTCTGCTGTTTCGCCACAGCTGGAGGCAGGAGTGGGGTCGTGGGCCATGACCGGTTCTCCAGGTCGCCTGACCTCCAAAGCCGAGAACTGTGCTTTTTGGGTGGCGTGGGTACAAGGGTGGCTTTGCTGGGGCTAAGGGGCCGTGCCGGCCCAATGGTGGCTCCCAGTGGCTTTGGGCCAACCGCCGTGGGGCAGGAGGGCCGGCGCGGCCATGGCTGGGCTGCGCCAAGCACTGCGTGGGTGGACACGGTGGGAAATGCCCAAGGGACAGCAGGCCACTGGCCCTTAAGCCTCTGAGTCCCAGACCTTGTGAGCGTCAAGTGGGATCTGGGGCAGAGCGTCAAACACCTACAAGCCTGTATGTTGCCACCTGAACGGAGTTGCGAGGTCGCCCAAGAATCCACCACCCCCTGGACCCCGAGGCCTGCTGTCGCCTGCCTGGGTGGGCGGCAGGGCCGTGCTGCCGAGGGCTGGTCACCAGACTGGCGGTAATTCGCCAGCACCAGCTAAGCTGAGGCTCAAGAGGCACCCCGTGGCGCCCGTTGCCTTCTGCAGCCATACCACCCTAAACGCACCCCATCTCGTCTGATCCCTGAAGCTAAGCAGGGTCGGGTCTGTTTAGTACCTGGATGGGAGACCACCTGGGAAAACAAGGTGCTGTAGTATTTTTGGCCTCCCAATCCGCCTTTTCCTTTAGTCGCCGGTGCCCGAGGATTCCTCTGCCCCTTCCGGGCACTGCTGCAGGCCTCATCTCCTCAAGCCTCTCCCAACACAGCGTGCGCCGGAGGGGGCGCTTCCCGCCGGTCCTGCTGGACATGCCGCCAGAAGCCGGCCCTGGGAGGCAGCCGCAACCCAGCCGCTCCCGGGGTGGCTGGCTCTGACACAGACTCTGCCGCAGGCCCGGCTGATGATCGGGAGGCCCGCAAGGCCTTCGACCTGCACCTGGCCGACAGCACCAGCGCCCATCCGCGCTGCCGCCACCTGTCTGCCTGTGTGTCTCTCCACAGCTCTCTCCGGAAAAAGCCCACCCTCCGCCGTTTCGCCACGGCCGTGGGTGGGAGTGGGTTCTTGGGCCGGGACCGGTCCTCTGGCCCAGCCGGTCACCAGGCACAGGGAACTTTGTTCGGCAGTTGGCGTGGGGGCAAGGGTGGCCTTGCTGGGTCTAAGGGGTCGTGCCGACTCAATGGTGTCTCCCAGTGGCTTCGGACCAACTGCCATCAGGCAGTAGGGCCGGCCAGGCAGCGGCTGGCCTTTGCCTAGAGCTGTGTGGGCAGACAGAGTGGTGAATACCCAAGGAACCGCGGGCCACGTGCCCTTAAGCCTCCAAGGCCACGTCCTTGTGAGCGTCAAGAGGGATCTGGGGTGGAGGGCCAAGCGCCTACGGGCCTGGAGGGTCCCGCCTGACCTGAGCTGCGAGGTCACCCACGTGTCCGCCAACCCAGGGTCCCCGAGGCCTCCTATCGCCTGCCTTGGCAGACGGCAGGGCCGTGCTGGAGATGGTTGGCTGCCGGGCTGGCGGTATGTCGGCAGCACCAGCGAAGCTGAGCCTCAAGAGGTGCCCCGTGGCTCCCGCTGCCTTCTACGGCCATACCACCCTGAACGCGCCCCATCTCGTCTGATCCTGGAAGCTAAGCAGGGTCGGGCCTGGTTAGTACTTGGATGGGAGACCACATTGGAATACCGGGTTCTGTATTCATTTTTGCCTCCCACTATAAATTCTCCTTTAGTCGCCCACGGCCGAGGCCGCCATCACCTCCGCCTGGCACCGCTGCAGGTCTCACCTCCTCAGGCCCCTCCCAACACAGCGTGCTCTGGAGGGGGCGCACACCGCCGGTCTGGTTGGACATGCGGCCAGAAGGCGGCCCTGGTAGATAACCATAAACCAGCCGCTCCCGGGGTGGCTGGCCTACACCCAGACTGCACCGTAGGCCCGGCTGACGGCCGATAGGCCCACGAGGCCTTCGAGCTACACCTGGCCGCCCCCACCAGCGCACATGCACGCCCCAGCCACCTATCTGCCCGTGTGTCTCTATACAGCTACCTCCGGAAAAAGCCCACCCTCTGCTGTTTCGCCACAGCTGGAGGCAGGAGTGGGGTCGTGGGCCATGACCGGTTCTCCAGGTCGCCTGACCTCCAACGCCGAGAACTGTGCTTTTTGGGTGGCGTGGGTACAAGGGTGGCTTTGCTGGGGCTAAGGGGCCGTGCCGGCCCAATGGTGGCTCCCAGTGGCTTTGGGCCAACCGCCGTCGGGCAGGAGGGCCGGCGCGGCCATGGCTGGGCTGCGCCAAGCACTGCGTGGGTGGACACAGTGGGAAATGCCCAAGGGACAGCAGGCCACTGGCCCTTAAGCCTCTGAGTCCCAGACCTTGTGAGCGTCAAGTGGGATCTGGGGCAGAGCGTCAAACACCTACAAGCCTGGATGTTGCCGCCTGCACGGAGTTGCAAGGTCGCCCAAGAATCCACCACCCCCTGGACCCCGAGGCCTGCTGTCGCCTGCCTGGGTGGGCGGCAGGGCCGTGCTGCCGAGGGCTGGTCACCAGACTGGCGGTAATTCGCCAGCACCAGCTAAGCTGAGGCTCAAGAGGCACCCCGTGGCGCCCGTTGCCTTCTGCAGCCATACCACCCTAAACGCACCCCATCTCGTCTGATCCCTGAAGCTAAGCAGGGTCGGGTCTGTTTAGTACCTGGATGGGAGACCACCTGGGAAAACCGGGTGCTGTAGTATTTTTGGCCTCCCAATCCGCCTTTTCCTTTAGTCGCCGGTGCCCGAGGATTCCTCTGCCCCATCCGGGCACTGCTGCAGGCCTCATCTCCTCAAGCCTCTCCCAACACAGCGTGCGCCGGAGGGGGCGCTTCCCGCCGGTCCTGCTGGACATGCCGCCAGAAGGCGGCCCTGGGAAGCAGCCGCACCCCAGCCGCTCCCGGGGTGGCTGGCTCTGACCCAGACTCTGCCGCAGGCCTGGCTGATGATCGGGAGGCCCGCAAGGCCTTCGACCTGCACCTGGCCGACAGCACCAGCGCCCATCCGCGCTGCCGCCACCTGTCTGCCTGTGTGTCTCTCCACAGCTCCCTCCGGAAAAAGCCCACCCTCCGCCGTTTCGCCACGGCCGTGGGCGGGAGTGGGTTCTTGGGCCGGGACCGGTCCTCTGGCCCAGCCGGTCACCAGGCACAGGCAACATTGTTCGGCAGTTGGCGTGGGGGCAAGGTTGGCCTTGCTGGGTCTAAGGGGTCATTCCGACTCAATGGTGTCTCCCAGTGGCTTCGGGCCAACTGCCGTCAGGCAGTAGGGCCGGCCAGGCGGCGGCTGGCCTTTGCCTAGAGCTGTGTGGGCAGACAGAGTGGTGAATGCCCAAGGAACCGCGGGCCACGTGCCCTTAAGCCTCCAAGGCCACGTCCTTGTGAGCGTCAAGAGGGATCTGGGGTGGAGGGCCAAGCGCCTACGGGCCTGGAGGGTCCCGCCTGACCTGAGCTGCGAGGTCACCCACGTGTCCGCCAACCCAGGGTCCCCGAGGCCTCCTGTCGCCTGCCTTGGCAGACGGCAGGGCCGTGCTGGAGATGGTTGGCTGCCAGGCTGGCGGTATGTCGGCAGCACCAGCGAAGCTGAGCCTCAAGAGGTGCCCCGTGGCTCCCGCTGCCTTCTACGGCCATACCACCCTGAACGCGCCCCATCTCGTCTGATCCTGGAAGCTAAGCAGGGTCGGGCCTGGTTAGTACTTGGATGGGAGACCACATTGGAATACCGGGTTCTGTATGCATTTTTGCCTCCCACTATAAATTCTCCTTTAGTCGCCCACGGCCGAGGCCGCCATCACCTCCGCCTGGCACCGCTGCAGGCCTCACCTCCTCAGGCCCCTCCCAACACAGCGTGCTCTGGAGTGGGCGCACCCCTTCGGTCTGGTTGGACATGCGGCCAGAAGGCGGCCCTGGTAGATAACCATAAACCAGCCGCTCCCGGGGTGGCTGGCCTACACCCAGACTGCACCGTAGGCCCGGCTGACGGCCGATAAGCCCACGAGGCCTTCGACCTACACCTGGCCGCCCCCACCAGCGCACATGCACGCCCCAGCCACATATCTGCCCGTGTGTCTCTATACAGCTACCTCCAGAAAAAGCCCACCCTCTGCTGTTTCGCCACAGCTGGAGGCAGGAGTGGGGTCGTGGGCCATGACCGGTTCTCCAGGTCGCCTGACCTCCAAAGCCGAGAACTGTGCTTTTTGGGTGGCGTGGGTACAAGGGTGGCTTTGCTGGGGCTAAGGGGCCGTGCCGGCCCAATGGTGGCTCCCAGTGGCTTTGGGCCAACCGCCGTCGGGCAGGAGGGCCGGCGCGGCCATGGCTGGGCTGCGCCAAGCACTGCGTGGGTGGACACGGTGGGAAATGCCCAAGGGACAGCAGGCCACTGGCCCTTAAGCCTCTGAGTCCCAGACCTTGTGAGCGTCAAGTGGGATCTGGGGCAGAGCGTCAAACACCTACAAGCCTGTATGTTGCCACCTGAACGGAGTTGCGAGGTCGCCCAAGAATCCACCACCCCCTGGACCCCGAGGCCTGCTGTCGCCTGCCTGGGTGGGCGGCAGGGCCGTGCTGCCGAGGGCTGGTCACCAGACTGGCGGTAATTCGCCAGCACCAGCTAAGCTGAGGCTCAAGAGGCACCCCGTGGCGCCCGTTGCCTTCTGCAGCCATACCACCCTAAACGCACCCCATCTCGTCTGATCCCTGAAGCTAAGCAGGGTCGGGTCTGTTTAGTACCTGGATGGGAGACCACCTGGGAAAACCAGGTGCTGTAGTATTTTTGGCCTCCCAATCCGCCTTTTCCTTTAGTCGCCGGTGCCCGAGGATTCCTCTGCCCCTTCCGGGCACTGCTGCAGGCCTCATCTCCTCAAGCCTCTCCCAACACAGCGTGCGCCGGAGGGGGCGCTTCCCGCCGGTCCTGCTGGACATGCTGCCAGAAGCCGGCCCTGGGAGGCAGCCGCAACCCAGCCGCTCCCGGGGTGGCTGGCTCTGACCCAGACTCTGCCGCAGGCCCGGCTGATGATCGGGAGGCCCGCAAGGCCTTCGACCTGCACCTGGCCGACAGCACCAGCGCCCATCCGCGCTGCCGCCACCTGTCTGCCTGTGTGTCTCTCCACAGCTCTCTCCGGAAAAAGCCCACCCTCCGCCGTTTCGCCACGGCCGTGGGCGGGAGTGGGTTCTTGGGCCGGGACCGGTTCTCCGGCCCAGCCGGTCACCAGGCACAGGGAACATTGTTCGGCAGTTGGCGTGGGGGCAAGGGTGGCCTTGCTGGGTCTGAGGGGTCGTGCCGACTCAATGGTGTCTCCCAGTGGCTTCGGACCAACTGCCATCAGGCAGTAGGGCCGTCCAGGCAGCGGCTGGCCTTTGCCTAGAGCTGTGTGGGCAGACAGAGTGGTGAATGCCCAAGGAACCGCGGGCCACGTGCCCTTAAGCCTCCAAGGCCACGTCCTTGTGAGCGTCAAGAGGGATCTGGGGTGGAGGGCCAAGCGCCTACGGGCCTGGAGGGTCCCGCCTGACCTGAGCTGCGAGGTCACCCACGTGTCCGCCAACCCAGGGTCCCCGAGGCCTCCTATCGCCTGCCTTGGCAGACGGCAGGGCCGTGCTGGAGATGGTTGGCTGCCGGGCTGGCGGTATGTCGGCAGCACCAGCGAAGCTGAGCCTCAAGAGGTGCCCCGTGGCTCCCGCTGCCTTCTACGGCCATACCACCCTGAACGCGCCCCATCTCGTCTGATCCTGGAAGCTAAGCAGGGTCGGGCCTGGTTAGTACTTGGATGGGAGACCACATTGGAATACCGGGTTCTGTATTCATTTTTGCCTCCCACTATAAATTCTCCTTTAGTCGCCCACGGCCGAGGCCGCCATCACCTCCGCCTGGCACCGCTGCAGGCCTCACCTCCTCAGGCCCCTCCCAACACAGCGTGCTCTGGAGGGGGCGCACACCGCCGGTCTGGTTGGACATGCGGCCAGAAGGCGGCCCTGGTAGATAACCATAAACCAGCCGCTCCCGGGGTGGCTGGCCTACACCCAGACTGCACCGTAGGCCCGGCTGACGGCCGATAGGCCCACGAGGCCTTCGAGCTACACCTGGCCTCCCCCACCAGCGCACATGCACGCCCCAGCCACCTATCTGCCCGTGTGTCTCTATACAGCTACCTCCGGAAAAAGCCCACCCTCTGCTGTTTCGCCACAGCTGGAGGCAGGAGTGGGGTCGTGGGCCATGACCGGTTCTCCAGGTCGCCTGACCTCCAAAGCCGAGAACTGTGCTTTTTGGGTGGCGTGGGTACAAGGGTGGCTTTGCTGGGGCTAAGGGGCCGTGCCGGCCCAATGGTGGCTCCCAGTGGCTTTGGGCCAACCGCCGTTGGGCAGGAGGGCCGGCGCAGCCATGGCTGGGCCGCGCCAAGCACTGCGTGGGTGGACACGGTGGGAAATGCCCAAGGGACAGCAGGCCACAGGCCCTTAAGCCTCTGAGTCCCAGACCTTGTGAGCGTCAAGTGGGATCTGGGGCAGAGCGTCAAACACCTACAAGCCTGTATGTTGCCGCCTGAACGGAGTTGCAAGGTCGCCCAAGAATCCACCACCCCCTGGACCCCGAGGCCTGCTGTCGCCTGCCTGGGTGGGCGGCAGGGCCGTGCTGCCGAGGGCTGGTCACCAGACTGGCGGTAATTCGCCAGCACCAGCTAAGCTGAGGCTCAAGAGGCACCCCGTGGCGCCCGTTGCCTTCTGCAGCCATACCACCCTAAACGCACCCCATCTCGTCTGATCCCTGAAGCTAAGCAGGGTCGGGTCTGTTTAGTACCTGGATGGGAGACCACCTGGGAAAACCAGGTGCTGTAGTATTTTTGGCCTCCCAATCCGCCTTTTCCTTTAGTCGCCGGTGCCCGAGGATTCCTCTGCCCCTTCCGGGCACTGCTGCAGGCCTCATCTCCTCAAGCCTCTCCCAACACAGCGTGCGCCGGAGGGGGCGCTTCCCGCCGGTCCTGCTGGACATGCCGCCAGAAGCCGGCCCTGGGAGGCAGCCGCAACCCAGCCGCTCCCGGGGTGGCTGGCTCTGACCCAGACTCTGCCGCAGGCCCGGCTGATGATCGGGAGGCCCGCAAGGCCTTCGACCTGCACCTGGCCGACAGCACCAGCGCCCATCCGCGCTGCCGCCACCTGTCTGCCTGTGTGTCTCTCCACAGCTCTCTCCGGAAAAAGCCCACCCTCCGCCGTTTCGCCACGGCCGTGGGCGGGAGTGGGTTCTTGGGCCGGGACCGGTCCTCCGGCCCAGCCGGTCACCAGGCACAGGGAACTTTGTTCGGCAGTTGGCGTGGGGGCAAGGGTGGCCTTGCTGGGTCTGAGGGGTCGTGCCGACTCAATGGTGTCTCCCAGTGGCTTCGGACCAACTGCCATCAGGCAGTAGGGCCGTCCAGGCAGCGGCTGGCCTTTGCCTAGAGCTGTGTGGGCAGACAGAGTGGTGAATGCCCAAGGAACCGCGGGCCACGTGCCCTTAAGCCTCCAAGGCCACGTCCTTGTGAGCGTCAAGAGGGATCTGGGGTGGAGGGCCAAGCGCCTACGGGCCTGGAGGGTCCCGCCTGACCTGAGCTGCGAGGTCACCCACGTGTCCGCCAACCCAGGGTCCCCGAGGCCTCCTATCGCCTGCCTTGGCAGACGGCAGGGCCGTGCTGGAGATGGTTGGCTGCCGGGCTGGCGGTATGTCGGCAGCACCAGCGAAGCTGAGCCTCAAGAGGTGCCCCGTGGCTCCCGCTGCCTTCTACGGCCATACCACCCTGAACGCGCCCCATCTCGTCTGATCCTGGAAGCTAAGCAGGGTCGGGCCTGGTTAGTACTTGGATGGGAGACCACATTGGAATACCGGGTTCTGTATTCATTTTTGCCTCCCACTATAAATTCTCCTTTAGTCGCCCACGGCCGAGGCCGCCATCACCTCCGCCTGGCACCGCTGCAGGCCTCACCTCCTCAGGCCCCTCCCAACACAGCGTGCTCTGGAGGGGGCGCACACCGCCGGTCTGGTTGGACATGCGGCCAGAAGGCGGCCCTGGTAGATAACCATAAACCAGCCGCTCCCGGGGTGGCTGGCCTACACCCAGACTGCACCGTAGGCCCGGCTGACGGCCGATAGGCCCACGAGGCCTTCGAGCTACACCTGGCCGCCCCCACCAGCGCACATGCACGCCCCAGCCACCTATCTGCCCGTGTGTCTCTATACAGCTACCTCCGGAAAAAGCCCACCCTCTGCTGTTTCGCCACAGCTGGAGGCAGGAGTGGGGTCGTGGGCCATGACCGGTTCTCCAGGTCGCCTGACCTCCAAAGCCGAGAACTGTGCTTTTTGGGTGGCGTGGGTACAAGGGTGGCTTTGCTGCGGCTAAGGGGCCGTGCCGGCCCAATGGTGGCTCCCAGTGGCTTTGGGCCAACCGCCGTCGGGCAGGAGGGCCGGCGCGGCCATGGCTGGGCTGCGCCAAGCACTGCGTGGGTGGACACAGTGGGAAATGCCCAAGGGACAGCAGGCCACTGGCCCTTAAACCTCTGAGTCCCAGACCTTGTGAGCGTCAAGTGGGATCTGGGGCAGAGCGTCAAACACCTACAAGCCTGGATGTTGCCGCCTGCACGGAGTTGCGAGGTCGCCCAAGAATCCACCACCCCCTGGACCCCGAGGCCTGCTGTCGCCTGCCTGGGTGGGCGGCAGGGCCGTGCTGCCGATGGCTGGTCACCAGACTGGCGGTAATTCGCCAGCACCAGCTAAGCTGAGGCTCAAGAGGCACCCCGTGGCGCCCGTTGCCTTCTGCAGCCATACCACCCTAAACGCACCCCATCTCGTCTGATCCCTGAAGCTAAGCAGGGTCGGGTCTGTTTAGTACCTGGATGGGAGACCACCTGGGAAAACCAGGTGCTGTAGTATTTTTGGCCTCCCAATCCGCCTTTTCCTTTAGTCGCCGGTGACCGAGGATTCCTCTGCCCCTTCCGGGCACTGCTGCAGGCCTCATCTCCTCAAGCCTCTCCCAACACAGCGTGCGCCGGAGGGGGTGCTTCCCGCCTGTCCTGCTGGACATGCCGCCAGAAGCCGGCCCTGGGAGGCAGCCGCAACCCAGCCGCTCCCGGGGTGGCTGGCTCTGACCCAGACTCTGCCGCAGGCCCGGCTGATGATCGGGAGGCCCGCAAGGCCTTCGACCTGCACCTGGCCGACAGCACCAGCGCCCATCCGCGCTGCCGCCACCTGTCTGCCTGTGTGTCTCTCCACAGCTCTCTCCGGAAAAAGCCCACCCTCCGCCGTTTCGCCACGGCCGTGGGCGGGAGTGGGTTCTTGGGCCGGGACCGGTCCTCCGGCCCAGCCGGTCACCAGGCACAGGGAACTTTGTTCGGCAGTTGGCGTGGGGGCAAGGGTGGCCTTGCTGGGTCTAAGGGGTCGTGCCGACTCAATGGTGTCTCCCAGTGGCTTCGGACCAACTGCCATCAGGCAGTAGGGCCGTCCAGGCAGCGGCTGGCCTTTGCCTAGAGCTGTGTGGGCAGACAGAGTGGTGAATGCCCAAGGAACCGCGGGCCACGTGCCTTTAAGCCTCCAAGGCCACGTCCTTGTGAGCGTCAAGAGGGATCTGGGGTGGAGGGCCAAGCGCCTACGGGCCTGGAGGGTCCCGCCTGACCTGAGCTGCGAGGTCACCCACGTGTCCGCCAACCCAGGGTCCCCGAGGCCTCCTATCGCCTGCCTTGGCAGACGGCAGGGCCGTGCTGGAGATGGTTGGCTCCCGGGCTGGCGGTATGTCGGCAGCACCCGCGAAGCTGAGCCTCAAGAGGTGCCCCGTGGCTCCCGCTGCCTTCTACGGCCATACCACCCTGAACGCGCCCCATCTCGTCTGATCCTGGAAGCTAAGCAGGGTCGGGCCTGGTTAGTACTTGGATGGGAGACCACATTGGAATACCGGGTTCTGTATTCATTTTTGCCTCCCACTATAAATTCTCCTTTAGTCGCCCACGGCCGAGGCCGCCATCACCTCCGCCTGGCACCGCTGCAGGCCTCACCTCCTCAGGCCCCTCCCAACACAGTGTGCTCTGGAGGGGGCGCACACCGCCGGTCTGGTTGGACATGCGGCCAGAAGGCGGCCCTGGTAGATAACCATAAACCAGCCGCTCCCGGGGTGGCTGGCCTACACCCAGACTGCACCGTAGACCCGGCTGACGGCCGATAGGCCCACGAGGCCTTCGAGCTACACCTGGCCGCCCCCACCAGCGCACATGCACGCCCCAGCCACCTATCTGCCCGTGTGTCTCTATACAGCTACCTCCGGAAAAAGCCCACCCTCTGCTGTTTCGCCACAGCTGGAGGCAGGAGTGGGGTCGTGGGCCATGACCGGTTCTCCAGGTCGCCTGACCTCCAAAGCCGAGAACTGTGCTTTTTGGGTGGCGTGGGTACAAGGGTGGCTTTGCTGCGGCTAAGGGGCCGTGCCGGCCCAATGGTGGCTCCCAGTGGCTTTGGGCCAACCGCCGTCGGGCAGGAGGGCCGGCGCGGCCATGGCTGGGCTGCGCCAAGCACTGCGTGGGTGGACACAGTGGGAAATGCCCAAGGGACAGCAGGCCACTGGCCCTTAAACCTCTGAGTCCCAGACCTTGTGAGCGTCAAGTGGGATCTGGGGCAGAGCGTCAAACACCTACAAGCCTGGATGTTGCCGCCTGCACGGAGTTGCGAGGTCGCCCAAGAATCCACCACCCCCTGGACCCCGAGGCCTGCTGTCGCCTGCCTGGGTGGGCGGCAGGGCCGTGCTGCCGAGGGCTGGTCACCAGACTGGCGGTAATTCGCCAGCACCAGCTAAGCTGAGGCTCAAGAGGCACCCCGTGGCGCCCGTTGCCTTCTGCAGCCATACCACCCTAAACGCACCCCATCTCGTCTGATCCCTGAAGCTAAGCAGGGTCGGGTCTGTTTAGTACCTGGATGGGAGACCACCTGGGAAAACCGGGTGCTGTAGTATTTTTGGCCTCCCAATCCGCCTTTTCCTTTAGTCGCCGGTGCCCGAGGATTCCTCTGCCCCATCCGGGCACTGCTGCAGGCCTCATCTCCTCAAGCCTCTCCCAACACAGCGTGCGCCGGAGGGGGCGCTTCCCGCCGGTCCTGCTGGACATGCCGCCAGAAGGCGGCCCTGGGAAGCAGCCGCACCCCAGCCGCTCCCGGGGTGGCTGGCTCTGACCCAGACTCTGCCGCAGGCCCGGCTGATGATCGGGAGGCCCGCAAGGCCTTCGACCTGCACCTGGCCGACAGCACCAGCGCCCATCCGCGCTGCCGCCACCTGTCTGCCTGTGTGTCTCTCCACAGCTCCCTCCGGAAAAAGCCCACCCTCCGCCGTTTCGCCACGGCCGTGGGCGGGAGTGGGTTCTTGGGCCGGGGCCGGTCCTCTGGCCCAGCCGGTCACCAGGCACAGGCAACATTGTTCGGCAGTTGGCGTGGGGGCAAGGTTGGCCTTGCTGGGTCTAAGGGGTCATTCCGACTCAATGGTGTCTCCCAGTGGCTTCGGGCCAACTGCCGTCAGGCAGTAGGGCCGGCCAGGCGGCGGCTGGCCTTTGCCTAGAGCTGTGTGGGCAGACAGAGTGGTGAATGCCCAAGGAACCGCGGGCCACGTGCCCTTAAGCCTCCAAGGCCACGTCCTTGTGAGCGTCAAGAGGGATCTGGGGTGGAGGGCCAAGCGCCTACGGGCCTGGAGGGTCCCGCCTGACCTGAGCTGCGAGGTCACCCACGTGTCCGCCAACCCAGGGTCCCCGAGGCCTCCTGTCGCCTGCCTTGGCAGACGGCAGGGCCGTGCTGGAGATGGTTGGCTGCCGGGCTGGCGGTATGTCGGCAGCACCAGCGAAGCTGAGCCTCAAGAGGTGCCCCGTGGCTCCCGCTGCCTTCTACGGCCATACCACCCTGAACGCGCCCCATCTCGTCTGATCCTGGAAGCTAAGCAGGGTCGGGCCTGGTTAGTACTTGGATGGGAGACCACATTGGAATACCGGGTTCTGTATGCATTTTTGCCTCCCACTATAAATTCTCCTTTAGTCGCCCACGGCCGAGGCCGCCATCACCTCCGCCTGGCACCGCTGCAGGCCTCACCTCCTCAGGCCCCTCCCAACACAGCGTGCTCTGGAGGGGGCGCACCCCGTCGGTCTGGTTGGACATGCGGCCAGAAGGCGGCCCTGGTAGATAACCATAAACCAGCCGCTCCCGGGGTGGCTGGCCTACACCCAGACTGCACCGTAGGCCCGGCTGACGGCCGATAAGCCCACGAGGCCTTCGACCTACACCTGGCCGCCCCCACCAGCGCACATGCACGCCCCAGCCACCTATCTGCCCGTGTGTCTCTATACAGCTACCTCCAGAAAAAGCCCACCCTCTGCTGTTTCGCCACAGCTGGAGGCAGGAGTGGGGTCGTGGGCCATGACCGGTTCTCCAGGTCGCCTGACCTCCAAAGCCGAGAACTGTGCTTTTTGGATGGCGTGGGTACAAGGGTGGCTTTGCTGGGGCTAAGGGGCCGTGCCGGCCCAATGGTGGCTCCCAGTGGCTTTGGGCCAACCGCCGTCTGGCAGGAGGGCCGGCGCGGCCATGGCTGGGCTGCGCCAAGCACTGCGTGGGTGGACACGGTGGGAAATGCCCAAGGGACAGCAGGCCACTGGCCCTTAAGCCTCTGAGTCCCAGACCTTGTGAGCGTCAAGTGGGATCTGGGGCAGAGCGTCAAACACCTACAAGCCTGGATGTTGCCGCCTGAACGGAGTTGCGAGGTCGCCCAAGAATCCACCACCCCCTGGACCCCGAGGCCTGCTGTCGCCTGCCTGGGTGGGCAGCAGGGCCGTGCTGCCGAGGGCTGGTCACCAGACTGGCGGTAATTCGCCAGCACCAGCTAAGCTGAGGCTCAAGAGGCACCCCGTGGCGCCCATTGCCTTCTGCAGCCATACCACCCTAAACGCACCCCATCTCGTCTGATCCCTGAAGCTAAGCAGGGTCGGGTCTGTTTAGTACCTGGATGGGAGACCACCTGGGAAAACCGGGTGCTGTAGTATTTTTGGCCTCCCAATCCGCCTTTTCCTTTAGTCGCCGGTGCCCGAGGATTCCTCTGCCCCATCCGGGCACTGCTGCAGGCCTCATCTCCTCAAGCCTCTCCCAACACAGCGTGCGCCGGAGGGGGCGCTTCCCGCCGGTCCTGCTGGACATGCCGCCAGAAGGCGGCCCTGGGAGGCAGCCGCACCCCAGCCGCTCCCGGGGTGGCTGGCTCTGACCCAGACTCTGCCGCAGGCCCGGCTGATGATCGGGAGGCCCGCAAGGCCTTCGACCTGCACCTGGCAGACAGCACCAGCGCCCATCCGCGCTGCCGCCACCTGTCTGCCTGTGTGTCTCTCCACAGCTCCCTCCGGAAAAAGCCCACCCTCCGCCGTTTCGCCACGGCCGTGGGCGGGAGTGGGTTCTTGGGCCGGGACCAGTCCTCTGGCCCAGCCGGTCACCAGGCAAAGGCAACTTTGTTCGGCAGTTGGCGTGGGGGCAAGGGTGGCCTTGCTGGGTCTAAGGGGTCGTGCCGACTCAATGGTGTCTCCCAGGGGCTTCGGGACAACTGCCGTCAGGCAGTAGGGCCGGCCAGGCGGTGGCTGGCCTTTGCCTAGAGCTGTGTGGGCAGACAGAGTGGTGAATGCCCAAGGAACCGCGGGCCACGTGCCCTTAAGCCTCCAAGGCCACGTCCTTGTGAGCGTCAAGAGGGATCTGGGGTGGAGGGCCAAGCGCCTACGGGCCTGGAGGGTCCCGCCTGACCTGAGCTGCGAGGTCACCCACGTGTCCGCCAACCCAGGGTCCCCGAGGCCTCCTGTCCCCTGCCTTGGCAGACGGCAGGGCCGTGCTGGAGATGGTTGGCTGCCGGGCTGGCGGTATGTCGGCAGCACCAGCGAAGCTGAGCCTCAAGAGGTGCCCCGTGGCTCCCGCTGCCTTCTACGGCCATACCACCCTGAACGCGCCCCATCTCGTCTTATCCTGGAAGCTAAGCAGGGTCGGGCCTGGTTAGTACTTGGATGGGAGACCACATTGGAATACCGGGTTCTGTATGCATTTTTGCCTCCCACTATAAATTCTCCTTTAGTCGCCCACGGCCGAGGCCGCCATCACCTCCGCCTGGCACCGCTGCAGGCCTCACCTCCTCAGGCCCCTCCCAACACAGCGTGCTCTGGAGGGGGCGCACCCCGTCGGTCTGGTTGGACATGCGGCCAGAAGGCGGCCCTGGTAGATAACCATAAACCAGCCGCTCCCGGGGTGGCTGGCCTACACCCAGACTGCACCGTAGGCCCGGCTGACGGCCGATAAGCCCACGAGGCCTTCGACCTACACCTGGCCGCCCCCACCAGCGCACATGCACGCCCCAGCCACCTATCTGCCCGTGTGTCTCTATACAGCTACCTCCGGAAAAAGCCCACCCTCTGCTGTTTCGCCACAGCTGGAGGCAGGAGTGGGGTCGTGGGCCATGACCGGTTCTCCAGGTCGCCTGACCTCCAAAGCCGAGAACTGTGCTTTTTGGGTGGCGTGGGTACAAGGGTGGCTTTGCTGGGGCTAAGGGGCCGTGCCGGCCCAATGGTGGCTCCCAGTGGCTTTGGGCCAACTGCCGTCGGGCAGGAGGGCCGGCGCGGCCATGGCTGGGCTGCGCCAAGCACTGCGTGGGTGGACACGGTGGGAAATGCCCAAGGGACAGCAGGCCACTGGCCCTTAAGCCTCTGAGTCCCAGACCTTGTGAGCGTCAAGTGGGATCTGGGGCAGAGCGTCAAACACCTACAAGCCTGGATGTTGCCGCCTGCACGGAGTTGCGAGGTCGCCCAAGAATCCACCACCCCCTGGACCCCGAGGCCTGCTGTCGCCTGCCTGGGTGGGCGGCAGGGCCGTGCTGCCGAGGGCTGGTCACCAGACTGGCGGTAATTCGCCAGCACCAGCTAAGCTGAGGCTCAAGAGGCACCCCGTGGCGCCCGTTGCCTTCTGCAGCCATACC
Organism: Balaenoptera physalus; assembly: GCF_965194825.1. Lineage (NCBI taxonomy): Eukaryota > Metazoa > Chordata > Mammalia > Artiodactyla > Balaenopteridae > Balaenoptera > Balaenoptera physalus. The sequence continues at coordinate 305,223 of NW_028125987.1, read as the reverse complement.
ACCCTAAACGCACCCCATCTCGTCTGATCCCTGAAGCTAAGCAGGGTCGGGTCTGTTTAGTACCTGGATGGGAGACCACCTGGGAAAACCGGGTGCTGTAGTATTTTTGGCCTCCCAATCCGCCTTTTCCTTTAGTCGCCGGTGCCCGAGGATTCCTCTGCCCCATCCGGGCACTGCTGCAGGCCTCATCTCCTCAAGCCTCTCCCAAAACAGCGTGCGTCGGAGGGGGCGCTTCCCGCCGGTCCTGCTGGACATGCCGCCAGAAGGCGGCCCTAGGAGGCAGCCGCACCCCAGCCGCTCCCGGGGTGGCTGGCTCTGACCCAGACTCTGCCGCAGGCCCGGCTGATGATCGGGAGGCCCGCAAGGCCTTCGACCTGCACCTGGCCGACAGCACCAGCGCCCATCCGCGCTGCCGCCACCTGTCTGCCTGTGTGTCTCTCCACAGCTCCCTCCGGAAAAAGCCCACCCTCCGCCGTTTCGCCACGGCCGTGGGCGGGAGTGGGTTCTTGGGCCGGGACCGGTCCTCTGGCCCAGCCGGTCACCAGGCACAGGCAACTTTGTTCGGCAGTTGGCGTGGGGGCAAGGGTGGCCTTGCTGGCTCTCAGGGGTCGTGCCGACTCAATGGTGTCTCCCAGTGGCTTCGGGACAACTGCCGTCAGGCAGTAGGGCCGGCCAGGCGGCGGCTGGCCTTTGCCTAGAGCTGTGTGGGCAGACAGAGTGGTGAATGCCCAAGGAACCGCGGGCCACGTGCCCTTAAGCCTCCAAGGCCACGTCCTTGTGAGCGTCAAGAGGGATCTGGGGTGGAGGGCCAAGCGCCTACGGGCCTGGAGGGTCCCGCCTGACCTGAGCTGCGAGGTCACCCACGTGTCCGCCAACCCAGGGTCCCCGAGGCCTCCTGTCGCCTGCCTTGGCAGACGGCAGGGCCGTGCTGGAGATGGTTGGCTGCCGGGCTGGCGGTATGTCGGCAGCACCAGCGAAGCTGAGCCTCAAGAGGTGCCCCGTGGCTCCCACTGCCTTCTACGGCCATACCACCCTGAACGCGCCCCATCTCGTCTGATCCTGGAAGCTAAGCAGGGTCGGGCCTGGTTAGTACTTGGATGGGAGACCACATTGGAATACCGGGTTCTGTATGCATTTTTGCCTCCCACTATAAATTCTCCTTTAGTCGCCCACGGCCGAGGCCGCCATCACCTCCGCCTGGCACCGCTGCAGGCCTCACCTCCTCAGGCCCCTCCCAACACAGCGTGCTCTGGAGGGGGCGCACCCCGCCGGTCTGGTTGGACATGCGGCCAGAAGGCGGCCCTGGTAGATAACCATAAACCAGCCGCTCCCGGGGTGGCTGGCCTACACCCAGACTGCACCGTAGGCCCGGCTGACGGCCGATAGGCCCACGAGGCCTTCGACCTACACCTGGCCGCCCCCACCAGCGCACATGCACGCCCCAGCCACCTATCTGCCCGTGTGTCTCTATACAGCTACCTCCGGAAAAAGCCCACCCTCTGCTGTTTCGCCACAGCTGGAGGCAGGAGTGGGGTCGTGGGCCATGACCGGTTCTCCAGGTCGCCTGACCTCCAAAGCCGAGAACTCTGCTTTTTGGGTGGCGTGGGTACAAGGGTGGCTTTGCTGGGGCTAAGGGGCCCTGCCGGCCCAATGGTGGCTCCCAGTGGCTTTGAGCCAACCGCCGTCGGGCAGGAGGGCCGGCGGGGCCATGGCTGGGCTGCGCCAAGCACTGCGGGGGTGGACACGGTGGGAAATGCCCAAGGGACAGCAGGCCACTGGCCCTTAAGCCTCTGAGTCCCAGACATTGTGAGCGTCAAGTGGGATCTGGGGCAGAGCGTCAAACACCTACAAGCCTGGATGTTGCCGCCTGAACGGAGTTGCGAGGTCGCCCAAGAATCCACCACCCCCTGGACCCCGAGGCCTGCTGTCGCCTGCCTGGGTGGGCGGCAGGGCCGTGCTGCCGAGGGCTGGTCACCAGACCGGCGGTAATTCGCCAGCACCAGCTAAGCTGAGGCTCAAGAGGCACCCCGTGGCGCCCGTTGCCTTCTGCAGCCATACCACCCTAAACGCACCCCATCTCGTCTGATCCCTGAAGCTAAGCAGGGTCGGGTCTGTTTAGTACCTGGATGGGAGACCACCTGGGAAAACCGGGTGCTGTAGTATTTTTGGCCTCCCAATCCGCCTTTTCCTTTAGTCGCCGGTGCCCGAGGATTCCTCTGCCCCATCCGGGCACTGCTGCAGGCCTCATCTCCTCAAGCCTCTCCCAACACAGCGTGCGCCGGAGGGGGCGCTTCCCGCCGGTCCTGCTGGACATGCCGCCAGAAGGCGGCCCTGGGAGGCAGCCGCACCCCAGCCGCTCCCGGGGTGGCTGGCTCTGACCCAGACTCTGCCGCAGGCCCGGCTGATGATCGGGAGGCCCGCAAGGCCTTCGACCTGCACCTGGCCGACAGCACCAGCGCCCATCCGCGCTGCCGCCACCTGTCTGCCTGTGTGTCTCTCCACAGCTCCCTCCGGAAAAAGCCCACCCTCCGCCGTTTCGCCACGGCTGTGGGCGGGAGTGGGTTCTTGGGCCGGGACCGGTCCTCTGGCCCAGCCGGTCACCAGGCACAGGCAAGTTTGTTCGGCAGTTGGCGTGGGTCAAGGGTGGCCTTGCTGGGTCTAAGGGGTCGTGCTGACTCAATGGTGTCTCCCAGTGGTTTCGGGCCAACTGCCGTCAGGCAGTAGGGCCGGCCAGGCGGCGGCTGGCCTTTGCCTAGAGCTGTGTGGGCAGACAGAGTGGTGAATGCCCAAGGAACCGCGGGCCACGTGCCCTTAAGCCTCCAAGGCCACGTCCTTGTGAGCGTCAAGAGGTATCTGGGGTGGAGGGTCAAGCGCCTACGGGCCTGGAGGGTCCCGCCTGACCTGAGCTGCGAGGTCACCCACGTGTCCGCCAACCCAGGGTCCCCGAGGCCTCCTGTCGCCTGCCTTGGCAGACGGCAGGGCCGTGCTGGAGATGGTTGGCTGCCGGGCTGGCGGTATGTCGGCAGCGCCAGCGAAGCTGAGCCTCAAGAGGTGCCCCGTGGCTCCCGCTGCCTTCTACGGCCATACCACCCTGAACGCGCCCCATCTCGTCTGATCCTGGAAGCTAAGCAGGGTCGGGCCTGGTTAGTACTTGGATGGGAGACCACATTGGAATACCGGGTTCTGTATGCATTTTTGCCTCCCACTATAAATTCTCCTTTAGTCGCCCACGGCCGAGGCCGCCATCACCTCCGCCTGGCACCGCTGCAGGCCTCACCTCCTCAGGCCCCTCCCAACACAGCGTGCTCTGGAGGGGGCGCACCCCGCCGGTCTGGTTGGACATGCGGCCAGAAGGCGGCCCTGGTAGATAACCATAAACCAGCCGCTCCCGTGGTGGCTGGCCTACACCCAGACTGCACCGTAGGCCCGGCTGACGGCCGATAGGCCCACGAGGCCTTCGACCTACACCTGGCCGCCCCCACCAGCGCACATGCTCGCCCCAGCCACCTATCTGCCCGTGTGTCTCTATACAGCTACCTCCGGAAAAAGCCCACCCTCTGCTGTTTCGCCACAGCTGGAGGCAGGAGTGGGGTCGTGGGCCATGACCAGTTCTCCAGGTCGCCTGACCTCCAAAGCCGAGAACTGTGCTTTTTGGGTGGCGTGGGTACAAGGGTGGCTTTGCTGGGGCTAAGGGGCCGTGCCGGCCCAATGGTGGCTCCCAGTGGCTTTGGGCCAACCGCCGTCGGGCAGGAGGGCCGGCGCGGCCATGGCTGGGCTGCGCCAAGCACTGCGTGGGTGGACACGGTGGGAAATGCCCAAGGGACAGCAGGCCACTGGCCCTTAAGCCTCTGAGTCCCAGACCTTGTGAGCGTCAAGTGGGAGCTGGGGCAGAGCGTCAAACACCTACAAGCCTGGATGTTGCCACCTGAACGGAGTTGCGAGGTCGCCCAAGAATCCACCTCCCCCTGGACCCCGAGGCCTGCTGTCGCCTGCCTGGGTGGGCGGCAGGGCCGTGCTGCCGAGGGCTGGTCACCAGACTGGCGGTAATTCGCCAGCACCAGCTAAGCTGAGGCTCAAGAGGCACCCCGTGGCGCCCGTTGCCTTCTGCAGCCATACCACCCTAAACGCACCCCATCTCGTCTGATCCCTGAAGCTAAGCAGGGTCGGGTCTGTTTAGTACCTGGATGGGAGACCACCTGGGAAAACCAGGTGATGTAGTATTTTTGGCCTCCCAATCCGCCTTTTCCTTTAGTCGCCGGTGCCCGAGGATTCCTCTGCCCCTTCCGGGCACTGCTGCAGGCCTCATCTCCTCAAGCCTCTCCCAACACAGCGTGCGCCGGAGGGGGCGCTTCCCGCCGGTCCTGCTGGACATGCCGCCAGAAGGCGGCCCTGGGAGGCAGCCGCACCCCAGCCGCTCCCGGGGTGGCTGCCTCTGACCCAGACTCTGCCGCAGGCCCGGCTGATGATCGGGAGGCCCGCAAGGCCTTCGACCTGCACCTGGCCGACAGCACCAGCGCCCATCCGCGCTGCCGCCACCTGTCTGCCTGTGTGTCTCTCCACAGCTCCCTCCGGAAAAAGCCCACCCTCCGCCGTTTCGCCACGGCCGTGGGCGGGAGTGGGTTCTTGGGCCGGGACCGGTCCTCTGGCCCAGCCGGTCACCAGGCACAGGGAACTTTATTCGGCAGTTGGCGTGGGGGCAAGGGTGGCCTTGCTGGGTCTAAGGGGTCGTGCCGACTCAATGGTGTCTCCCAGTGGCTTCGGGCCAACTGCCGTCAGGCAGTAGGGCCGTCCAGGCAGCGGCTGGCCTTTGCCTAGAGCTGTGTGGGCAGACAGAGTGGTGAATGCCCAAGGAACCGCGGGCCACGTGCCCTTAAGCCTCCAAGGCCACGTCCTTGTGAGCGTCAAGAGGGATCTGGGGTGGAGGGCCAAGCGCCTACGGGCCTGGAGGGTCCCGCCTGACCTGAGCTGCGAGGTCACCCACGTGTCCGCCAACCCAGGGTCCCCGAGGCCTCCTGTCGCCTGCCTTGGCAGACGGCAGGGCCGTGCTGGAGATGGTTGGCTGCCGGGCTGGCGGTATGTCGGCAGCACCAGCGAAGCTGAGCCTCAAGAGGTGCCCCGTGGCTCCCGCTGCCTTCTACGTCCATACCAACCTGAACGCGCCCCATCTCGTCTGATCCTGGAAGCTAAGCAGGGTCGGGCCTGGTTAGTACTTGGATGGGAGACCACATTGGAATACCGGGTTCTGTATGCATTTTTGCCTCCCACTATAAATTCTCCTTTAGTCGCCCACGGCCGAGGCCGCCATCACCTCCGCCTGGCACCGCTGCAGGCCTCACCTCCTCAGGCCCCTCCCAACACAGCGTGCTCTGGAGGGGGCGCACCCCGCCGGTCTGGTTGGACATGCGGCCAGAAGGCGGCCCTGGTAGATAACCATAAACCAGCCGCTCCCGGGGTGGCTGGCCTACACCCAGACTGCACCGTAGGCCCGGCTGATGGCCGATAGGCCCACGAGGCCTTCGACCTACACCTGGCCGCCCCCACCAGCGCACATGCACGCCCCAGCCACCTATCTGCCCGTGTGTCTCTATACAGCTACCTCCGGAAAAAGCCCACCCTCTGCTGTTTCGCCACAGCTGGAGGCAGGAGTGGGGTCGTGGGCCATGACCGGTTCTCCAGGTCGCCTGACCTCCAAAGCCGAGAACTGTGCTTTTTGGGTGGCGTGGGTACAAGGGTGGCTTTGCTGGGGCTAAGGGGCCGTGCCGGCCCAATGGTGGCTCCCAGTGGCTTTGGGCCAACCGCCGTCGGGCAGGAGGGCCGGCGCGGCCATGGCTGGGCTGCGCCAAGCACTGCGTGGGTGGACACGGTGGGAAATGCCCAAGGGACAGCAGGCCACTGGCCCTTAAGCCTCTGAGTCCCAGACCTTGTGAGCGTCAAGTGGGATCTGGGGCAGAGCGTCAAACACCTACAAGCCTGGATGTTGCCGCCTGCACGGAGTTGCGAGGTCGCCCAAGAATCCACCACCCCCTGGACCCCGAGGCCTGCTGTCGCCTGCCTGGGTGGGCGGCAGGGCCGTGCTGCCGAGGGCTGGTCACCAGACTGGCGGTAATTCGCCAGCACCAGCTAAGCTGAGGCTCAAGAGGCACCCCGTGGCGCCCGTTGCCTTCTGCAGCCATACCACCCTAAACGCACCCCATCTCGTCTGATCCCTGAAGCTAAGCAGGGTCGGGTCTGTTTAGTACCTGGATGGGAGACCACCTGGGAAAACCGGGTGCTGTAGTATTTTTGGCCTCCCAATCCGCCTTTTCCTTTAGTCGCCGGTGCCCGAGGATTCCTCTGCCCCATCCGGGCACTGCTGCAGGCCTCATCTCCTCAAGCCTCTCCCAACACAGCGTGCGCCGGAGGGGGCGCTTCCCGCCGGTCCTGCTGGACATGCCGCCAGAAGGCGGCCCTGGGAGGCAGCCGCACCCCAGCCGCTCCCGGGGTGGCTGGCTCTGACCCAGACTCTGCCGCAGGCCCGGCTGATGATCGGGAGGCCCGCAAGGCCTTCGACCTGCACCTGGCCGACAGCACCAGCGCCCATCCGCGCTGCCGCCACCTGTCTGCCTGTGTGTCTCTCCACAGCTCCCTCCGGAAAAAGCCCACCCTCCGCCGTTTCGCCACGGCCGTGGGCGGGAGTGGGTTCTTGGGCCGGGACCGGTCCTCTGGCCCAGCCGGTCACCAGGCAAAGGCAACTTTGTTCGGCAGTTGGCGTGGGGGCAAGGGTGGCCTTGCTGGGTCTAAGGGTTCGTGCCGACTCAATGGTGTCTCCCAGGGGCTTCGGGCCAACTGCCGTCAGGCAGTAGGGCCGGCCAGGCGGCGGCTGGCCTTTGCCTAGAGCTGTGTGGGCAGACAGAGTGGTGAATGCCCGAGGAACCGCGGGCCACGTGCCCTTAAGCCTCCAAGGCCACGTCCTTGTGAGCGTCAAGAGGGATCTGGGGTGGAGGGCCAAGCGCCTACGGGCCTGGAGGGTCCCGCCTGACCTGAGCTGCGAGGTCACCCACGTGTCCGCCAACCCAGGGTCCCCGAGGCCTCCTGTCGCCTGCCTTGGCAGACGGCAGGGCCGTGCTGGAGATGGTTGGCTGCCGGGCTGGCGGTATGTCGGCAGCACCAGCGAAGCTGAGCCTCAAGAGGTGCCCCGTGGCTCCCGCTGCCTTCTACGGCCATACCACCCTGAACGCGCCCCATCTCGTCTGATCCTGGAAGCTAAGCAGGGTCGGGCCTGGTTAGTACTTGGATGGGAGACCACATTGGAATACCGGGTTCTGTATGCATTTTTGCCTCCCACTATAAATTCTCCTTTAGTCGCCCACGGCCGAGGCCGCCATCACCTCCGCCTGGCACCGCTGCAGGCCTCACCTCCTCAGGCCCCTCCCAACACAGCGTGCTCTGGAGGGGGCGCACCCCGCCGGTCTGGTTGGACATGCGGCCAGAAGGCGGCCCTGGTAGATAACCATAAACCAGCCGCTCCCGGGGTGGCTGGCCTACACCCAGACTGCACCGTAGGCCCGGCTGACGGCCGATAGGCCCACGAGGCCTTCGACCTACACCTGGCCGCCCCCACCAGCGCACATGCTCGCCCCAGCCACCTATCTGCCCGTGTGTCTCTATACAGCTACCTCCGGAAAAAGCCCACCCTCTGCTGTTTCGCCACAGCTGGAGGCAGGAGTGGGGTCGTGGGCCATGACCAGTTCTCCAGGTCGCCTGACCTCCAAAGCCGAGAACTGTGCTTTTTGGGTGGCGTGGGTACAAGGGTGGCTTTGCTGGGGCTAAGGGGCCGTGCCGGCCCAATGGTGGCTCCCAGTGGCTTTGGGCCAACCGCCGTCGGGCAGGAGGGCCGGCGCGGCCATGGCTGGGCTGCGCCAAGCACTGCGTGGGTGGACACGGTGGGAAATGCCCAAGGGACAGCAGGCCACTGGCCCTTAAGCCTCTGAGTCCCAGACCTTGTGAGCGTCAAGTGGGAGCTGGGGCAGAGCGTCAAACACCTACAAGCCTGGATGTTGCCACCTGAACGGAGTTGCGAGGTCGCCCAAGAATCCACCTCCCCCTGGACCCCGAGGCCTGCTGTCGCCTGCCTGGGTGGGCGGCAGGGCCGTGCTGCCGAGGGCTGGTCACCAGACTGGCGGTAATTCGCCAGCACCAGCTAAGCTGAGGCTCAAGAGGCACCCCGTGGCGCCCGTTGCCTTCTGCAGCCATACCACCCTAAACGCACCCCATCTCGTCTGATCCCTGAAGCTAAGCAGGGTCGGGTCTGTTTAGTACCTGGATGGGAGACCACCTGGGAAAACCAGGTGATGTAGTATTTTTGGCCTCCCAATCCGCCTTTTCCTTTAGTCGCCGGTGCCCGAGGATTCCTCTGCCCCTTCCGGGCACTGCTGCAGGCCTCATCTCCTCAAGCCTCTCCCAACACAGCGTGCGCCGGAGGGGGCGCTTCCCGCCGGTCCTGCTGGACATGCCGCCAGAAGGCGGCCCTGGGAGGCAGCCGCACCCCAGCCGCTCCCGGGGTGGCTGCCTCTGACCCAGACTCTGCCGCAGGCCCGGCTGATGATCGGGAGGCCCGCAAGGCCTTCGACCTGCACCTGGCCGACAGCACCAGCGCCCATCCGCGCTGCCGCCACCTGTCTGCCTGTGTGTCTCTCCACAGCTCCCTCCGGAAAAAGCCCACCCTCCGCCGTTTCGCCACGGCCGTGGGCGGGAGTGGGTTCTTGGGCCGGGACCGGTCCTCTGGCCCAGCCGGTCACCAGGCACAGGGAACTTTATTCGGCAGTTGGCGTGGGGGCAAGGGTGGCCTTGCTGGGTCTAAGGGGTCGTGCCGACTCAATGGTGTCTCCCAGTGGCTTCGGGCCAACTGCCGTCAGGCAGTAGGGCCGTCCAGGCAGCGGCTGGCCTTTGCCTAGAGCTGTGTGGGCAGACAGAGTGGTGAATGCCCAAGGAACCGCGGGCCACGTGCCCTTAAGCCTCCAAGGCCACGTCCTTGTGAGCGTCAAGAGGGATCTGGGGTGGAGGGCCAAGCGCCTACGGGCCTGGAGGGTCCCGCCTGACCTGAGCTGCGAGGTCACCCACGTGTCCGCCAACCCAGGGTCCCCGAGGCCTCCTGTCGCCTGCCTTGGCAGACGGCAGGGCCGTGCTGGAGATGGTTGGCTGCCGGGCTGGCGGTATGTCGGCAGCACCAGCGAAGCTGAGCCTCAAGAGGTGCCCCGTGGCTCCCGCTGCCTTCTACGTCCATACCAACCTGAACGCGCCCCATCTCGTCTGATCCTGGAAGCTAAGCAGGGTCGGGCCTGGTTAGTACTTGGATGGGAGACCACATTGGAATACCGGGTTCTGTATGCATTTTTGCCTCCCACTATAAATTCTCCTTTAGTCGCCCACGGCCGAGGCCGCCATCACCTCCGCCTGGCACCGCTGCAGGCCTCACCTCCTCAGGCCCCTCCCAACACAGCGTGCTCTGGAGGGGGCGCACCCCGCCGGTCTGGTTGGACATGCGGCCAGAAGGCGGCCCTGGTAGATAACCATAAACCAGCCGCTCCCGGGGTGGCTGGCCTACACCCAGACTGCACCGTAGGCCCGGCTGACGGCCGATAGGCCCACGAGGCCTTCGACCTACACCTGGCCGCCCCCACCAGCGCACATGCACGCCCCAGCCACCTATCTGCCCGTGTGTCTCTATACAGCTACCTCCGGAAAAAGCCCACCCTCTGCTGTTTCGCCACAGCTGGAGGCAGGAGTGGGGTCGTGGGCCATGACCGGTTCTCCAGGTCGCCTGACCTCCAAAGCCGAGAACTGTGCTTTTTGGGTGGCGTGGGTACAAGGGTGGCTTTGCTGGGGCTAAGGGGCCGTGCCGGCCCAATGGTGGCTCCCAGTGGCTTTGGGCCAACCGCCGTCGGGCAGGAGGGCCGGCGCGGCCATGGCTGGGCTGCGCCAAGCACTGCGTGGGTGGACACGGTGGGAAATGCCCAAGGGACAGCAGGCCACTGGCCCTTAAGCCTCTGAGTCCCAGACCTTGTGAGCGTCAAGTGGGATCTGGGGCAGAGCGTCAAACACCTACAAGCCTGGATGTTGCCGCCTGCACGGAGTTGCGAGGTCGCCCAAGAATCCACCACCCCCTGGACCCCGAGGCCTGCTGTCGCCTGCCTGGGTGGGCGGCAGGGCCGTGCTGCCGAGGGCTGGTCACCAGACTGGCGGTAATTCGCCAGCACCAGCTAAGCTGAGGCTCAAGAGGCACCCCGTGGCGCCCGTTGCCTTCTGCAGCCATACCACCCTAAACGCACCCCATCTCGTCTGATCCCTGAAGCTAAGCAGGGTCGGGTCTGTTTAGTACCTGGATGGGAGACCACCTGGGAAAACCGGGTGCTGTAGTATTTTTGGCCTCCCAATCCGCCTTTTCCTTTAGTCGCCGGTGCCCGAGGATTCCTCTGCCCCATCCGGGCACTGCTGCAGGCCTCATCTCCTCAAGCCTCTCCCAACACAGCGTGCGCCGGAGGGGGCGCTTCCCGCCGGTCCTGCTGGACATGCCGCCAGAAGGCGGCCCTGGGAGGCAGCCGCACCCCAGCCGCTCCCGGGGTGGCTGGCTCTGACCCAGACTCTGCCGCAGGCCCGGCTGATGATCGGGAGGCCCGCAAGGCCTTCGACCTGCACCTGGCCGACAGCACCAGCGCCCATCCGCGCTGCCGCCACCTGTCTGCCTGTGTGTCTCTCCACAGCTCCCTCCGGAAAAAGCCCACCCTCCGCCGTTTCGCCACGGCCGTGGGCGGGAGTGGGTTCTTGGGCCGGGACCGGTCCTCTGGCCCAGCCGGTCACCAGGCAAAGGCAACTTTGTTCGGCAGTTGGCGTGGGGGCAAGGGTGGCCTTGCTGGGTCTAAGGGTTCGTGCCGACTCAATGGTGTCTCCCAGGGGCTTCGGGCCAACTGCCGTCAGGCAGTAGGGCCGGCCAGGCGGCGGCTGGCCTTTGCCTAGAGCTGTGTGGGCCGACAGAGTGGTGAATGCCCGAGGAACCGCGGGCCACGTGCCCTTAAGCCTCCAAGGCCACGTCCTTGTGAGCGTCAAGAGGGATCTGGGGTGGAGGGCCAAGCGCCTACGGGCCTGGAGGGTCCCGCCTGACCTGAGCTGCGAGGTCACCCACGTGTCCGCCAACCCAGGGTCCCCGAGGCCTCCTGTCGCCTGCCTTGGCAGACGGCAGGGCCGTGCTGGAGATGGTTGGCTGCCGGGCTGGCGGTATGTCGGCAGCACCAGCGAAGCTGAGCCTCAAGAGGTGCCCCGTGGCTCCCGCTGCCTTCTACGGCCATACCACCCTGAACGCGCCCCATCTCGTCTGATCCTGGAAGCTAAGCAGGGTCGGGCCTGGTTAGTACTTGGATGGGAGACCACATTGGAATACCGGGTTCTGTATTCATTTTTGCCTCCCACTATAAATTCTCCTTTAGTCGCCCACGGCCGAGACCGCCATCACCTCCGCCTGGCACCGCTGCAGGCCTCACCTCCTCAGGCCCCTCCCAACACAGCGTGCTCTGAAGGGGGCGCACACCGCCGGTCTGGTTGGACATGCGGCCAGAAGGCGGCCCTGGTAGATAACCATAAACCAGCCGCTCCCGGGGTGGCTGGCCTACACCCAGACTGCACCGTAGGCCCGGCTGACGGCCGATAGGCCCACGAGGCCTTCGACCTACACCTGGCCGCCCCCACCAGCGCACATGCACGCCCCAGCCACCTATCTGCCCGTGTGTCTCTATACAGCTACCTCCGGAAAAAGCCCACCCTCTGCTGTTTCGCCACAGCTGGAGGCAGGAGTGGGGTCGTGGGCCATGACCGGTTCTCCAGGTCGCCTGACCTCCAAAGCCGAGAACTGTGCTTTTTGGGTGGCGTGGGTACAAGGGTGGCTTTGCTGGGGCTAAGGGGCCGTGCCGGCCCAATGGTGGCTCCGAGTGGCTTTGGGCCAACCGCCGTCGGGCAGGAGGGCCGGCGCGGCCATGGCTGGGCTGCGCCAAGCACTGCGTGGGTGGACACGGTGGGAAATGCCCAAGGGACAGCAGGCCACTGGCCCTTAAGCCTCTGAGTCCCAGACCTTGTGAGCGTCACGTGGGATCTGGGGCAGAGCGTCAAACACCTACAAGCCTGCATGTTGCCGCCTGCACGGAGTTGCGAGGTCGCCCAAGAATCCACCACCCCCTGGAACCCGAGGCCTGCTGTCGCCTGCCTGGGTGGGCGGCAGGGCCGTGCTGCCGAGGGCTGGTCACCAGACTGGCCGTAATTCGCCAGCACCAGCTAAGCTGAGGCTCAAGAGGCACCCCGTGGCGCCCGTTGCCTTCTGCAGCCATACCACCCTAAACGCACCCCATCTCGTCTGATCCCTGAAGCTAAGCAGGGTCGGGTCTGTTTAGTACCTGGATGGGAGACCACCTGGGAAAACCGGGTGCTGTAGTATTTTTGGCCTCCCAATCCGCCTTTTCCTTTAGTCGCCGGTGCCCGAGGATTCCTCTGCCCCATCCGGGCACTGCTGCAGGCCTCATCTCCTCAAGCCTCTCCCAACACAGCGTGCGCCGGAGTGGGCGCTTCCCGCCGGTCCTGCTGGACATGCCGCCAGAAGGCGGCCCTGGGAGGCAGCCGCACCCCAGCCGCTCCCGGGGTGGCTGGCTCTGACCCAGACTCTGCCGCAGGCCCGGCTGATGATCGGGAGGCCCGCAAGACCTTCGACCTGCACCTGGCCGACAGCACCAGCGCCCATCCGCGCTGCCGCCACCTGTCTGCCTGTGTGTCTCTCCACAGCTCCCTCCGGAAAAAGCCCACCCTCCGCCGTTTCGCCACGGCCGTGGGCGGGAGTGGGTTCTTGGGCTGGGACCGGTCCTCTGGCCCAGCCGGTCACCAGGCAAAGGCAACTTTGTTCGGCAGTTGGCGTGGGGTCAAGGGTGGCCTTGCTGGGTCTAAGGGTTCGTGCCGACTCAACGGTGTCTCCCAGGGGCTTCGGGCCAACTGCCGTCAGGCAGTAGGGCCGGCCAGGCGGCGGCTGGCCTTTGCCTAGAGCTGTGTGGGCAGACAGAGTGGTGAATGCCCAAGGAACCGCGGGCCACGTGCCCTTAAGCCTCCAAGGCCACGTCCTTGTGAGCGTCAAGAGGGATCTGGGGTGGAGGGCCAAGCGCCTACGGGCCTGGAGGGTCCCGCCTGACCTGAGCTGCGAGGTCACCCACGTGTCCGCCAACCCAGGGTCCCCGAGGCCTCCTGTCGCCTGCCTTGGCAGACGGCAGGGCCGTGCTGGAGATGGTTGGCTGCCGGGCTGGCGGTATGTCGGCAGCACCAGCGAAGCTGAGCCTCAAGAGGTGCCCCGTGGCTCCCGCTGCCTTCTACGGCCATACCACCCTGAACGCGCCCCATCTCGTCTGATCCTGGAAGCTAAGCAGGGTCGGGCCTGGTTAGTACTTGGATGGGAGACCACATTGGAATACCGGGTTCTGTATTCATTTTTGCCTCCCACTATAAATTCTCCTTTAGTCGCCCACGGCCGAGGCCGCCATCACCTCCGCCTGGCACCGCTGCAGGCCTCACCTCCTCAGGCCCCTCCCAACACAGCGTGCTCTGGAGGGGGCGCACACCGCCGGTCTGGTTGGACATGCGGCCAGAAGGCGGCCCTGGTAGATAACCATAAACCAGCCGCTCCCGGGGTGGCTGGCCTACACCCAGACTGCACCGTAGGCCCGGCTGACGGCCGATAGGCCCACGAGGCCTTCGACCTACACCTGGCCGCCCCCACCAGCGCACATGCACGCCCCAGCCACCTATCTGCCCGTGTGTCTCTATACAGCTACCTCCGGAAAAAGCCCACCCTCTGCTGTTTCGCCACAGCTGGAGGCAGGAGTGGGGTCGTGGGCCATGACCGGTTCTCCAGGTCGCCTGACCTCCAAAGCCGAGAACTGTGCTTTTTGGGTGGCGTGGGTACAAGGGTGGCTTTGCTGGGGCTAAGGGGCCGTGCCGGCCCAATGGTGGCTCCCAGTGGCTTTGGGCCAACCGCCGTCGGGCAGGAGGGCCGGCGCGGCCATGGCTGGGCTGCGCCAAGCACTGCGTGGGTGGACACGGTGGGAAATGCCCAAGGGACAGCAGGCCACTGGCCCTTAAGCCTCTGAGTCCCAGACCTTGTGAGCGTCAAGTGGGATCTGGGGCAGAGCGTCAAACACCTACAAGCCTGGATGTTGCCGCCTGCACGGAGTTGTGAGGTCGCCCAAGAATCCACCACCCCCTGGACCCCGAGGCCTGCTGTCGCCTGCCTGGGTGGGCGGCAGGGCCGTGCTGCCGAGGGCTGGTCACCAGACTGGCGGTAATTCGCCAGCACCAGCCAAGCTGAGGCTCAAGAGGCACCCCGTGGCGCCCGTTGCCTTCTGCAGCCATACCACCCTAAACGCACCCCATCTCGTCTGATCCCTGAAGCTAAGCAGGGTCGGGTCTGTTTAGTACCTGGATGGGAGACCACCTGGGAAAACCGGGTGCTGTAGTATTTTTGGCCTCCCAATCCGCCTTTTCCTTTAGTCGCCGGTGCCCGAGGATTCCTCTGCCCCATCCGGGCACTGCTGCAGGCCTCATCTCCTCAAGCCTCTCCCAACACAGCGTGCGCCGGAGTGGGCGCTTCCCGCCGGTCCTGCTGGACATGCCGCCAGAAGGCGGCCCTGGGAGGCAGCCGCACCCCAGCCGCTCCCGGGGTGGCTGGCTCTGACCCAGACTCTGCCGCAGGCCCGGCTGATGATCGGGAGGCCCGCAAGACCTTCGACCTGCACCTGGCCGACAGCACCAGCGCCCATCCGCGCTGCCGCCACCTGTCTGCCTGTGTGTCTCTCCACAGCTCCCTCCGGAAAAAGCCCACCCTCCGCCGTTTCGCCACGGCCGTGGGCGGGAGTGGGTTCTTGGGCCGGGACCGGTCCTCTGGCCCAGCCGGTCACCAGGCAAAGGCAACTTTGTTCGGCAGTTGGCGTGGGGTCAAGGGTGGCCTTGCTGGGTCTAAGGGTTCGTGCCGACTCAACGGTGTCTCCCAGGGGCTTCGGGCCAACTGCCGTCAGGCAGTAGGGCCGGCCAGGCGGCGGCTGGCCTTTGCCTAGAGCTGTGTGGGCAGACAGAGTGGTGAATGCCCAAGGAACCGCGGGCCACGTGCCCTTAAGCCTCCAAGGCCACGTCCTTGTGAGCGTCAAGAGGGATCTGGGGTGGAGGGCCAAGCGCCTACGGGCCTGGAGGGTCCCGCCTGACCTGAGCTGCGAGGTCACCCACGTGTCCGCCAACCCAGGGTCCCCGAGGCCTCCTGTCGCCTGCCTTGGCAGACGGCAGGGCCGTGCTGGAGATGGTTGGCTGCCGGGCTGGCGGTATGTCGGCAGCACCAGCGAAGCTGAGCCTCAAGAGGTGCCCCGTGGCTCCCGCTGCCTTCTACGGCCATACCACCCTGAACGCGCCCCATCTCGTCTGATCCTGGAAGCTAAGCAGGGTCGGGCCTGGTTAGTACTTGGATGGGAGACCACATTGGAATACCGGGTTCTGTATTCATTTTTGCCTCCCACTATAAATTCTCCTTTAGTCGCCCACGGCCGAGGCCGCCATCACCTCCGCCTGGCACCGCTGCAGGCCTCACCTCCTCAGGCCCCTCCCAACACAGCGTGCTCTGGAGGGGGCGCACACCGCCGGTCTGGTTGGACATGCGGCCAGAAGGCGGCCCTGGTAGATAACCATAAACCAGCCGCTCCCGGGGTGGCTGGCCTACACCCAGACTGCACCGTAGGCCCGGCTGACGGCCGATAGGCCCACGAGGCCTTCGACCTACACCTGGCCGCCCCCACCAGCGCACATGCACGCCCCAGCCACCTATCTGCCCGTGTGTCTCTATACAGCTACCTCCGGAAAAAGCCCACCCTCTGCTGTTTCGCCACAGCTGGAGGCAGGAGTGGGGTCGTGGGCCATGACCGGTTCTCCAGGTCGCCTGACCTCCAAAGCCGAGAACTGTGCTTTTTGGGTGGCGTGGGTACAAGGGTGGCTTTGCTGGGGCTAAGGGGCCGTGCCGGCCCAATGGTGGCTCCCAGTGGCTTTGGGCCAACCGCCGTCGGGCAGGAGGGCCGGCGCGGCCATGGCTGGGCTGCGCCAAGCACTGCGTGGGTGGACACGGTGGGAAATGCCCAAGGGACAGCAGGCCACTGGCCCTTAAGCCTCTGAGTCCCAGACCTTGTGAGCGTCAAGTGGGATCTGGGGCAGAGCGTCAAACACCTACAAGCCTGGATGTTGCCGCCTGCACGGAGTTGTGAGGTCGCCCAAGAATCCACCACCCCCTGGACCCCGAGGCCTGCTGTCGCCTGCCTGGGTGGGCGGCAGGGCCGTGCTGCCGAGGGCTGGTCACCAGACTGGCGGTAATTCGCCAGCACCAGCCAAGCTGAGGCTCAAGAGGCACCCCGTGGCGCCCGTTGCCTTCTGCAGCCATACCACCCTAAACGCACCCCATCTCGTCTGATCCCTGAAGCTAAGCAGGGTCGGGTCTGTTTAGTACCTGGATGGGAGACCACCTGGGAAAACCGGGTGCTGTAGTATTTTTGGCCTCCCAATCCGCCTTTTCCTTTAGTCGCCGGTGCCCGAGGATTCCTCTGCCCCATCCGGGCACTGCTGCAGGCCTCATCTCCTCAAGCCTCTCCCAACACAGCGTGCGCCGGAGGGGGCGCTTCCCGCCGGTCCTGCTGGACATGCCGCCAGAAGGCGGCCCTGGGAGGCAGCCGCACCCCAGCCGCTCCCGGGGTGGCTGGCTCTGACCCAGACTCTGCCGCAGGCCCGGCTGATGATCGGGAGGCCCGCAAGGCCTTCGACCTGCACCTGGCCGACAGCACCAGCGCCCATCCGCGCTGCCGCCACCTGTCTGCCTGTGTGTCTCTCCACAGCTCCCTCCGGAAAAAGCCCACCCTCCGCCGTTTCGCCACGGCCGTGGGCGGGAGTGGGTTCTTGGGCCGGGACCGGTCCTCTGGCCCAGCCGGTCACCAGGCAAAGGCAACTTTGTTCGGCAGTTGGCGTGGGGGCAAGGGTGGCCTTGCTGGGTCTAAGGGTTCGTGCCGACTCAATGGTGTCTCCCAGGGGCTTCGGGCCAACTGCCGTCAGGCAGTAGGGCCGGCCAGGCGGCGGCTGGCCTTTGCCTAGAGCTGTGTGGGCAGACAGAGTGGTGAATGCCCAAGGAACCACGGGCCACGTGCCCTTAAGCCTCCAAGGCCACGTCCTTGTGAGCGTCAAGAGGGATCTGGGGTGGAGGGCCAAGCGCCTACGGGCCTGGAGGGTCCCGCCTGACCTGAGCTGCGAGGTCACCCACGTGTCCGCCAACCCAGGGTCCCCGAGGCCTCCTGTCGCCTGCCTTGGCAGACGGCAGGGCCGTGCTGGAGATGGTTGGCTGCCGGGCTGGCGGTATGTCGGCAGCACCAGCGAAGCTGAGCCTCAAGAGGTGCCCCGTGGCTCCCGCTGCCTTCTACGGCCATACCACCCTGAACGCGCCCCATCTCGTCTGATCCTGGAAGCTAAGCAGGGTCGGGCCTGGTTAGTACTTGGATGGGAGACCACATTGGAATACCGGGTTCTGTATGCATTTTTGCCTCCCACTATAAATTCTCCTTTAGTCGCCCACGGCCGAGGCCGCCATCACCTCCGCCTGGCACCGCTGCAGGCCTCACCTCCTCAGGCCCCTCCCAACACAGCGTGCTCTGGAGGGGGCGCGCCCCGCCGGTCTGGTTGGACATGCGGCCAGAAGGCGGCCCTGGTAGATAACCATAAACCAGCCGCTCCCGGGGTGGCTGGCCTACACCCAGACTGCACCGTAGGCCCGGCTGACGGCCGATAGGCCCACGAGGCCTTCGACCTACACCTGGCCGCCCCCACCAGCGCACATGCACGCCCCAGCCACCTATCTGCCCGTGTGTCTCTATACAGCTACCTCCGGAAAAAGCCCACCCTCTGCTGTTTCGCCACAGCTGGAGGCAGGAGTGGGGTCGTGGGCCATGACCGGTTCTCCAGGTCGCCTGACCTCCAAAGCCGAGAACTGTGCTTTTTGGGTGGCGTGGGTACAAGGGTGGCTTTGCTGGGACTAAGGGGCCGTGCCGGCCCAATGGTGGCTCCCAGGGGTTTGGGCCAACCGCCGTCGGGCAGGAGGGCCGGCGCGGCCATGGCTGGGCTGCGCCAAGCACTGCGTGGGTGGACACGGTGGGAAATGCCCAAGGGACAGCAGGCCACTGGCCCTTAAGCCTCTGAGTCCCAGACCTTGTGAGCGTCAAGTGGGATCTGGGGCAGAGCGTCAAACACCTACAAGCCTGGATGTTGCCGCCTGCACGGAGTTGCGAGGTCGCCCAAGAATCCACCACCCCCTGGACCCCGAGGCCTGCTGTCGCCTGCCTGGGTGGGCGGCAGGGCCGTGCTGCCGAGGGCTGGTCACCAGACTGGCGGTAATTCGCCAGCACCAGCTAAGCTGAGGCTCAAGAGGCACCCCGTGGCGCCCGTTGCCTTCTGCAGCCATACCACCCTAAACGCACCCCATCTCGTCTGATCCCTGAAGCTAAGCAGGGTCGGGTCTGTTTAGTACCTGGATGGGAGACCACCTGGGAAAACCGGGTGCTGTAGTATTTTTGGCCTCCCAATCCGCCTTTTCCTTTAGTCGCCGGTGCCCGAGGATTCCTCTGCCCCATCCGGGCACTGCTGCAGGCCTCATCTCCTCAAGCCTCTCCCAACACAGCGTGCGTCGGAGGGGGCGCTTCCCGCCGGTCCTGCTGGACATGCCGCCAGAAGGCGGCCCTGGGAGGCAGCCGCACCCCAGCCGCTCCCGGGGTGGCTGGCTCTGACCCAGACTCTGCCGCAGGCCCGGCTGATGATCGGGAGGCCCGCAAGGCCTTCGACCTGCACCTGGCCGACAGCACCAGCGCCCATCCGCGCTGCCGCCACCTGTCTGCCTGTGTGTCTCTCCACAGCTCCCTCCGGAAAAAGCCCACCCTCCGCCGTTTCGCCACGGTCGTGGGCGGGAGTGGGTTCTTGGGCCGGGACCGGTCCTCTGGCCCAGCCGGTCACCAGGCACAGGCAACTTTGTTCGGCAGTTGGCGTGGGGGCAAGGGTGGCCTTGCTGGGTCTAAGGGGTCGTGCCGACTCAATGGTGTCTCCCAGTGGCTTCGGGCCAACTGCCGTCAGGCAGTAGGGCCGGCCAGGCGGCGGCTGGCCTTTGCCTAGAGCTGTGTGGGCAGACAGAGTGGTGAATGCCCAAGGAACCGCGGGCCACGTGCCCTTAAGCCTCCAAGGCCACGTCCTTGTGAGCGTCAAGAGGGATCTGGGGTGGAGGGCCAAGCGCCTACGGGCCTGGAGGGTCCCGCCTGACCTGAGCTGGGAGGTCACCAGTGCGTCCGCCAACCCAGGGTCCCCGAGGCCTCCTGTCGCCTGCCTTGGCAGACGGCAGGGCCGTGCTGGAGATGGTTGGCTGCCGGGCTGGCGGTATGTCGGCAGCACCAGCGAAGCTGAGCCTCAAGAGGTGCCCCGTGGCTCCCACTGCCTTCTACGGCCATACCACCCTGAACGCGCCCCATCTCGTCTGATCCTGGAAGCTAAGCAGGGTCGGGCCTGGTTAGTACTTGGATGGGAGACCACATTGGAATACCGGGTTCTGTATGCATTTTTGCCTCCCACTATAAATTCTCCTTTAGTCGCCCACGGCCGAGGCCGCCATCACCTCCGCCTGGCACCGCTGCAGGCCTCACCTCCTCAGGCCCCTCCAAACACAGCGTGCTCTGGAGGGGGTGCACCCAACCGGTCTGGTTGGACATGCGGCCAGAAGGCGGCCCTGGTAGATAAACATAAACCAGCCGCTCCCGGGGTGCCTGGCCTACACCCAGACTGCACCGTAGGCCCGGCTGACGGCCGATAGGCCCACGAGGCCTTCGACCTACACCTGGCCGCCCCCACCAGCGCACATGCACGCCCCAGCCACCTATCTGCCCGTGTGTCTCTATACAGCTACCTCCGGAAAAAGCCCACCCTCTGCTGTTTCGCCACAGCTGGAGGCAGGAGTGGGGTCGTGGGCCATGACCGGTTCTCCAGGTCGCCTGACCTCCAAAGCCGAGAACTGTGCTTTTTGGGTGGCGTGGGTACAAGGGTGGCTTTGCTGGGGCTAAGGGGCCGTGCCGGCCCAATGGTGGCTCCCAGTGGCTTTGGGCCAACCGCCGTCGGGCAGGAGGGCCGGCGCGGCCATGGCTGGGCTGCACCAAGCACTGCGTGGGTGGACACGGTGGGAAATGCCCAAGGGACAGCAGGCCACTGGCCCTTAAGCCTCTGAGTCCCAGACCTTGTGAGCGTCAAGTTGGATCTGGGGCAGAGCGTCAAACACCTACAAGCCTGGATGTTGCCGCCTGAACGGAGTTGCGAGGTCGCCCAAGAATCCACCACCCCCTGGAACCCGAGGCCTGCTGTCGCCTGCCTGGGTGGGCGGCAGGGCCGTGCTGCCGAGGGCTGGTCACCAGACCGGCGGTAATTCGCCAGCACCAGCTAAGCTGAGGCTCAAGAGGCACCCCGTGGCGCCCGTTGCCTTCTGCAGCCATACCACTCTAAACGCACCCCATCTCGTCTGATCCCTGAAGCTAAGCAGGGTCGGGTCTGTTTAGTACCTGGATGGGAGACCACCTGGGAAAACCGGGTGCTGTAGTATTTTTGGCCTCCCAATCCGCCTTTTCCTTTAGTCGCCGGTGCCCGAGGATTCCTCTGCCCCATCCGGGCACTGCTGCAGGCCTCATCTCCTCAAGCCTCTCCCAACACAGCGTGCGCCGGAGGGGGCGCTTCCCGCCGGTCCTGCTGGACATGCCGCCAGAAGGCGGCCCTGGGAGGCAGCCGCACCCCAGCCGCTCCCGGGGTGGCTGGCTCTGACCCAGACTCTGCCGCAGGCCCGGCTGATGATCGGGAGGCCCGCAAGGCCTTCGACCTGCACCTGGCCGACAGCACCAGCGCCCATCCGCGCTGCCGCCACGTGTCTGCCTGTGTGTCTCTCCACAGCTCCCTCCGGAAAAAGCCCACCCTCCGCCGTTTCGCCACGGCCGTGGGCGGGAGTGGGTTCTTGGGCCGGGACCGGTCCTCTGGCCCAGCCGGTCACCAGGCACAGGCAACTTTCTTCGGCAGTTGGCGTGGGGGCAAGGGTGGCCTTGCTGGGTCTAAGGGGTCGTGCCGACTCAATGGTGTCTCCCAGTGGCTTCGGGCCAACTGCCGTCAGGCAGTAGGGCCGGCCAGGCGGCGGCTGGCCTTTGCCTAGAGCTGTGTGTGCAGACAGAGTGGTGAATGCCCAAGGAACCGCGGGCCATGTGCCCTTAAGCCTCCAAGGCCACGTCCTTGTGAGCGTCAAGAGGGATCTGGGGTGGAGGGCCAAGCGCCTACGGGCCTGGAGGGTCCCGCCTGACCTGAGCTGCGAGGTCACCCACGTGTCCGCCAACCCAGGGTCCCCGAGGCCTCCTGTCGCCTGCCTTGGCAGACGGCAGGGCCGTGCTGGAGATGGTTGGCTGCCGGGCTGGCGGTATGTCGGCAGCACCAGCGAAGCTGAGCCTCAAGAGGTGCCCCGTGGCTCCCGCTGCCTTCTACGGCCATACCACCCTGAACGCGCCCCATCTCGTCTGATCCTGGAAGCTAAGCAGGGTCGGGCCTGGTTAGTACTTGGATGGGAGATCACATTGGAATACCGGGTTCTGTATGCATTTGTGCCTCCCACTATAAATTCTCCTTTAGTCGCCCACGGCCGAGTCCGCCATCACCTCCGCCTGGCACCGCTGCAGGCCTCACCTCCTCAGGCCCCTCCCAACACAGCGTGCTCTGGAGGGGGCGCACCCCGCCGGTCTGGTTGGACATGTGGCCAGAAGGCGGCCCTGGTAGATAACCATAAACCAGCCGCTCCCGGGGTGGCTGGCCTACACCCAGACTGCACCGTAGGCCCGGCTGACGGCCGATAGGCCCACGAGACCTTCGACCTACACCTGGCCGCCCCCACCAGCGCACATGCACGCCCCAGCCACCTATCTGCCCGTGTGTCTCTATACAGCTACCTCCGGAAAAAGCCCACCCTCTGCTGTTTCGCCACAGCTGGAGGCAGGAGTGGGGTCGTGGGCCATGACCGGTTCTCCAGGTCGCCTGACCTCCAAAGCCGAGAACTGTGCTTTTTGGGTGGCGTGGGTACAAGGGTGGCTTTGCTGGGGCTAAGGGGCCGTGCCGGCCCAATGGTGGCTCCCAGTGGCTTTGGGCCAACCGCCGTCGGGCAGGAGGGCCGGCGCGGCCATGGCTGGGCTGCGCCAAGCACTGCGGGGGTGGACACGGTGGGAAATGCCCAAGGGACAGCAGGCCACTGGCCCTTAAGCCTCTGAGTCCCAGACCTTGTGAGCGTCAAGTGGGATCTGGGGCAGAGCGTCAAACTCCTACAAACCTGGATGTTGCCACCTGAACGGAGTTGCGAGGTCGCCCAAGAATCCACCACCCCCTGGACCCCGAGGCCTGCTGTCGCCTGCCTGGGTCGGCGGCAGGGCCGTGCTGCCGAGGGCTGGTCACCAGACTGGCGGTAATTCGCCAGCACCAGCTAAGCTGAGGCTCAAGAGGCACCCCGTGGCGCCCGTTGCCTTCTGCAGCCATACCACCCTAAACGCACCCCATCTCGTCTGATCCCTGAAGCTAAGCAGGGTCGGGTCTGTTTAGTACCTGGATGGGAGACCACCTGGGAAAACCGGGTGCTGTAGTATTTTTGGCCTCCCAATCCGCCTTTTCCTTTAGTCGCCGGTGCCCGAGGATTCCTCTGCCCCATCCGGGCACTGCTGCAGGCCTCATCTCCTCAAGCCTCTCCCAACACAGCGTGCGCCGGAGGGGGCGCTTCCCGCCGGTCCTGCTGGACATGCCGCCAGAAGCCGGCCCTGGGAGGCAGCCGCACCCCAGCCGCTCCCGGGGTGGCTGGCTCTGACCCAGACTCTGCCGCAGGCCCGGCTGATGATCGGGAGGCCCGCAAGGCCTTCGACCTGCACCTGGCCGACAGCACCAGCGCCCATCCGCGCTGCCGCCACCTGTCTGCCTGTGTGTCTCTCCACAGCTCCCTCCGGAAAAAGCCCACCCTCCGCCGTTTCGCCACGGCCATGGGCGGGAGTGGGTTCTTGGGCCGGGACCGGTCCTCTGGCCCAGCCGGTCACCAGGCACAGGCAAGTTTGTTCGGCAGTTGGCGTGGGTCAAGGGTGGCCTTGCTGGGTCTAAGGGGTCGTGCCGACTCAATGGTGTCTCCCAGTGGTTTCGGGCCAACTGCCGTCAGGCAGTAGGGCCGGCCAGGCGGCGGCTGGCCTTTGCCTAGAGCTGTGTGGGCAGACAGAGTGGTGAATGCCCAAGGAACCGCGGGCCACGTGCCCTTAAGCCTCCAAGGCCACGTCCTTGTGAGCGTCAAGAGGTATCTGGGGTGGAGGGCCAAGCGCCTACGGGCCTGGAGGGTCCCGCCTGACCTGAGCTGCGAGGTCACCCACGTGTCCGCCAACCCAGGGTCCCCGAGGCCTCCTGTCGCCTGCCTTGGCAGACGGCAGGGCCGTGCTGGAGATGGTTGGCTGCCGGGCTGGCGGTATGTCGGCAGCACCAGCGAAGCTGAGCCTCAAGAGGTGCCCCGTGGCTCCCGCTGCCTTCTACGGCCATACCACCCTGAACGCGCCCCATCTCGTCTGATCCTGGAAGCTAAGCAGGGTCGGGCCTGGTTAGTACTTGGATGGGAGATCACATTGGAATACCGGGTTCTGTATGCATTTGTGCCTCCCACTATAAATTCTCCTTTAGTCGCCCACGGCCGAGTCCGCCATCACCTCCGCCTGGCACCGCTGCAGGCCTCACCTCCTCAGGCCCCTCCCAACACAGCGTGCTCTGGAGGGGGCGCACCCCGCCGGTCTGGTTGGACATGTGGCCAGAAGGCGGCCCTGGTAGATAACCATAAACCAGCCGCTCCCGGGGTGGCTGGCCTACACCCAGACTGCACCGTAGGCCCGGCTGACGGCCGATAGGCCCACGAGGCCTTCGACCTACACCTGGCCGCCCCCACCAGCGCACATGCACGCCCCAGCCACCTATCTGCCCGTGTGTCTCTATACAGCTACCTCCGGAAAAAGCCCACCCTCTGCTGTTTCGCCACAGCTGGAGGCAGGAGTGGGGTCGTGGGCCATGACCGGTTCTCCAGGTCGCCTGACCTCCAAAGCCTAGAACTGTGCTTTTTGGGTGGCGTGGGTACAAGGGTGGCTTTGCTGGGGCTAAGGGGCCGTGCCGGCCCAATGGTGGCTCCCAGTGGCTTTGGGCCAACCGCCGTCGGGCAGGAGGGCCGGCGCGGCCATGGCTGGGCTGCGCCAAGCACTGCGGGGGTGGACACGGTGGGAAATGCCCAAGGGACAGCAGGCCACTGGCCCTTAAGCCTCTGAGTCCCAGACCTTGTGAGCGTCAAGTGGGATCTGGGGCAGAGCGTCAAACTCCTACAAACCTGGATGTTGCCACCTGAACGGAGTTGCGAGGTCGCCCAAGAATCCACCACCCCCTGGACCCCGAGGCCTGCTGTCGCCTGCCTGGGTTGGCGGCAGGGCCGTGCTGCCGAGGGCTGGTCACCAGACTGGCGGTAATTCGCCAGCACCAGCTAAGCTGAGGCTCAAGAGGCACCCCGTGGCGCCCGTTGCCTTCTGCAGCCATACCACCCTAAACGCACCCCATCTCGTCTGATCCCTGAAGCTAAGCAGGGTCGGGTCTGTTTAGTACCTGGATGGGAGACCACCTGGGAAAACCGGGTGCTGTAGTATTTTTGGCCTCCCAATCCGCCTTTTCCTTTAGTCGCCGGTGCCCGAGGATTCCTCTGCCCCATCCGGGCACTGCTGCAGGCCTCATCTCCTCAAGCCTCTCCCAACACAGCGTGCGCCGGAGGGGGCGCTTCCCGCCGGTCCTGCTGGACATGCCGCCAGAAGGCGGCCCTGGGAGGCAGCCGCACCCCAGCCGCTCCCGGGGTGGCTGGCTCTGACCCAGACTCTGCCGCAGGCCCGGCTGATGATCGGGAGGCCCGCAAGGCCTTCGACCTGCACCTGGCCGACAGCACCAGCGCCCATCCGCGCTGCCGCCACCTGTCTGCCTGTGTGTCTCTCCACAGCTCCCTCCGGAAAAAGCCCACCCTCCGCCGTTTCGCCACGGCCGTGGGCGGGAGTGGGTTCTTGGGCCGGGACCGGTCCTCTGGCCCAGCCGGTCACCAGGCACAGGCAACTTTCTTCGGCAGTTGGCGTGGGTCAAGGGTGGCCTTGCTGGGTCTAAGGGGTCGTGCCGACTCAATGGTGTCTCCCAGTGGTTTCGGGCCAACTGCCGTCAGGCAGTAGGGCCGGCCAGGCGGCGGCTGGCCTTTGCCTAGAGCTGTGTGGGCAGACAGAGTGGTGAATGCCCAAGGAACCGCGGGCCACGTGCCCTTAAGCCTCCAAGGCCACGTCCTTGTGAGCGTCAAGAGGGATCTGGGGTGGAGGGCCAAGTGCCTACGGGCCTGGAGGGTCCCGCCTGAGCTGAGCTGCGAGGTCACCCACGTGTCCGCCAACCCAGGGTCCCCGAGGCCTCCTGTCGCCTGCCTTGGCAGACGGCAGGGCCGTGCTGGAGATGGTTGGCTGCCGGGCTGGCGGTATGTCGGCAGCACCAGCGAAGCTGAGCCTCAAGAGGTGCCCCGTGGCTCCCGCTGCCTTCTACGGCCATACCACCCTGAACGCGCCCCATCTCGTCTGATCCTGGAAGCTAAGCAGGGTCGGGCCTGGTTAGTACTTGGATGGGAGACCACATTGGAATACCGGGTTCTGTATGCATTTTTGCCTCCCACTATAAATTCTCCTTTAGTCGCCCACGGCCGAGGCCGCCATCACCTCCGCCTGGCACCGCTGCAGGCCTCACCTCCTCAGGCCCCTCCCAACACAGCGTGCTCTGGAGGGGGCGCACCCCGCCGGTCTGGTTGGACATGCGGCCAGAAGGCGGCCCTGGTAGATAACCATAAACCAGCCGCTCCCGGGGTGGCTGGCCTACACCCAGACTGCACCGTAGGCCCGGCTGACGGCCGATAGGCCCACGAGGCCTTCGACCTACAACTGGCCGCCCCCACCAGCGCACATGCATGCCCCAGCCACCTATCTGCCCGTGTGTCTCTATACAGCTACCTCCGGAAAAAGCCCACCCTCTGCTGTTTCGCCACAGCTGGAGACAGGAGTGGGGTCGTGGGCCATGACCGGTTCTCCAGGTCGCCTGACCTCCAAAGCCGAGAACTGTGCTTTTTGGGTGGCGTGGGTACAAGGGTGGCTTTGCTGGGGCTAAGGGGCCGTGCCGGCCCAATGGTGGCTCCCAGTGGCTTTGGGCCAACCGCCGTCGGGCAGGAGGGCCGGCGCGGCCATGGCTGGGCTGCACCAAGCACTGCGTGGGTGGACACGGTGGGAAATGCCCAAGGGACAGCAGGCCACTGGCCCTTAAGCCTCTGAGTCCCAGACCTTGTGAGCGTCAAGTGGGATCTGGGGCAGAGCGTCAAACACCTACAAGCCTGGATGTTGCCGCCTGAACGGAGTTGCGAGGTCGCCCAAGAATCCACCACCCCCTGGACCCCGAGGCCTGCTGTCGCCTGCCTGGGTGGGCGGCAGGGCCGTGCTGCCGAGGGCTGGTCACCAGACCGGCGGTAATTCGCCAGCACCAGCTAAGCTGAGGCTCAAGAGGCACCCCGTGGCGCCCGTTGCCTTCTGCAGCCATACCACTCTAAACGCACCCCATCTCGTCTGATCCCTGAAGCTAAGCAGGGTCGGGTCTGTTTAGTACCTGGATGGGAGACCACCTGGGAAAACCGGGTGCTGTAGTATTTTTGGCCTCCCAATCCGCCTTTTCCTTTAGTCGCCGGTGCCCGAGGATTCCTCTGCCCCATCCGGGCACTGCTGCAGGCCTCATCTCCTCAAGCCTCTCCCAACACAGCGTGCGCCGGAGGGGGCGCTTCCCGCCGGTCCTGCTGGACATGCCGCCAGAAGGCGGCCCTGGGAGGCAGCCGCACCCCAGCCGCTCCCGGGGTGGCTGGCTCTGACCCAGACTCTGCCGCAGGCCCGGCTGATGATCGGGAGGCCCGCAAGGCCTTCGACCTGCACCTGGCCGACAGCACCAGCGCCCATCCGCGCTGCCGCCACCTGTCTGCCTGTGTGTCTCTCCACAGCTCCCTCCGGAAAAAGCCCACCCTCCGCCGTTTCGCCACGGCCGTGGGCGGGAGTGGGTTCTTGGGCCGGGACCGGTCCTCTGGCCCAGCCGGTCACCAGGCACAGGCAACTTTCTTCGGCAGTTGGCGTGGGGGCAAGGGTGGCCTTGCTGGGTCTAAGGGGTCGTGCCGACTCAATGGTGTCTCCCAGTGGCTTCGGGCCAACTGCCGTCAGGCAGTAGGGCCGGCCAGGCGGCGGCTGGCCTTTGCCTAGAGCTGTGTGTGCAGACAGAGTGGTGAATGCCCAAGGAACCGCGGGCCATGTGCCCTTAAGCCTCCAAGGCCACGTCCTTGTGAGCGTCAAGAGGGATCTGGGGTGGAGGGCCAAGCGCCTACGGGCCTGGAGGGTCCCGCCTGACCTGAGCTGCGAGGTCACCCACGTGTCCGCCAACCCAGGGTCCCCGAGGCCTCCTGTCACCTGCCTTGGCAGACGGCAGGGCCGTGCTGGAGATGGTTGGCTGCCGGGCTGGCGGTATGTCGGCAGCACCAGCGAAGCTGAGCCTCAAGAGGTGCCCCGTGGCTCCCGCTGCCTTCTACGGCCATACCACCCTGAACGCGCCCCATCTCGTCTGATCCTGGAAGCTAAGCAGGGTCGGGCCTGGTTAGTACTTGGATGGGAGATCACATTGGAATACCGGGTTCTGTATGCATTTGTGCCTCCCACTATAAATTCTCCTTTAGTCGCCCACGGCCGAGTCCGCCATCACCTCCGCCTGGCACCGCTGCAGGCCTCACCTCCTCAGGCCCCTCCCAACACAGCGTGCTCTGGAGGGGGCGCACCCCGCCGGTCTGGTTGGACATGTGGCCAGAAGGCGGCCCTGGTAGATAACCATAAACCAGCCGCTCCCGGGGTGGCTGGCCTACACCCAGACTGCACCGTAGGCCCGGCTGACGGCCGATAGGCCCACGAGACCTTCGACCTACACCTGGCCGCCCCCACCAGCGCACATGCACGCCCCAGCCACCTATCTGCCCGTGTGTCTCTATACAGCTACCTCCGGAAAAAGCCCACCCTCTGCTGTTTCGCCACAGCTGGAGGCAGGAGTGGGGTCGTGGGCCATGACCGGTTCTCCAGGTCGCCTGACCTCCAAAGCCGAGAACTGTGCTTTTTGGGTGGCGTGGGTACAAGGGTGGCTTTGCTGGGGCTAAGGGGCCGTGCCGGCCCAATGGTGGCTCCCAGTGGCTTTGGGCCAACCGCCGTCGGGCAGGAGGGCCGGCGCGGCCATGGCTGGGCTGCGCCAAGCACTGCGGGGGTGGACACGGTGGGAAATGCCCAAGGGACAGCAGGCCACTGGCCCTTAAGCCTCTGAGTCCCAGACCTTGTGAGCGTCAAGTGGGATCTGGGGCAGAGCGTCAAACTCCTACAAACCTGGATGTTGCCACCTGAACGGAGTTGCGAGGTCGCCCAAGAATCCACCACCCCCTGGACCCCGAGGCCTGCTGTCGCCTGCCTGGGTTGGAGGCAGGGCCGTGCTGCCGAGGGCTGGTCACCAGACTGGCGGTAATTCGCCAGCACCAGCTAAGCTGAGGCTCAAGAGGCACCCCGTGGCGCCCGTTGCCTTCTGCAGCCATACCACCCTAAACGCACCCCATCTCGTCTGATCCCTGAAGCTAAGCAGGGTCGGGTCTGTTTAGTACCTGGATGGGAGACCACCTGGGAAAACCGGGTGCTGTAGTATTTTTGGCCTCCCAATCCGCCTTTTCCTTTAGTCGCCGGTGCCCGAGGATTCCTCTGCCCCATCCGGGCACTGCTGCAGGCCTCATCTCCTCAAGCCTCTCCCAACACAGCGTGCGCCGGAGGGGGCGCTTCCCGCCGGTCCTGCTGGACATGCCGCCAGAAGGCGGCCCTGGGAGGCAGCCGCACCCCAGCCGCTCCCGGGGTGGCTGGCTCTGACCCAGACTCTGCCGCAGGCCCGGCTGATGATCGGGAGGCCCGCAAGGCCTTCGACCTGCACCTGGCCGACAGCACCAGCGCCCATCCGCGCTGCCGCCACCTGTCTGCCTGTGTGTCTCTCCACAGCTCCCTCCGGAAAAAGCCCACCCTCCGCCGTTTCGCCACGGCCGTGGGCGGGAGTGGGTTCTTGGGCCGGGACCGGTCCTCTGGCCCAGCCGGTCACCAGGCACAGGCAAGTTTGTTCGGCAGTTGGCGTGGGTCAAGGGTGGCCTTGCTGGGTCTAAGGGGTCGTGCCGACTCAATGGTGTCTCCCAGTGGTTTCGGGCCAACTGCCGTCAGGCAGTAGGGCCGGCCAGGCGGCGGCTGGCCTTTGCCTAGAGCTGTGTGGGCAGACAGAGTGGTGAATGCCCAAGGAACCGCGGGCCACGTGCCCTTAAGCCTCCAAGGCCACGTCCTTGTGAGCGTCAAGAGGTATCTGGGGTGGAGGGCCAAGCGCCTACGGGCCTGGAGGGTCCCGCCTGACCTGAGCTGCGAGGTCACCCACGTGTCCGCCAACCCAGGGTCCCCGAGGCCTCCTGTCGCCTGCCTTGGCAGACGGCAGGGCCGTGCTGGAGATGGTTGGCTGCCGGGCTGGCGGTATGTCGGCAGCACCAGCGAAGCTGAGCCTCAAGAGGTGCCCCGTGGCTCCCGCTGCCTTCTACGGCCATACCACCCTGAACGCGCCCCATCTCGTCTGATCCTGGAAGCTAAGCAGGGTCGGGCCTGGTTAGTACTTGGATGGGAGACCACATTGGAATACCGGGTTCTGTATGCATTTGTGCCTCCCACTATAAATTCTCCTTTAGTCGCCCACGGCCGAGGCCGCCATCACCTCCGCCTGGCACCGCTGCAGGCCTCACCTCCTCAGGCCCCTCCCAACACAGCGTGCTCTGGAGGGGGCGCACCCCGCCGGTCTGGTTGGACATGCGGCCAGAAGGCGGCCCTGGTAGATAACCATAAACCAGCCGCTCCCGGGGTGGCTGGCCTACACCCAGACTGCACCGTAGGCCCGGCTGACGGCCGATAGGCCCACGAGGCCTTCGACCTACACCTGGCCGCCCCCACCAGCGCACATGCACGCCCCAGCCACCTATCTGCCCGTGTGTCTCTATACAGCTACCTCCGGAAAAAGCCCACCCTCTGCTGTTTCGCCACAGCTGGAGGCAGGAGTGGGGTCGTGGGCCATGACCGGTTCTCCAGGTCGCCTGACCTCCAAAGCCGAGAACTGTGCTTTTTGGGTGGCGAGGGTACAAGGGTGGCTTTGCTGGGGCTAAGGGGCCGTGCCGGCCCAATGGTGGCTCCCAGTGGCTTTGGGCCAACCGCCGTCGGGCAGGAGGGCCGGCGCGGCCATGGCTGGGCTGCGCCAAGCACTGCGGGGGTGGACACGGTGGGAAATGCCCAAGGGACAGCAGGCCACTGGCCCTTAAGCCTCTGAGTCCCAGACCTTGTGAGCGTCAAGTGGGATCTGGGGCAGAGCGTCAAACTCCTACAAACCTGGATGTTGCCACCTGAACGGAGTTGCGAGGTCGCCCAAGAATCCACCACCCCCTGGACCCCGAGGCCTGCTGTCGCCTGCCTGGGTTGGCGGCAGGGCCGTGCTGCCGAGGGCTGGTCACCAGACTGGCGGTAATTCGCCAGCACCAGCTAAGCTGAGGCTCAAGAGGCACCCCGTGGCGCCCGTTGCCTTCTGCAGCCATACCACCCTAAACGCACCCCATCTCGTCTGATCCCTGAAGCTAAGCAGGGTCGGGTCTGTTTAGTACCTGGATGGGAGACCACCTGGGAAAACCGGGTGCTGTAGTATTTTTGGCCTCCCAATCCGCCTTTTCCTTTAGTCGCCGGTGCCCGAGGATTCCTCTGCCCCATCCGGGCACTGCTGCAGGCCTCATCTCCTCAAGCCTCTCCCAACACAGCGTGCGCCGGAGGGGGCGCTTCCCGCCGGTCCTGCTGGACATGCCGCCAGAAGGCGGCCCTGGGAGGCAGCCGCACCCCAGCCGCTCCCGGGGTGGCTGGCTCTGACCCAGACTCTGCCGCAGGCCCGGCTGATGATCGGGAGGCCCGCAAGGCCTTCGACCTGCACCTGGCCGACAGCACCAGCGCCCATCCGCGCTGCCGCCACCTGTCTGCCTGTGTGTCTCTCCACAGCTCCCTCCGGAAAAAGCCCACCCTCCGCCGTTTCGCCACGGCCGTGGGCGGGAGTGGGTTCTTGGGCCGGGACCGGTCCTCTGGCCCAGCCGGTCACCAGGCACAGGCAACTTTGTTCGGCAGTTGGCGTGGGTCAAGGGTGGCCTTGCTGGGTCTAAGGGGTCGTGCCGACTCAATGGTGTCTCCCAGTGGTTTCGGGCCAACTGCCGTCAGGCAGTAGGGCCGGCCAGGCGGCGGCTGGCCTTTGCCTAGAGCTGTGTGGGCAGACAGAGTGGTGAATGCCCAAGGAACCGCGGGCCACGTGCCCTTAAGCCTCCAAGGCCACGTCCTTGTGAGCGTCAAGAGGGATCTGGGGTGGAGGGCCAAGTGCCTACGGGCCTGGAGGGTCCCGCCTGAGCTGAGCTGCGAGGTCACCCACGTGTCCGCCAACCCAGGGTCCCCGAGGCCTCCTGTCGCCTGCCTTGGCAGACGGCAGGGCCGTGCTGGAGATGGTTGGCTGCCGGGCTGGCGGTATGTCGGCAGCACCAGCGAAGCTGAGCCTCAAGAGGTGCCCCGTGGCTCCCGCTGCCTTCTACGGCCATACCACCCTGAACGCGCCCCATCTCGTCTGATCCTGGAAGCTAAGCAGGGTCGGGCCTGGTTAGTACTTGGATGGGAGACCACATTGGAATACCGGGTTCTGTATGCATTTTTGCCTCCCACTATAAATTCTCCTTTAGTCGCCCACGGCCGAGGCCGCCATCACCTCCGCCTGGCACCGCTGCAGGCCTCACCTCCTCAGGCCCCTCCCAACACAGCGTGCTCTGGAGGGGGCGCACCCCGCCGGTCTGGTTGGACATGCGGCCAGAAGGCGGCCCTGGTAGATAACCATAAACCAGCCGCTCCCGGGGTGGCTGGCCTACACCCAGACTGCACCGTAGGCCCGGCTGACGGCCGATAGGCCCACGAGGCCTTCGACCTACAACTGGCCGCCCCCACCAGCGCACATGCATGCCCCAGCCACCTATCTGCCCGTGTGTCTCTATACAGCTACCTCCGGAAAAAGCCCACCCTCTGCTGTTTCGCCACAGCTGGAGACAGGAGTGGGGTCGTGGGCCATGACCGGTTCTCCAGGTCGCCTGACCTCCAAAGCCGAGAACTGTGCTTTTTGGGTGGCGTGGGTACAAGGGTGGCTTTGCTGGGGCTAAGGGGCCGTGCCGGCCCAATGGTGGCTCCCAGTGGCTTTGGGCCAACCGCCGTCGGGCAGGAGGGCCGGCGCGGCCATGGCTGGGCTGCGCCAAGCACTGCGTGGGTGGACACGGTGGGAAATGCCCAAGGGACAGCAGGCCACTGGCCCTTAAGCCTCTGAGTCCCAGACCTTGTGAGCGTCAAGTGGGATCTGGGGCAGAGCGTCAAACACCTACAAGCCTGGATGTTGCCGCCTGAACGGAGTTGCGAGGTCGCCCAAGAATCCACCACCCCCTGGACCCCGAGGCCTGCTGTCGCCTGCCTGGGTGGGCGGCAGGGCCGTGCTGCCGAGGGCTGGTCACCAGACCAGCGGTAATTCGCCAGCACCAGCTAAGCTGAGGCTCAAGAGGCACCCCGTGGCGCCCGTTGCCTTCTGCAGCCATACCACTCTAAACGCACCCCATCTCGTCTGATCCCTGAAGCTAAGCAGGGTCGGGTCTGTTTAGTACCTGGATGGGAGACCACCTGGGAAAACCGGGTGCTGTAGTATTTTTGGCCTCCCAATCCGCCTTTTCCTTTAGTCGCCGGTGCCCGAGGATTCCTCTGCCCCATCCGGGCACTGCTGCAGGCCTCATCTCCTCAAGCCTCTCCCAACACAGCGTGCGCCGGAGGGGGCGCTTCCCGCCGGTCCTGCTGGACATGCCGCCAGAAGGCGGCCCTGGGAGGCAGCCGCACCCCAGCCGCTCCCGGGGTGGCTGGCTCTGACCCAGACTCTGCCGCAGGCCCGGCTGATGATCGGGAGGCCCGCAAGGCCTTCGACCTGCACCTGGCCGACAGCACCAGCGCCCATCCGCGCTGCCGCCACCTGTCTGCCTGTGTGTCTCTCCACAGCTCCCTCCGGAAAAAGCCCACCCTCCGCCGTTTCGCCACGGCCGTGGGCGGGAGTGGGTTCTTGGGCCGGGACCGGTCCTCTGGCCCAGCCGGTCACCAGGCACAGGCAACTTTCTTCGGCAGTTGGCGTGGGGGCAAGGGTGGCCTTGCTGGGTCTAAGGGGTCGTGCCGACTCAATGGTGTCTCCCAGTGGCTTCGGGCCAACTGCCGTCAGGCAGTAGGGCCGGCCAGGCGGCGGCTGGCCTTTGCCTAGAGCTGTGTGTGCAGACAGAGTGGTGAATGCCCAAGGAACCGCGGGCCATGTGCCCTTAAGCCTCCAAGGCCACGTCCTTGTGAGCGTCAAGAGGGATCTGGGGTGGAGGGCCAAGCGCCTACGGGCCTGGAGGGTCCCGCCTGACCTGAGCTGCGAGGTCACCCACGTGTCCGCCAACCCAGGGTCCCCGAGGCCTCCTGTCGCCTGCCTTGGCAGACGGCAGGGCCGTGCTGGAGATGGTTGGCTGCCGGGCTGGCGGTATGTCGGCAGCACCAGCGAAGCTGAGCCTCAAGAGGTGCCCCGTGGCTCCCGCTGCCTTCTACGGCCATACCACCCTGAACGCGCCCCATCTCGTCTGATCCTGGAAGCTAAGCAGGGTCGGGCCTGGTTAGTACTTGGATGGGAGATCACATTGGAATACCGGGTTCTGTATGCATTTGTGCCTCCCACTATAAATTCTCCTTTAGTCGCCCACGGCCGAGTCCGCCATCACCTCCGCCTGGCACCGCTGCAGGCCTCACCTCCTCAGGCCCCTCCCAACACAGCGTGCTCTGGAGGGGGCGCACCCCGCCGGTCTGGTTGGACATGTGGCCAGAAGGCGGCCCTGGTAGATAACCATAAACCAGCCGCTCCCGGGGTGGCTGGCCTACACCCAGACTGCACCGTAGGCCCGGCTGACGGCCGATAGGCCCACGAGACCTTCGACCTACACCTGGCCGCCCCCACCAGCGCACATGCACGCCCCAGCCACCTATCTGCCCGTGTGTCTCTATACAGCTACCTCCGGAAAAAGCCCACCCTCTGCTGTTTCGCCACAGCTGGAGGCAGGAGTGGGGTCGTGGGCCATGACCGGTTCTCCAGGTCGCCTGACCTCCAAAGCCGAGAACTGTGCTTTTTGGGTGGCGTGGGTACAAGGGTGGCTTTGCTGGGGCTAAGGGGCCGTGCCGGCCCAATGGTGGCTCCCAGTGGCTTTGGGCCAACCGCCGTCGGGCAGGAGGGCCGGCGCGGCCATGGCTGGGCTGCGCCAAGCACTGCGGGGGTGGACACGGTGGGAAATGCCCAAGGGACAGCAGGCCACTGGCCCTTAAGCCTCTGAGTCCCAGACCTTGTGAGCGTCAAGTGGGATCTGGGGCAGAGCGTCAAACTCCTACAAACCTGGATGTTGCCACCTGAACGGAGTTGCGAGGTCGCCCAAGAATCCACCACCCCCTGGACCCCGAGGCCTGCTGTCGCCTGCCTGGGTTGGAGGCAGGGCCGTGCTGCCGAGGGCTGGTCACCAGACTGGCGGTAATTCGCCAGCACCAGCTAAGCTGAGGCTCAAGAGGCACCCCGTGGCGCCCGTTGCCTTCTGCAGCCATACCACCCTAAACGCACCCCATCTCGTCTGATCCCTGAAGCTAAGCAGGGTCGGGTCTGTTTAGTACCTGGATGGGAGACCACCTGGGAAAACCGGGTGCTGTAGTATTTTTGGCCTCCCAATCCGCCTTTTCCTTTAGTCGCCGGTGCCCGAGGATTCCTCTGCCCCATCCGGGCACTGCTGCAGGCCTCATCTCCTCAAGCCTCTCCCAACACAGCGTGCGCCGGAGGGGGCGCTTCCCGCCGGTCCTGCTGGACATGCCGCCAGAAGGCGGCCCTGGGAGGCAGCCGCACCCCAGCCGCTCCCGGGGTGGCTGGCTCTGACCCAGACTCTGCCGCAGGCCCGGCTGATGATCGGGAGGCCCGCAAGGCCTTCGACCTGCACCTGGCCGACAGCACCAGCGCCCATCCGCGCTGCCGCCACCTGTCTGCCTGTGTGTCTCTCCACAGCTCCCTCCGGAAAAAGCCCACCCTCCGCCGTTTCGCCACGGCCGTGGGCGGGAGTGGGTTCTTGGGCCGGGACCGGTCCTCTGGCCCAGCCGGTCACCAGGCACAGGCAAGTTTGTTCGGCAGTTGGCGTGGGTCAAGGGTGGCCTTGCTGGGTCTAAGGGGTCGTGCCGACTCAATGGTGTCTCCCAGTGGTTTCGGGCCAACTGCCGTCAGGCAGTAGGGCCGGCCAGGCGGCGGCTGGCCTTTGCCTAGAGCTGTGTGGGCAGACAGAGTGGTGAATGCCCAAGGAACCGCGGGCCACGTGCCCTTAAGCCTCCAAGGCCACGTCCTTGTGAGCGTCAAGAGGTATCTGGGGTGGAGGGCCAAGCGCCTACGGGCCTGGAGGGTCCCGCCTGACCTGAGCTGCGAGGTCACCCACGTGTCCGCCAACCCAGGGTCCCCGAGGCCTCCTGTCGCCTGCCTTGGCAGACGGCAGGGCCGTGCTGGAGATGGTTGGCTGCCGGGCTGGCGGTATGTCGGCAGCACCAGCGAAGCTGAGCCTCAAGAGGTGCCCCGTGGCTCCCGCTGCCTTCTACGGCCATACCACCCTGAACGCGCCCCATCTCGTCTGATCCTGGAAGCTAAGCAGGGTCGGGCCTGGTTAGTACTTGGATGGGAGACCACATTGGAATACCGGGTTCTGTATGCATTTGTGCCTCCCACTATAAATTCTCCTTTAGTCGCCCACGGCCGAGGCCGCCATCACCTCCGCCTGGCACCGCTGCAGGCCTCACCTCCTCAGGCCCCTCCCAACACAGCGTGCTCTGGAGGGGGCGCACCCCGCCGGTCTGGTTGGACATGCGGCCAGAAGGCGGCCCTGGTAGATAACCATAAACCAGCCGCTCCCGGGGTGGCTGGCCTACACCCAGACTGCACCGTAGGCCCGGCTGACGGCCGATAGGCCCACGAGGCCTTCGACCTACACCTGGCCGCCCCCACCAGCGCACATGCACGCCCCAGCCACCTATCTGCCCGTGTGTCTCTATACAGCTACCTCCGGAAAAAGCCCACCCTCTGCTGTTTCGCCACAGCTGGAGGCAGGAGTGGGGTCGTGGGCCATGACCGGTTCTCCAGGTCGCCTGACCTCCAAAGCCGAGAACTGTGCTTTTTGGGTGGCGAGGGTACAAGGGTGGCTTTGCTGGGGCTAAGGGGCCGTGCCGGCCCAATGGTGGCTCCCAGTGGCTTTGGGCCAACCGCCGTCGGGCAGGAGGGCCGGCGCGGCCATGGCTGGGCTGCGCCAAGCACTGCGGGGGTGGACACGGTGGGAAATGCCCAAGGGACAGCAGGCCACTGGCCCTTAAGCCTCTGAGTCCCAGACCTTGTGAGCGTCAAGTGGGATCTGGGGCAGAGCGTCAAACTCCTACAAACCTGGATGTTGCCACCTGAACGGAGTTGCGAGGTCGCCCAAGAATCCACCACCCCCTGGACCCCGAGGCCTGCTGTCGCCTGCCTGGGTTGGCGGCAGGGCCGTGCTGCCGAGGGCTGGTCACCAGACTGGCGGTAATTCGCCAGCACCAGCTAAGCTGAGGCTCAAGAGGCACCCCGTGGCGCCCGTTGCCTTCTGCAGCCATACCACCCTAAACGCACCCCATCTCGTCTGATCCCTGAAGCTAAGCAGGGTCGGGTCTGTTTAGTACCTGGATGGGAGACCACCTGGGAAAACCGGGTGCTGTAGTATTTTTGGCCTCCCAATCCGCCTTTTCCTTTAGTCGCCGGTGCCCGAGGATTCCTCTGCCCCATCCGGGCACTGCTGCAGGCCTCATCTCCTCAAGCCTCTCCCAACACAGCGTGCGCCGGAGGGGGCGCTTCCCGCCGGTCCTGCTGGACATGCCGCCAGAAGGCGGCCCTGGGAGGCAGCCGCACCCCAGCCGCTCCCGGGGTGGCTGGCTCTGACCCAGACTCTGCCGCAGGCCCGGCTGATGATCGGGAGGCCCGCAAGGCCTTCGACCTGCACCTGGCCGACAGCACCAGCGCCCATCCGCGCTGCCGCCACCTGTCTGCCTGTGTGTCTCTCCACAGCTCCCTCCGGAAAAAGCCCACCCTCCGCCGTTTCGCCACGGCCGTGGGCGGGAGTGGGTTCTTGGGCCGGGACCGGTCCTCTGGCCCAGCCGGTCACCAGGCACAGGCAACTTTGTTCGGCAGTTGGCGTGGGTCAAGGGTGGCCTTGCTGGGTCTAAGGGGTCGTGCCGACTCAATGGTGTCTCCCAGTGGTTTCGGGCCAACTGCCGTCAGGCAGTAGGGCCGGCCAGGCGGCGGCTGGCCTTTGCCTAGAGCTGTGTGGGCAGACAGAGTGGTGAATGCCCAAGGAACCGCGGGCCACGTGCCCTTAAGCCTCCAAGGCCACGTCCTTGTGAGCGTCAAGAGGGATCTGGGGTGGAGGGCCAAGTGCCTACGGGCCTGGAGGGTCCCGCCTGAGCTGAGCTGCGAGGTCACCCACGTGTCCGCCAACCCAGGGTCCCCGAGGCCTCCTGTCGCCTGCCTTGGCAGACGGCAGGGCCGTGCTGGAGATGGTTGGCTGCCGGGCTGGCGGTATGTCGGCAGCACCAGCGAAGCTGAGCCTCAAGAGGTGCCCCGTGGCTCCCGCTGCCTTCTACGGCCATACCACCCTGAACGCGCCCCATCTCGTCTGATCCTGGAAGCTAAGCAGGGTCGGGCCTGGTTAGTACTTGGATGGGAGACCACATTGGAATACCGGGTTCTGTATGCATTTTTGCCTCCCACTATAAATTCTCCTTTAGTCGCCCACGGCCGAGGCCGCCATCACCTCCGCCTGGCACCGCTGCAGGCCTCACCTCCTCAGGCCCCTCCCAACACAGCGTGCTCTGGAGGGGGCGCACCCCGCCGGTCTGGTTGGACATGCGGCCAGAAGGCGGCCCTGGTAGATAACCATAAACCAGCCGCTCCCGGGGTGGCTGGCCTACACCCAGACTGCACCGTAGGCCCGGCTGACGGCCGATAGGCCCACGAGGCCTTCGACCTACAACTGGCCGCCCCCACCAGCGCACATGCATGCCCCAGCCACCTATCTGCCCGTGTGTCTCTATACAGCTACCTCCGGAAAAAGCCCACCCTCTGCTGTTTCGCCACAGCTGGAGACAGGAGTGGGGTCGTGGGCCATGACCGGTTCTCCAGGTCGCCTGACCTCCAAAGCCGAGAACTGTGCTTTTTGGGTGGCGTGGGTACAAGGGTGGCTTTGCTGGGGCTAAGGGGCCGTGCCGGCCCAATGGTGGCTCCCAGTGGCTTTGGGCCAACCGCCGTCGGGCAGGAGGGCCGGCGCGGCCATGGCTGGGCTGCGCCAAGCACTGCGTGGGTGGACACGGTGGGAAATGCCCAAGGGACAGCAGGCCACTGGCCCTTAAGCCTCTGAGTCCCAGACCTTGTGAGCGTCAAGTGGGATCTGGGGCAGAGCGTCAAACACCTACAAGCCTGGATGTTGCCGCCTGAACGGAGTTGCGAGGTCGCCCAAGAATCCACCACCCCCTGGACCCCGAGGCCTGCTGTCGCCTGCCTGGGTGGGCGGCAGGGCCGTGCTGCCGAGGGCTGGTCACCAGACCGGCGGTAATTCGCCAGCACCAGCTAAGCTGAGGCTCAAGAGGCACCCCGTGGCGCCCGTTGCCTTCTGCAGCCATACCACTCTAAACGCACCCCATCTCGTCTGATCCCTGAAGCTAAGCAGGGTCGGGTCTGTTTAGTACCTGGATGGGAGACCACCTGGGAAAACCGGGTGCTGTAGTATTTTTGGCCTCCCAATCCGCCTTTTCCTTTAGTCGCCGGTGCCCGAGGATTCCTCTGCCCCATCCGGGCACTGCTGCAGGCCTCATCTCCTCAAGCCTCTCCCAACACAGCGTGCGCCGGAGGGGGCGCTTCCCGCCGGTCCTGCTGGACATGCCGCCAGAAGGCGGCCCTGGGAGGCAGCCGCACCCCAGCCGCTCCCGGGGTGGCTGGCTCTGACCCAGACTCTGCCGCAGGCCCGGCTGATGATCGGGAGGCCCGCAAGGCCTTCGACCTGCACCTGGCCGACAGCACCAGCGCCCATCCGCGCTGCCGCCACCTGTCTGCCTGTGTGTCTCTCCACAGCTCCCTCCGGAAAAAGCCCACCCTCCGCCGTTTCGCCACGGCCGTGGGCGGGAGTGGGTTCTTGGGCCGGGACAGGTCCTCTGGCCCAGCCGGTCACCAGGCACAGGCAACTTTCTTCGGCAGTTGGCGTGGGGGCAAGGGTGGCCTTGCTGGGTCTAAGGGGTCGTGCCGACTCAATGGTGTCTCCCAGTGGCTTCGGGCCAACTGCCGTCAGGCAGTAGGGCCGGCCAGGCGGCGGCTGGCCTTTGCCTAGAGCTGTGTGTGCAGACAGAGTGGTGAATGCCCAAGGAACCGCGGGCCATGTGCCCTTAAGCCTCCAAGGCCACGTCCTTGTGAGCGTCAAGAGGGATCTGGGGTGGAGGGCCAAGCGCCTACGGGCCTGGAGGGTCCCGCCTGACCTGAGCTGCGAGGTCACCCACGTGTCCGCCAACCCAGGGTCCCCGAGGCCTCCTGTCGCCTGCCTTGGCAGACGGCAGGGCCGTGCTGGAGATGGTTGGCTGCCGGGCTGGCGGTATGTCGGCAGCACCAGCGAAGCTGAGCCTCAAGAGGTGCCCCGTGGCTCCCGCTGCCTTCTACGGCCATACCACCCTGAACGCGCCCCATCTCGTCTGATCCTGGAAGCTAAGCAGGGTCGGGCCTGGTTAGTACTTGGATGGGAGATCACATTGGAATACCGGGTTCTGTATGCATTTGTGCCTCCCACTATAAATTCTCCTTTAGTCGCCCACGGCCGAGTCCGCCATCACCTCCGCCTGGCACCGCTGCAGGCCTCACCTCCTCAGGCCCCTCCCAACACAGCGTGCTCTGGAGGGGGCGCACCCCGCCGGTCTGGTTGGACATGTGGCCAGAAGGCGGCCCTGGTAGATAACCATAAACCAGCCGCTCCCGGGGTGGCTGGCCTACACCCAGACTGCACCGTAGGCCCGGCTGACGGCCGATAGGCCCACGAGACCTTCGACCTACACCTGGC
Source organism: Balaenoptera physalus (assembly GCF_965194825.1). NCBI lineage: Eukaryota > Metazoa > Chordata > Mammalia > Artiodactyla > Balaenopteridae > Balaenoptera > Balaenoptera physalus. The sequence continues at coordinate 264,695 of NW_028125987.1, read as the reverse complement.
CGCCCCCACCAGCGCACATGCACGCCCCAGCCACCTATCTGCCCGTGTGTCTCTATACAGCTACCTCCGGAAAAAGCCCACCCTCTGCTGTTTCGCCACAGCTGGAGGCAGGAGTGGGGTCGTGGGCCATGACCAGTTCTCCAGGTCGCCTGACCTCCAAAGCCGAGAACTGTGCTTTTTGGGTGGCGTGGGTACAAGGGTGGCTTTGCTGGGGCTAAGGGGCCGTGCCGGCCCAATGGTGGCTCCCAGTGGCTTTGGGCCAACCGCCGTCGGGCAGGAGGGCCGGCGCGGCCATGGCTGGGCTGCGCCAAGCACTGCGGGGGTGGACACGGTGGGAAATGCCCAAGGGACAGCAGGCCACTGGCCCTTAAGCCTCTGAGTCCCAGACCTTGTGAGCGTCAAGTGGGATCTGGGGCAGAGCGTCAAACTCCTACAAACCTGGATGTTGCCACCTGAACGGAGTTGCGAGGTCGCCCAAGAATCCACCACCCCCTGGACCCCGAGGCCTGCTGTCGCCTGCCTGGGTTGGAGGCAGGGCCGTGCTGCCGAGGGCTGGTCACCAGACTGGCGGTAATTCGCCAGCACCAGCTAAGCTGAGGCTCAAGAGGCACCCCGTGGCGCCCGTTGCCTTCTGCAGCCATACCACCCTAAACGCACCCCATCTCGTCTGATCCCTGAAGCTAAGCAGGGTCGGGTCTGTTTAGTACCTGGATGGGAGACCACCTGGGAAAACCGGGTGCTGTAGTATTTTTGGCCTCCCAATCCGCCTTTTCCTTTAGTCGCCGGTGCCCGAGGATTCCTCTGCCCCATCCGGGCACTGCTGCAGGCCTCATCTCCTCAAGCCTCTCCCAACACAGCGTGCGCCGGAGGGGGCGCTTCCCGCCGGTCCTGCTGGACATGCCGCCAGAAGGCGGCCCTGGGAGGCAGCCGCACCCCAGCCGCTCCCGGGGTGGCTGGCTCTGACCCAGACTCTGCCGCAGGCCCGGCTGATGATCGGGAGGCCCGCAAGGCCTTCGACCTGCACCTGGCCGACAGCACCAGCGCCCATCCGCGCTGCCGCCACCTGTCTGCCTGTGTGTCTCTCCACAGCTCCCTCCGGAAAAAGCCCACCCTCCGCCGTTTCGCCACGGCCGTGGGCGGGAGTGGGTTCTTGGGCCGGGACCGGTCCTCTGGCCCAGCCGGTCACCAGGCACAGGCAAGTTTGTTCGGCAGTTGGCGTGGGTCAAGGGTGGCCTTGCTGGGTCTAAGGGGTCGTGCCGACTCAATGGTGTCTCCCAGTGGTTTCGGGCCAACTGCCGTCAGGCAGTAGGGCCGGCCAGGCGGCGGCTGGCCTTTGCCTAGAGCTGTGTGGGCAGACAGAGTGGTGAATGCCCAAGGAACCGCGGGCCACGTGCCCTTAAGCCTCCAAGGCCACGTCCTTGTGAGCGTCAAGAGGTATCTGGGGTGGAGGGCCAAGCGCCTACGGGCCTGGAGGGTCCCGCCTGACCTGAGCTGCGAGGTCACCCACGTGTCCGCCAACCCAGGGTCCCCGAGGCCTCCTGTCGCCTGCCTTGGCAGACGGCAGGGCCGTGCTGGAGATGGTTGGCTGCCGGGCTGGCGGTATGTCGGCAGCACCAGCGAAGCTGAGCCTCAAGAGGTGCCCCGTGGCTCCCGCTGCCTTCTACGGCCATACCACCCTGAACGCGCCCCATCTCGTCTGATCCTGGAAGCTAAGCAGGGTCGGGCCTGGTTAGTACTTGGATGGGAGACCACATTGGAATACCGGGTTCTGTATGCATTTGTGCCTCCCACTATAAATTCTCCTTTAGTCGCCCACGGCCGAGGCCGCCATCACCTCCGCCTGGCACCGCTGCAGGCCTCACCTCCTCAGGCCCCTCCCAACACAGCGTGCTCTGGAGGGGGCGCACCCCGCCGGTCTGGTTGGACATGCGGCCAGAAGGCGGCCCTGGTAGATAACCATAAACCAGCCGCTCCCGGGGTGGCTGGCCTACACCCAGACTGCACCGTAGGCCCGGCTGACGGCCGATAGGCCCACGAGGCCTTCGACCTACACCTGGCCGCCCCCACCAGCGCACATGCACGCCCCAGCCACCTATCTGCCCGTGTGTCTCTATACAGCTACCTCCGGAAAAAGCCCACCCTCTGCTGTTTCGCCACAGCTGGAGGCAGGAGTGGGGTCGTGGGCCATGACCGGTTCTCCAGGTCGCCTGACCTCCAAAGCCGAGAACTGTGCTTTTTGGGTGGCGTGGGTACAAGGGTGGCTTTGCTGGTGCTAAGGGGCCGTGCCGGCCCAATGGTGGCTCCCAGTGGCTTTGGGCCAACCGCCGTCGGGCAGGAGGGCCGGCGCGGCCATGGCTGGGCTGCGCCAAGCACTGCGTGGGTGGACACGGTGGGAAATGCCCAAGGGACAGCAGGCCACTGGCCCTTAAGCCTCTGAGTCCCAGACCTTGTGAGCGTCAAGTGGGATCTGGGGCAGAGCGTCAAACACCTACAAGCCTGGATGTTGCCGCCTGCACGGAGTTGCGAGGTCGCCCAAGAATCCACCACCCCCTGCACCCCGAGGCCTGCTGTCGCCTGCCTGGGTGGGCGGCAGGGCCGTGCTGCCGAGGGCTGGTCACCAGACTGGCGGTAATTCGCCAGCACCAGCTAAGCTGAGGCTCAAGAGGCACCCCGTGGCGCCCGTTGCCTTCTGCAGCCATACCACCCTAAACGCACCCCATCTCGTCTGATCCCTGAAGCTAAGCAGGGTCGGGTCTGTTTAGTACCTGGATGGGAGACCACCTGGGAAAACCGGGTGCTGTAGTATTTTTGGCCTCCCAATCCGCCTTTTCCTTTAGTCGCCGGTGCCCGAGGATTCCTCTGCCCCATCCGGGCACTGCTGCAGGCCTCATCTCCTCAAGCCTCTCCCAACACAGCGTGCGCCGGAGGGGGCGCTTCCCGCCGGTCCTGCTGGACATGCCGCCAGAAGGCGGCCCTGGGAGGCAGCCGCACCCCAGCCGCTCCCGGGGTGGCTGGCTCTGACCCAGACTCTGCCGCAGGCCCGGCTGATGATCGGGAGGCCCGCAAGGCCTTCGACCTGCACCTGGCCGACAGCACCAGCGCCCATCCGCGCTGCCGCCACCTGTCTGCCTGTGTGTCTCTCCACAGCTCCCTCCGGAAAAAGCCCACCCTCCGCCGTTTCGCCACGGCCGTGGGCGGGAGTGGGTTCTTGGGCCGGGACCGGTCCTCTGGCCCAGCCGGTCACCAGGCAAAGGCAACTTTGTTCGGCAGTTGGCGTGGGGGCAAGGGTGGCCTTGCTGGGTCTAAGGGTTCGTGCCGACTCAATGGTGTCTCCCAGGGGCTTCGGGCCAACTGCCGTCAGGCAGTAGGGCCGGCCAGGCGGCGGCTGGCCTTTGCCTAGAGCTGTGTGGGCAGACAGAGTGGTGAATGCCCGAGGAACCGCGGGCCACGTGCCCTTAAGCCTCCAAGGCCACGTCCTTGTGAGCGTCAAGAGGGATCTGGGGTGGAGGGCCAAGCGCCTACGGGCCTGGAGGGTCCCGCCTGACCTGAGCTGCGAGGTCACCCACGTGTCCGCCAACCCAGGGTCCCCGAGGCCTCCTGTCGCCTGCCTTGGCAGACGGCAGGGCCGTGCTGGAGATGGTTGGCTGCCGGGCTGGCGGTATGTCGGCAGCACCAGCGAAGCTGAGCCTCAAGAGGTGCCCCGTGGCTCCCGCTGCCTTCTACGGCCATACCACCCTGAACGCGCCCCATCTCGTCTGATCCTGGAAGCTAAGCAGGGTCGGGCCTGGTTAGTACTTGGATGGGAGATCACATTGGAATACCGGGTTCTGTATGCATTTGTGCCTCCCACTATAAATTCTCCTTTAGTCGCCCACGGCCGAGTCCGCCATCACCTCCGCCTGGCACCGCTGCAGGCCTCACCTCCTCAGGCCCCTCCCAACACAGCGTGCTCTGGAGGGGGCGCACCCCGCCGGTCTGGTTGGACATGTGGCCAGAAGGCGGCCCTGGTAGATAACCATAAACCAGCCGCTCCCGGGGTGGCTGGCCTACACCCAGACTGCACCGTAGGCCCGGCTGACGGCCGATAGGCCCACGAGGCCTTCGACCTACACCTGGCCGCCCCCACCAGCGCACATGCACGCCCCAGCCACCTATCTGCCCGTGTGTCTCTATACAGCTACCTCCGGAAAAAGCCCACCCTCTGCTGTTTCGCCACAGCTGGAGGCAGGAGTGGGGTCGTGGGCCATGACCAGTTCTCCATGTCGCCTGACCTCCAAAGCCGAGAACTGTGCTTTTTGGGTGGCGTGGGTACAAGGGTGGCTTTGCTGGGGCTAAGGGGCCGTGCCGGCCCAATGGTGGCTCCCAGTGGCTTTGGGCCAACCGCCGTCGGGCAGGAGGGCCGGCGCGGCCATGGCTGGGCTGCGCCAAGCACTGCGGGGGTGGACACGGTGGGAAATGCCCAAGGGACAGCAGGCCACTGGCCCTTAAGCCTCTGAGTCCCAGACCTTGTGAGCGTCAAGTGGGATCTGGGGCAGAGCGTCAAACTCCTACAAACCTGGATGTTGCCACCTGAACGGAGTTGCGAGGTCGCCCAAGAATCCACCACCCCCTGGACCCCGAGGCCTGCTGTCGCCTGCCTGGGTTGGCGGCAGGGCCGTGCTGCCGAGGGCTGGTCACCAGACTGGCGGTAATTCGCCAGCACCAGCTAAGCTGAGGCTCAAGAGGCACCCCGTGGCGCCCGTTGCCTTCTGCAGCCATACCACCCTAAACGCACCCCATCTCGTCTGATCCCTGAAGCTAAGCAGGGTCGGGTCTGTTTAGTACCTGGATGGGAGACCACCTGGGAAAACCGGGTGCTGTAGTATTTTTGGCCTCCCAATCCGCCTTTTCCTTTAGTCGCCGGTGCCCGAGGATTCCTCTGCCCCATCCGGGCACTGCTGCAGGCCTCATCTCCTCAAGCCTCTCCCAACACAGCGTGCGCCGGAGGGGGCGCTTCCCGCCGGTCCTGCTGGACATGCCGCCAGAAGGCGGCCCTGGGAGGCAGCCGCACCCCAGCCGCTCCCGGGGTGGCTGGCTCTGACCCAGACTCTGCCGCAGGCCCGGCTGATGATCGGGAGGCCCGCAAGGCCTTCGACCTGCACCTGGCCGACAGCACCAGCGCCCATCCGCGCTGCCGCCACCTGTCTGCCTGTGTGTCTCTCCACAGCTCCCTCCGGAAAAAGCCCACCCTCCGCCGTTTCGCCACGGCCGTGGGCGGGAGTGGGTTCTTGGGCCGGGACCGGTCCTCTGGCCCAGCCGGTCACCAGGCACAGGCAAGTTTGTTCGGCAGTTGGCGTGGGTCAAGGGTGGCCTTGCTGGGTCTAAGGGGTCGTGCCGACTCAATGGTGTCTCCCAGTGGCTTCGGGCCAACTGCCGTCAGGCAGTAGGGCCGGCCAGGCGGCGGCTGGCCTTTGCCTAGAGCTGTGTGGGCAGACAGAGTGGTGAATGCCCAAGGAACCGCGGGCCATGTGCCCTTAAGCCTCCAAGGCCACGTCCTTGTGAGCGTCAAGAGGGATCTGGGGTGGAGGGCCAAGCGCCTACGGGCCTGGAGGGTCCCGCCTGACCTGAGCTGCGAGGTCACCCACGTGTCCGCCAACCCAGGGTCCCCGAGGCCTCCTGTCGCCTGCCTTGGCAGACGGCAGGGCCGTGCTGGAGATGGTTGGCTGCCGGGCTGGCGGTATGTCGGCAGCACCAGCGAAGCTGAGCCTCAAGAGGTGCCCCGTGGCTCCCGCTGCCTTCTACGGCCATACCACCCTGAACGCGCCCCATCTCGTCTGATCCTGGAAGCTAAGCAGGGTCGGGCCTGGTTAGTACTTGGATGGGAGACCACATTGGAATACCGGGTTCTGTATGCATTTGTGCCTCCCACTATAAATTCTCCTTTAGTCGCCCACGGCCGAGGCCGCCATCACCTCCGCCTGGCACCGCTGCAGGCCTCACCTCCTCAGGCCCCTCCCAACACAGCGTGCTCTGGAGGGGGCGCACCCCGCCGGTCTGGTTGGACATGCGGCCAGAAGGCGGCCCTGGTAGATAACCATAAACCAGCCGCTCCCGGGGTGGCTGGCCTACACCCAGACTGCACCGTAGGCCCGGCTGACGGCCAATAGGCCCACGAGGCCTTCGACCTACACCTGGCCGCCCCCACCAGCGCACATGCACGCCCCAGCCACCTATCTGCCCGTGTGTCTCTATACAGCTACCTCCGGAAAAAGCCCACCCTCTGCTGTTTCGCCACAGCTGGAGGCAGGAGTGGGGTCGTGGGCCATGACCGGTTCTCCAGGTCGCCTGACCTCCAAAGCCGAGAACTGTGCTTTTTGGGTGGCGTGGGTACAAGGGTGGCTTTGCTGGTGCTAAGGGGCCGTGCCGGCCCAATGGTGGCTCCCAGTGGCTTTGGGCCAACCGCCGTCGGGCAGGAGGGCCGGCGCGGCCATGGCTGGGCTGCGCCAAGCACTGCGTGGGTGGACACGGTGGGAAATGCCCAAGGGACAGCAGGCCACTGGCCCTTAAGCCTCTGAGTCCCAGACCTTGTGAGCGTCAAGTGGGATCTGGGGCAGAGCGTCAAACACCTACAAGCCTGGATGTTGCCGCCTGCACGGAGTTGCGAGGTCGCCCAAGAATCCACCACCCCCTGCACCCCGAGGCCTGCTGTCGCCTGCCTGGGTGGGCGGCAGGGCCGTGCTGCCGAGGGCTGGTCACCAGACTGGCGGTAATTCGCCAGCACCAGCTAAGCTGAGGCTCAAGAGGCACCCCGTGGCGCCCGTTGCCTTCTGCAGCCATACCACCCTAAACGCACCCCATCTCGTCTGATCCCTGAAGCTAAGCAGGGTCGGGTCTGTTTAGTACCTGGATGGGAGACCACCTGGGAAAACCGGGTGCTGTAGTATTTTTGGCCTCCCAATCCGCCTTTTCCTTTAGTCGCCGGTGCCCGAGGATTCCTCTGCCCCATCCGGGCACTGCTGCAGGCCTCATCTCCTCAAGCCTCTCCCAACACAGCGTGCGCCGGAGGGGGCGCTTCCCGCCGGTCCTGCTGGACATGCCGCCAGAAGGCGGCCCTGGGAGGCAGCCGCACCCCAGCCGCTCCCGGGGTGGCTGGCTCTGACCCAGACTCTGCCGCAGGCCCGGCTGATGATCGGGAGGCCCGCAAGGCCTTCGACCTGCACCTGGCCGACAGCACCAGCGCCCATCCGCGCTGCCGCCACCTGTCTGCCTGTGTGTCTCTCCACAGCTCCCTCCGGAAAAAGCCCACCCTCCGCCGTTTCGCCACGGCCGTGGGCGGGAGTGGGTTCTTGGGCCAGGACCGGTCCTCTGGCCCAGCCGGTCACCAGGCAAAGGCAACTTTGTTCGGCAGTTGGCGTGGGGGCAAGGGTGGCCTTGCTGGGTCTAAGGGTTCGTGCCGACTCAATGGTGTCTCCCAGGGGCTTCGGGCCAACTGCCGTCAGGCAGTAGGGCCGGCCAGGCGGCGGCTGGCCTTTGCCTAGAGCTGTGTGGGCAGACAGAGTGGTGAATGCCCGAGGAACCGCGGGCCACGTGCCCTTAAGCCTCCAAGGCCACGTCCTTGTGAGCGTCAAGAGGGATCTGGGGTGGAGGGCCAAGCGCCTACGGGCCTGGAGGGTCCCGCCTGACCTGAGCTGCGAGGTCACCCACGTGTCCGCCAACCCAGGGTCCCCGAGGCCTCCTGTCGCCTGCCTTGGCAGACGGCAGGGCCGTGCTGGAGATGGTTGGCTGCCGGGCTGGCGGTATGTCGGCAGCACCAGCGAAGCTGAGCCTCAAGAGGTGCCCCGTGGCTCCCGCTGCCTTCTACGGCCATACCACCCTGAACGCGCCCCATCTCGTCTGATCCTGGAAGCTAAGCAGGGTCGGGCCTGGTTAGTACTTGGATGGGAGACCACATTGGAATACCGGGTTCTGTATTCATTTTTGCCTCCCACTATAAATTCTCCTTTAGTCGCCCACGGCCGAGACCGCCATCACCTCCGCCTGGCACCGCTGCAGGCCTCACCTCCTCAGGCCCCTCCCAACACAGCGTGCTCTGAAGGGGGCGCACACCGCCGGTCTGGTTGGACATGCGGCCAGAAGGCGGCCCTGGTAGATAACCATAAACCAGCCGCTCCCGGGGTGGCTGGCCTACACCCAGACTGCACCGTAGGCCCGGCTGACGGCCGATAGGCCCACGAGGCCTTCGACCTACACCTGGCCGCCCCCACCAGCGCACATGCACGCCCCAGCCACCTATCTGCCCGTGTGTCTCTATACAGCTACCTCCGGAAAAAGCCCACCCTCTGCTGTTTCGCCACAGCTGGAGGCAGGAGTGGGGTCGTGGGCCATGACCGGTTCTCCAGGTCGCCTGACCTCCAAAGCCGAGAACTGTGCTTTTTGGGTGGCGTGGGTACAAGGGTGGCTTTGCTGGGGCTAAGGGGCCGTGCCGGCCCAATGGTGGCTCCCAGTGGCTTTGGGCCAACCGCCGTCGGGCAGGAGGGCCGGCGCGGCCATGGCTGGGCTGCGCCAAGCACTGCGTGGGTGGACACGGTGGGAAATGCCCAAGGGACAGCAGGCCACTGGCCCTTAAGGCTCTGAGTCCCAGACCTTGTGAGCGTCAAGTGGGATCTGGGGCAGAGCGTCAAACACCTACAAGCCTGCATGTTGCCGCCTGCACGGAGTTGCGAGGTCGCCCAAGAATCCACCACCCCCTGGACCCCGAGGCCTGCTGTCGCCTGCCTGGGTGGGCGGCAGGGCCGTGCTGCCGAGGGCTGGTCACCAGACTGGCGGTAATTCGCCAGCACCAGCTAAGCTGAGGCTCAAGAGGCACCCCGTGGCGCCCGTTGCCTTCTGCAGCCATACCACCCTAAACGCACCCCATCTCGTCTGATCCCTGAAGCTAAGCAGGGTCGGGTCTGTTTAGTACCTGGATGGGAGACCACCTGGGAAAACCGGGTGCTGTAGTATTTTTGGCCTCCCAATCCGCCTTTTCCTTTAGTCGCCGGTGCCCGAGGATTCCTCTGCCCCATCCGGGCACTGCTGCAGGCCTCATCTCCTCAAGCCTCTCCCAACACAGCGTGCGTCGGAGGGGGCGCTTCCCGCCGGTCCTGCTGGACATGCCGCCAGAAGGCGGCCCTGGGAGGCAGCCGCACCCCAGCCGCTCCCGGGGTGGCTGGCTCTGACCCAGACTCTGCCGCAGGCCCGGCTGATGATCGGGAGGCCCGCAAGGCCTTCGACCTGCACCTGGCCGACAGCACCAGCGCCCATCCGCGCTGCCGCCACCTGTCTGCCTGTGTGTCTCTCCACAGCTCCCTCCGGAAAAAGCCCACCCTCCGCCGTTTCGCCACGGTCGTGGGCGGGAGTGGGTTCTTGGGCCGGGACCGGTCCTCTGGCCCAGCCGGTCACCAGGCACAGGCAACTTTGTTCGGCAGTTGGCGTGGGGGCAAGGGTGGCCTTGCTGGGTCTAAGGGGTCGTGCCGACTCAATGGTGTCTCCCAGTGGCTTCGGGCCAACTGCCGTCAGGCAGTAGGGCCGGCCAGGCGGCGGCTGGCCTTTGCCTAGAGCTGTGTGGGCAGACAGAGTGGTGAATGCCCGAGGAACCGCGGGCCACGTGCCCTTAAGCCTCCAAGGCCACGTCCTTGTGAGCGTCAAGAGGGATCTGGGGTGGAGGGCCAAGCGCCTATGGGCCTGGAGGGTCCCGCCTGACCTGAGCTGGGATGTCACCAGTGTGTCCGCCAACCCAGGGTCCCCGAGGCCTCCTGTCGCCTGCCTTGGCAGACGGCAGGGCCGTGCTGGAGATGGTTGGCTGCCGGGCTGGCGGTATGTCGGCAGCACCAGCGAAGCTGAGCCTCAAGAGGTGCCCCGTGGCTCCCACTGCCTTCTACGGCCATACCACCCTGAACGCGCCCCATCTCGTCTGATCCTGGAAGCTAAGCAGGGTCGGGCCTGGTTAGTACTTGGATGGGAGACCACATTGGAATACCGGGTTCTGTATGCATTTTTGCCTCCCACTATAAATTCTCCTTTAGTCGCCCACGGCCGAGGCCGCCATCACCTCCGCCTGGCACCGCTGCAGGCCTCACCTCCTCAGGCCCCTCCAAACACAGCGTGCTCTGGAGGGGGTGCACCCAACCGGTCTGGTTGGACATGCGGCCAGAAGGCGGCCCTGGTAGATAAACATAAACCAGCCGCTCCCGGGGTGCCTGGCCTACACCCAGACTGCACCGTAGGCCCGGCTGACGGCCGATAGGCCCACGAGGCCTTCGACCTACACCTGGCCGCCCCCACCAACGCACATGCACGCCCCAGCCACCTATCTGCCCGTGTGTCTCTATACAGCTACCTCCGGAAAAAGCCCACCCTCTGCTGTTTCGCCACAGCTGGAGGCAGGAGTGGGGTCGTGGGCCATGACCGGTTCTCCAGGTCGCCTGACCTCCAAAGCCGAGAACTGTGCTTTTTGGGTGGCGAGGGTACAAGGGTGGCTTTGCTGGGGCTAAGGGGCCGTGCCGGCCCAATGGTGGCTCCCAGTGGCTTTGGGCCAACCGCCGTCGGGCAGGAGGGCCGGCGCGGCCATGGCTGGGCTGCGCCAAGCACTGCGGGGGTGGACACGGTGGGAAATGCCCAAGGGACAGCAGGCCACTGGCCCTTAAGCCTCTGAGTCCCAGACCTTGTGAGCGTCAAGTGGGATCTGGGGCAGAGCGTCAAACTCCTACAAACCTGGATGTTGCCACCTGAACGGAGTTGCGAGGTCGCCCAAGAATCCACCACCCCCTGGACCCCGAGGCCTGCTGTCGCCTGCCTGGGTTGGCGGCAGGGCCGTGCTGCCGAGGGCTGGTCACCAGACTGGCGGTAATTCGCCAGCACCAGCTAAGCTGAGGCTCAAGAGGCACCCCGTGGCGCCCGTTGCCTTCTGCAGCCATACCACCCTAAACGCACCCCATCTCGTCTGATCCCTGAAGCTAAGCAGGGTCGGGTCTGTTTAGTACCTGGATGGGAGACCACCTGGGAAAACCGGGTGCTGTAGTATTTTTGGCCTCCCAATCCGCCTTTTCCTTTAGTCGCCGGTGCCCGAGGATTCCTCTGCCCCATCCGGGCACTGCTGCAGGCCTCATCTCCTCAAGCCTCTCCCAACACAGCGTGCGCCGGAGGGGGCGCTTCCCGCCGGTCCTGCTGGACATGCCGCCAGAAGGCGGCCCTGGGAGGCAGCCGCACCCCAGCCGCTCCCGGGGTGGCTGGCTCTGACCCAGACTCTGCCGCAGGCCCGGCTGATGATCGGGAGGCCCGCAAGGCCTTCGACCTGCACCTGGCCGACAGCACCAGCGCCCATCCGCGCTGCCGCCACCTGTCTGCCTGTGTGTCTCTCCACAGCTCCCTCCGGAAAAAGCCCACCCTCCGCCGTTTCGCCACGGCCGTGGGCGGGAGTGGGTTCTTGGGCCGGGACCGGTCCTCTGGCCCAGCCGGTCACCAGGCACAGGCAACTTTGTTCGGCAGTTGGCGTGGGTCAAGGGTGGCCTTGCTGGGTCTAAGGGGTCGTGCCGACTCAATGGTGTCTCCCAGTGGTTTCGGGCCAACTGCCGTCAGGCAGTAGGGCCGGCCAGGCGGCGGCTGGCCTTTGCCTAGAGCTGTGTGGGCAGACAGAGTGGTGAATGCCCAAGGAACCGCGGGCCACGTGCCCTTAAGCCTCCAAGGCCACGTCCTTGTGAGCGTCAAGAGGGATCTGGGGTGGAGGGCCAAGTGCCTACGGGCCTGGAGGGTCCCGCCTGAGCTGAGCTGCGAGGTCACCCACGTGTCCGCCAACCCAGGGTCCCCGAGGCCTCCTGTCGCCTGCCTTGGCAGACGGCAGGGCCGTGCTGGAGATGGTTGGCTTCCGGGCTGGCGGTATGTCGGCAGCACCAGCGAAGCTGAGCCTCAAGAGGTGCCCCGTGGCTCCCGCTGCCTTCTACGGCCATACCACCCTGAACGCGCCCCATCTCGTCTGATCCTGGAAGCTAAGCAGGGTCGGGCCTGGTTAGTACTTGGATGGGAGACCACATTGGAATACCGGGTTCTGTATGCATTTTTGCCTCCCACTATAAATTCTCCTTTAGTCGCCCACGGCCGAGGCCGCCATCACCTCCGCCTGGCACCGCTGCAGGCCTCACCTCCTCAGGCCCCTCCCAACACAGCGTGCTCTGGAGGGGGCGCACCCCGCCGGTCTGGTTGGACATGCGGCCAGAAGGCGGCCCTGGTAGATAACCATAAACCAGCCGCTCCCGGGGTGGCTGGCCTACACCCAGACTGCACCGTAGGCCCGGCTGACGGCCGATAGGCCCACGAGGCCTTCGACCTACAACTGGCCGCCCCCACCAGCGCACATGCATGCCCCAGCCACCTATCTGCCCGTGTGTCTCTATACAGCTACCTCCGGAAAAAGCCCACCCTCTGCTGTTTCGCCACAGCTGGAGGCAGGAGTGGGGTCGTGGGCCATGACCGGTTCTCCAGGTCGCCTGACCTCCAAAGCCGAGAACTGTGCTTTTTGGGTGGCGTGGGTACAAGGGTGGCTTTGCTGGGGCTAAGGGGCCGTGCCGGCCCAATGGTGGCTCCCAGTGGCTTTGGGCCAACCGCCGTCGGGCAGGAGGGCCGGCGCGGCCATGGCTGGGCTGCGCCAAGCACTGCGTGGGTGGACACGGTGGGAAATGCCCAAGGGACAGCAGGCCACTGGCCCTTAAGCCTCTGAGTCCCAGACCTTGTGAGCGTCAAGTGGGATCTGGGGCAGAGCGTCAAACACCTACAAGCCTGGATGTTGCCGCCTGAACGGAGTTGCGAGGTCGCCCAAGAATCCACCACCCCCTGGACCCCGAGGCCTGCTGTCGCCTGCCTGGGTGGGCGGCAGGGCCGTGCTGCCGAGGGCTGGTCACCAGACCGGCGGTAATTCGCCAGCACCAGCTAAGCTGAGGCTCAAGAGGCACCCCGTGGCGCCCGTTGCCTTCTGCAGCCATACCACTCTAAACGCACCCCATCTCGTCTGATCCCTGAAGCTAAGCAGGGTCGGGTCTGTTTAGTACCTGGATGGGAGACCACCTGGGAAAACCGGGTGCTGTAGTATTTTTGGCCTCCCAATCCGCCTTTTCCTTTAGTCGCCGGTGCCCGAGGATTCCTCTGCCCCATCCGGGCACTGCTGCAGGCCTCATCTCCTCAAGCCTCTCCCAACACAGCGTGCGCCGGAGGGGGCGCTTCCCGCCGGTCCTGCTGGACATGCCGCCAGAAGGCGGCCCTGGGAGGCAGCCGCACCCCAGCCGCTCCCGGGGTGGCTGGCTCTGACCCAGACTCTGCCGCAGGCCCGGCTGATGATCGGGAGGCCCGCAAGGCCTTCGACCTGCACCTGGCCGACAGCACCAGCGCCCATCCGCGCTGCCGCCACCTGTCTGCCTGTGTATCTCTCCACAGCTCCCTCCGGAAAAAGCCCACCCTCCGCCGTTTCGCCACGGTCGTGGGCGGGAGTGGGTTCTTGGGCCGGGACCGGTCCTCTGGCCCAGCCGGTCACCAGGCACAGGGAACTTTCTTCGGCAGTTGGCGTGGGGGCAAGGGTGGCCTTGCTGGGTCTAAGGGGTCGTGCCGACTCAATGGTGTCTCCCAGTGGCTTCGGGCCAACTGCCGTCAGGCAGTAGGGCTGGCCAGGCGGCGGCTGGCCTTTGCCTAGAGCTGTGTGGGCAGACAGAGTGGTGAATGCCCAAGGAACCGCGGGCCACGTGCCCTTAAGCCTCCAAGGCCACGTCCTTGTGAGCGTCAAGAGGGATCTGGGGTGGAGGGCCAAGCGCCTACGGGCCTGGAGGGTCCCGCCTGACCTGAGCTGGGAGGTCACCCATGTGTCCGCCAACCCAGGGTCCCCGAGGCCTCCTGTCGCCTGCCTTGGCAGACGGCAGGGCCGTGCTGGAGATGGTTGGCTGCCGGGCTGGCGGTATGTCGGCAGCACCAGCGAAGCTGAGCCTCAAGAGGTGCCCCGTGGCTCCCACTGCCTTCTACGGCCATACCACCCTGAACGCGCCCCATCTCGTCTGATCCTGGAAGCTAAGCAGGGTCGGGCCTGGTTAGTACTTGGATGGGAGACCACATTGGAATACCGGGTTCTGTATGCATTTTTGCCTCCCACTATAAATTCTCCTTTAGTCGCCCACGGCCGAGGCCGCCATCACCTCCGCCTGGCACCGCTGCAGGCCTCACCTCCTCAGGCCCCTCCCAACACAGCGTGCTCTGGAGGGGGTGCACCCCGCCGGTCTGGTTGGACATGCGGCCAGAAGGCGGCCCTGGTAGATAACCATAAACCAGCCGCTCCCGGGGTGGCTGGCCTACACCCAGACTGCACCGTAGGCCCGGCTGACGGCCGATAGGCCCACGAGGCCTTCGACCTACACCTGGCCGCCCCCACCAGCGCACATGCTCGCCCCAGCCACCTATCTGCCCGTGTGTCTCTATACAGCTACCTCCGAAAAAAGCCCACCCTCTGCTGTTTCACCACAGCTGGAGGCAGGAGTGGGGTCGTGGGCCATGACCGGTTCTCCAGGTCGCCTGACCTCCAAAGCCGAGAACTGTGCTTTTTGGGTGGCGTGGGTACAAGGGTGGCTTTGCTGGGGCTAAGGGGCCCTGCCGGCCCAATGGTGGCTCCCAGTGGCTTTGGGCCAACCGCCGTCGGGCAGGAGGGCCGGCGCGGCCATGGCTGGGCTGCGCCAAGCACTGCGTGGGTGGACACGGTGGGAAATGCCCAAGGGACAGCAGGCCACTGGCCCTTAAGCCTCTGAGTCCCAGACCTTGTGAGCGTCAAGTGGGATCTGGGGCAGAGCGTCAAACACCTACAAGCCTGTATGTTGCCACCTGAACGGAGTTGCGAGGTCGCCCAAGAATCCACCACCCCCTGGACCCCGAGGCCTGCTGTCGCCTGCCTGGGTGGGCGGCAGGGCCGTGCTGCCGAGGGCTGGTCACCAGACTGGCGGTAATTCGCCAGCACCAGCTAAGCTGAGGCTCAAGAGGCACCCCGTGGCGCCCGTTGCCTTCTGCAGCCATACCACCCTAAACGCACCCCATCTCGTCTGATCCCTGAAGCTAAGCAGGGTCGGGTCTGTTTAGTACCTGGATGGGAGACCACCTGGGAAAACAAGGTGCTGTAGTATTTTTGGCCTCCCAATCCGCCTTTTCCTTTAGTCGCCGGTGCCCGAGGATTCCTCTGCCCCTTCCGGGCACTGCTGCAGGCCTCATCTCCTCAAGCCTCTCCCAACACAGCGTGCGCCGGAGGGGGCGCTTCCCGCCGGTCCTGCTGGACATGCCGCCAGAAGCCGGCCCTGGGAGGCAGCCGCAACCCAGCCGCTCCCGGGGTGGCTGGCTCTGACACAGACTCTGCCGCAGGCCCGGCTGATGATCGGGAGGCCCGCAAGGCCTTCGACCTGCACCTGGCCGACAGCACCAGCGCCCATCCGCGCTGCCGCCACCTGTCTGCCTGTGTGTCTCTCCACAGCTCTCTCCGGAAAAAGCCCACCCTCCGCCGTTTCGCCACGGCCGTGGGTGGTAGTGGGTTCTTGGGCCGGGACCGGTCCTCTGGCCCAGCCGGTCACCAGGCACAGGGAACTTTGTTCGGCAGTTGGCGTGGGGGCAAGGGTGGCCTTGCTGGGTCTAAGGGGTCGTGCCGACTCAATGGTGTCTCCCAGTGGCTTCGGACCAACTGCCATCAGGCAGTAGGGCCGGCCAGGCAGCGGCTGGCCTTTGCCTAGAGCTGTGTGGGCAGACAGAGTGGTGAATACCCAAGGAACCGCGGGCCACGTGCCCTTAAGCCTCCAAGGCCACGTCCTTGTGAGCGTCAAGAGGGATCTGGGGTGGAGGGCCAAGCGCCTACGGGCCTGGAGGGTCCCGCCTGACCTGAGCTGCGAGGTCACCCACGTGTCCGCCAACCCAGGGTCCCCGAGGCCTCCTATCGCCTGCCTTGGCAGACGGCAGGGCCGTGCTGGAGATGGTTGGCTGCCGGGCTGGCGGTATGTCGGCAGCACCAGCGAAGCTGAGCCTCAAGAGGTGCCCCGTGGCTCCCGCTGCCTTCTACGGCCATACCACCCTGAACGCGCCCCATCTCGTCTGATCCTGGAAGCTAAGCAGGGTCGGGCCTGGTTAGTACTTGGATGGGAGACCACATTGGAATACCGGGTTCTGTATTCATTTTTGCCTCCCACTATAAATTCTCCTTTAGTCGCCCACGGCCGAGGCCGCCATCACCTCCGCCTGGCACCGCTGCAGGTCTCACCTCCTCAGGCCCCTCCCAACACAGCGTGCTCTGGAGGGGGCGCACACCGCCGGTCTGGTTGGACATGCGGCCAGAAGGCGGCCCTGGTAGATAACCATAAACCAGCCGCTCCCGGGGTGGCTGGCCTACACCCAGACTGCACCGTAGGCCCGGCTGACGGCCGATAGGCCCACGAGGCCTTCGAGCTACACCTGGCCGCCCCCACCAGCGCACATGCACGCCCCAGCCACCTATCTGCCCGTGTGTCTCTATACAGCTACCTCCGGAAAAAGCCCACCCTCTGCTGTTTCGCCACAGCTGGAGGCAGGAGTGGGGTCGTGGGCCATGACCGGTTCTCCAGGTCGCCTGACCTCCAAAGCCGAGAACTGTGCTTTTTGGGTGGCGTGGGTACAAGGGTGGCTTTGCTGGGGCTAAGGGGCCGTGCCGGCCCAATGGTGGCTCCCAGTGGCTTTGGGCCAACCGCCGTCGGGCAGGAGGGCCGGCGCGGCCATGGCTGGGCTGCGCCAAGCACTGCGTGGGTGGACACAGTGGGAAATGCCCAAGGGACAGCAGGCCACTGGCCCTTAAGCCTCTGAGTCCCAGACCTTGTGAGCGTCAAGTGGGATCTGGGGCAGAGCGTCAAACACCTACAAGCCTGGATGTTGCCGCCTGCACGGAGTTGCAAGGTCGCCCAAGAATCCACCACCCCCTGGACCCCGAGGCCTGCTGTCGCCTGCCTGGGTGGGCGGCAGGGCCGTGCTGCCGAGGGCTGGTCACCAGACTGGTGGTAATTCGCCAGCACCAGCTAAGCTGAGGCTCAAGAGGCACCCCGTGGCGCCCGTTGCCTTCTGCAGCCATACCACCCTAAACGCACCCCATCTCGTCTGATCCCTGAAGCTAAGCAGGGTCGGGTCTGTTTAGTACCTGGATGGGAGACCACCTGGGAAAACCGGGTGCTGTAGTATTTTTGGCCTCCCAATCCGCCTTTTCCTTTAGTCGCCGGTGCCCGAGGATTCCTCTGCCCCATCCGGGCACTGCTGCAGGCCTCATCTCCTCAAGCCTCTCCCAACACAGCGTGCGCCGGAGGGGGCGCTTCCCGCCGGTCCTGCTGGACATGCCGCCAGAAGGCGGCCCTGGGAAGCAGCCGCACCCCAGCCGCTCCCGGGGTGGCTGGCTCTGACCCAGACTCTGCCGCAGGCCTGGCTGATGATCGGGAGGCCCGCAAGGCCTTCGACCTGCACCTGGCCGACAGCACCAGCGCCCATCCGCGCTGCCGCCACCTGTCTGCCTGTGTGTCTCTCCACAGCTCCCTCCGGAAAAAGCCCACCCTCCGCCGTTTCGCCACGGCCGTGGGCGGGAGTGGGTTCTTGGGCCGGGACCGGTCCTCTGGCCCAGCCGGTCACCAGGCACAGGCAACATTGTTCGGCAGTTGGCGTGGGGGCAAGGTTGGCCTTGCTGGGTCTAAGGGGTCATTCCGACTCAATGGTGTCTCCCAGTGGCTTCGGGCCAACTGCCGTCAGGCAGTAGGGCCGGCCAGGCGGCGGCTGGCCTTTGCCTAGAGCTGTGTGGGCAGACAGAGTGGTGAATGCCCAAGGAACCGCGGGCCACGTGCCCTTAAGCCTCCAAGGCCACGTCCTTGTGAGCGTCAAGAGGGATCTGGGGTGGAGGGCCAAGCGCCTACGGGCCTGGAGGGTCCCGCCTGACCTGAGCTGCGAGGTCACCCACGTGTCCGCCAACCCAGGGTCCCCGAGGCCTCCTGTCGCCTGCCTTGGCAGACGGCAGGGCCGTGCTGGAGATGGTTGGCTGCCGGGCTGGCGGTATGTCGGCAGCACCAGCGAAGCTGAGCCTCAAGAGGTGCCCCGTGGCTCCCGCTGCCTTCTACGGCCATACCACCCTGAACGCGCCCCATCTCGTCTGATCCTGGAAGCTAAGCAGGGTCGGGCCTGGTTAGTACTTGGATGGGAGACCACATTGGAATACCGGGTTCTGTATGCATTTTTGCCTCCCACTATAAATTCTCCTTTAGTCGCCCACGGCCGAGGCCGCCATCACCTCCGCCTGGCACCGCTGCAGGCCTCACCTCCTCAGGCCCCTCCCAACACAGCGTGCTCTGGAGTGGGCGCACCCCTTCGGTCTGGTTGGACATGCGGCCAGAAGGCGGCCCTGGTAGATAACCATAAACCAGCCGCTCCCGGGGTGGCTGGCCTACACCCAGACTGCACCGTAGGCCCGGCTGACGGCCGATAAGCCCACGAGGCCTTCGACCTACACCTGGCCGCCCCCACCAGCGCACATGCACGCCCCAGCCACATATCTGCCCGTGTGTCTCTATACAGCTACCTCCAGAAAAAGCCCACCCTCTGCTGTTTCGCCACAGCTGGAGGCAGGAGTGGGGTCGTGGGCCATGACCGGTTCTCCAGGTCGCCTGACCTCCAAAGCCGAGAACTGTGCTTTTTGGGTGGCGTGGGTACAAGGGTGGCTTTGCTGGGGCTAAGGGGCCGTGCCGGCCCAATGGTGGCTCCCAGTGGCTTTGGGCCAACCGCCGTCGGGCAGGAGGGCCGGCGCGGCCATGGCTGGGCTGCGCCAAGCACTGCGTGGGTGGACACGGTGGGAAATGCCCAAGGGACAGCAGGCCACTGGCCCTTAAGCCTCTGAGTCCCAGACCTTGTGAGCGTCAAGTGGGATCTGGGGCAGAGCGTCAAACACCTACAAGCCTGTATGTTGCCACCTGAACGGAGTTGCGAGGTCGCCCAAGAATCCACCACCCCCTGGACCCCGAGGCCTGCTGTCGCCTGCCTGGGTGGGCGGCAGGGCCGTGCTGCCGAGGGCTGGTCACCAGACTGGCGGTAATTCGCCAGCACCAGCTAAGCTGAGGCTCAAGAGGCACCCCGTGGCGCCCGTTGCCTTCTGCAGCCATACCACCCTAAACGCACCCCATCTCGTCTGATCCCTGAAGCTAAGCAGGGTCGGGTCTGTTTAGTACCTGGATGGGAGACCACCTGGGAAAACCAGGTGCTGTAGTATTTTTGGCCTCCCAATCCGCCTTTTCCTTTAGTCGCCGGTGCCCGAGGATTCCTCTGCCCCTTCCGGGCACTGCTGCAGGCCTCATCTCCTCAAGCCTCTCCCAACACAGCGTGCGCCGGAGGGGGCGCTTCCCGCCGGTCCTGCTGGACATGCTGCCAGAAGCCGGCCCTGGGAGGCAGCCGCAACCCAGCCGCTCCCGGGGTGGCTGGCTCTGACCCAGACTCTGCCGCAGGCCCGGCTGATGATCGGGAGGCCCGCAAGGCCTTCGACCTGCACCTGGCCGACAGCACCAGCGCCCATCCGCGCTGCCGCCACCTGTCTGCCTGTGTGTCTCTCCACAGCTCTCTCCGGAAAAAGCCCACCCTCCGCCGTTTCGCCACGGCCGTGGGCGGGAGTGGGTTCTTGGGCCGGGACCGGTCCTCCGGCCCAGCCGGTCACCAGGCACAGGGAACTTTGTTCGGCAGTTGGCGTGGGGGCAAGGGTGGCCTTGCTGGGTCTGAGGGGTCGTGCCGACTCAATGGTGTCTCCCAGTGGCTTCGGACCAACTGCCATCAGGCAGTAGGGCCGTCCAGGCAGCGGCTGGCCTTTGCCTAGAGCTGTGTGGGCAGACAGAGTGGTGAATGCCCAAGGAACCGCGGGCCACGTGCCCTTAAGCCTCCAAGGCCACGTCCTTGTGAGCGTCAAGAGGGATCTGGGGTGGAGGGCCAAGCGCCTACGGGCCTGGAGGGTCCCGCCTGACCTGAGCTGCGAGGTCACCCACGTGTCCGCCAACCCAGGGTCCCCGAGGCCTCCTATCGCCTGCCTTGGCAGACGGCAGGGCCGTGCTGGAGATGGTTGGCTGCCGGGCTGGCGGTATGTCGGCAGCACCAGCGAAGCTGAGCCTCAAGAGGTGCCCCGTGGCTCCCGCTGCCTTCTACGGCCATACCACCCTGAACGCGCCCCATCTCGTCTGATCCTGGAAGCTAAGCAGGGTCGGGCCTGGTTAGTACTTGGATGGGAGACCACATTGGAATACCGGGTTCTGTATTCATTTTCGCCTCCCACTATAAATTCTCCTTTAGTCGCCCACGGCCGAGGCCGCCATCACCTCCGCCTGGCACCGCTGCAGGCCTCACCTCCTCAGGCCCCTCCCAACACAGCGTGCTCTGGAGGGGGCGCACACCGCCGGTCTGGTTGGACATGCGGCCAGAAGGCGGCCCTGGTAGATAACCATAAACCAGCCGCTCCCGGGGTGGCTGGCCTACACCCAGACTGCACCGTAGGCCCGGCTGACGGCCGATAGGCCCACGAGGCCTTCGAGCTACACCTGGCCGCCCCCACCAGCGCACATGCACGCCCCAGCCACCTATCTGCCCGTGTGTCTCTATACAGCTACCTCCGGAAAAAGCCCACCCTCTGCTGTTTCGCCACAGCTGGAGGCAGGAGTGGGGTCGTGGGCCATGACCGGTTCTCCAGGTCGCCTGACCTCCAAAGCCGAGAACTGTGCTTTTTGGGTGGCGTGGGTACAAGGGTGGCTTTGCTGGGGCTAAGGGGCCGTGCCGGCCCAATGGTGGCTCCCAGTGGCTTTGGGCCAACCGCCGTTGGGCAGGAGGGCCGGCGCAGCCATGGCTGGGCTGCGCCAAGCACTGCGTGGGTGGACACGGTGGGAAATGCCCAAGGGACAGCAGGCCACAGGCCCTTAAGCCTCTGAGTCCCAGACCTTGTGAGCGTCAAGTGGGATCTGGGGCAGAGCGTCAAACACCTACAAGCCTGTATGTTGCCGCCTGAACGGAGTTGCAAGGTCGCCCAAGAATCCACCACCCCCTGGACCCCGAGGCCTGCTGTCGCCTGCCTGGGTGGGCGGCAGGGCCGTGCTGCCGAGGGCTGGTCACCAGACTGGCGGTAACTCGCCAGCACCAGCTAAGCTGAGGCTCAAGAGGCACCCCGTGGCGCCCGTTGCCTTCTGCAGCCATACCACCCTAAACGCACCCCATCTCGTCTGATCGCTGAAGCTAAGCAGGGTCGGGTCTGTTTATTACCTGGATGGGAGACCACCTGGGAAAACCAGGTGCTGTAGTATTTTTGGCCTCCCAATCAGCATTTTCCTTTAGTCGCCGGTGCCCGAGGATTCCTCTGCCCCTTCGGGCACTGCTGCAGGCCTCATCTCCTCAAGCCTCTCCCAACACAGCATGCGCCGGAGGGGGCGCTTCCCGCCGGTCCTGCTGGACATGCCGCCAGAAGGCGGAAGGGTGGCAGCCGCACCCCAGCCGCTCCCGGGGTGGCTGGCTCTGACCCAGACTCTGCCGCAGGCCCGGCTGATGATCGGGAGGCCCGCAAGGCCTTCGACCTGCACCTGGCCGACAGCACCAGCGCCCATCCGCGCTGCCGCCACCTGTCTGCCTGTGTGTCTCTCCACAGCTCCCTCCGGAAAAAGCCCACCCTCCGCCGTTTCGCCACGGTCGTGGGCGGGAGTGGGTTCTTGGGCCGGGACCGGTCCTCTGGCCCAGCCGGTCACCAGGCACAGGCAACTTTGTTCGGCAGTTGGCGTGGGTCAAGGGTGGCCTTGCTGGGTCTAAGGGGTCGTGCCGACTCAATGGTGTCTCCCAGTGGCTTCGGGCCAACTGCCGTCAGGCAGTAGGGCTGGCCAGGCGGCGGCTGGCCTTTGCCTAGAGCTGTGTGGGCAGACAGAGTGGTGAATGCCCAAGGAACCGCGGGCCACGTGCCCTTAAGCCTCCAAGGCCACGTCCTTGTGAGCGTCAAGAGGGATCTGGGGTGGAGGGCCAAGCGCCTACGGGCCTGGAGGGTCCCGCCTGACCTGAGCTGGGAGGTCACCCATGTGTCCGCCAACCCAGGGTCCCCGAGGCCTCCTGTCGCCTGCCTTGGCAGACGGCAGGGCCGTGCTGGAGATGGTTGGCTGCCGGGCTGGCGGTATGTCGGCAGCACCAGCGAAGCTGAGCCTCAAGAGGTGCCCCGTGGCTCCCACTGCCTTCTACGGCCATACCACCCTGAACGCGCCCCATCTCGTCTGATCCTGGAAGCTAAGCAGGGTCGGGCCTGGTTAGTACTTGGATGGGAGACCACATTGGAATACCGGGTTCTGTATGCATTTTTGCCTCCCACTATAAATTCTCCTTTAGTCGCCCACGGCCGAGGCCGCCATCACCTCCGCCTGGCACCGCTGCAGGCCTCACCTCCTCAGGCCCCTCCCAACACAGCGTGCTCTGGAGGGGGTGCACCCCGCCGGTCTGGTTGGACATGCGGCCAGAAGGCAGCCCTGGTAGATAACCATAAACCAGCCGCTCCCGGGGTGGCTGGCCTACACCCAGACTGCACCGTAGGCCCGGCTGACGGCCGATAGGCCCACGAGGCCTTCGACCTACACCTGGCCGCCCCCACCAGCGCACATGCTCGCCCCAGCCACCTATCTGCCCGTGTGTCTCTATACAGCTACCTCCGAAAAAAGCCCACCCTCTGCTGTTTCACCACAGCTGGAGGCAGGAGTGGGGTCGTGGGCCATGACCGGTTCTCCAGGTCGCCTGACCTCCAAAGCCGAGAACTGTGATTTTTGGGTGGCGTGGGTACAAGGGTGGCTTTGCTGGGGCTAAGGGGCCGTGCCGGCCCAATGGTGGCTCCCAGTGGCTTTGGGCCAACCGCCGTCGGGCAGGAGGGCCGGCGCGGCCATGGCTGGGCTGCGCCAAGCACTGCGTGGGTGGACACGGTGGGAAATGCCCAAGGGACAGCCGGCCACTGGCCCTTAAGCCTCTGAGTCCCAGAACTTGTGAGCGTCAAGTGGGATCTGGGGCAGAGCGTCAAACACCTACAAGCCTGTATGTTGCCACCTGAACGGAGTTGCGAGGTCGCCCAAGAATCCACCACACCCTGGACCCCGAGGCCTGCTGTCGCCTGCCTGGGTGGGCGGCAGGGCCGTGCTGCCGAGGGCTGGTCACCAGACTGGCGGTAATTCGCCAGCACCAGCTAAGCTGAGGCTCAAGAGGCACCCCGTGGCGCCCGTTGCCTTCTGCAGCCATACCACCCTAAACGCACCCCATCTCGTCTGATCCCTGAAGCTAAGCAGGGTCGGGTCTGTTTAGTACCTGGATGGGAGACCACCTGGGAAAACCAGGTGCTGTAGTATTTTTGGCCTCCCAATCCGCCTTTTCCTTTAGTCGCCGGTGCCCGAGGATTCCTCTGCCCCTTCCGGGCACTGCTGCAGGCCTCATCTCCTCAAGCCTCTCCCAACACAGCGTGCGCCGGAGGGGGCGCTTCCCGCCGGTCCTGCTGGACATGCCGCCAGAAGCCGGCCCTGGGAGGCAGCCGCAACCCAGCCGCTCCCGGGGTGGCTGGCTCTGACCCAGACTCTGCCGCAGGCCCGGCTGATGATCGGGAGGCCCGCAAGGCCTTCGACCTGCACCTGGCCGACAGCACCAGCGCCCATCCGCGCTGCCGCCACCTGTCTGCCTGTGTGTCTCTCCAAAGCTCTCTCCGGAAAAAGCCCACCCTCCGCCGTTTCGCCACGGCCGTGGGCGGGAGTGGGTTCTTGGGCCGGGACCGGTCCTCTGGCCCAGCCGGTCACCAGGCACAGGGAACTTTGTTCGGCAGTTGGCGTGGGGGCAAGGGTGGCCTTGCTGGGTCTAAGGGGTCGTGCCGACTCAATGGTGTCTCCCAGTGGCTTCGGACCAACTGCCATCAGGCAGTAGGGCCGGCCAGGCAGCGGCTGGCCTTTGCCTAGAGCTGTGTGGGCAGACAGAGTGGTGAATGCCCAAGGAACCGCGGGCCACGTGCCCTTAAGCCTCCAAGGCCACGTCCTTGTGAGCGTCAAGAGGGATCTGGGGTGGAGGGCCAAGCGCCTACGGGCCTGGAGGGTCCCGCCTGACCTGAGCTGCGAGGTCACCCACGTGTCCGCCAACCCAGGGTCCCCGAGGCCTCCTATCGCCTGCCTTGGCAGACGGCAGGGCCGTGCTGGAGATGGTTGGCTGCCGGGCTGGCGGTATGTCGGCAGCACCAGCGAAGCTGAGCCTCAAGAGGTGCCCCGTGGCTCCCGCTGCCTTCTACGGCCATACCACCCTGAACGCGCCCCATCTCGTCTGATCCTGGAAGCTAAGCAGGGTCGGGCCTGGTTAGTACTTGGATGGGAGACCACATTGGAATACCGGGTTCTGTATTCATTTTTGCCTCCCACTATAAATTCTCCTTTAGTCGCCCACGGCCGAGGCCGCCAACACCTCCGCCTGGCACCGCTGCAGGCCTCACCTCCTCAGGCCCCTCCCAACACAGCGTGCTCTGGAGGGGGCGCACACCACCGGTCTGGTTGGACATGCGGCCAGAAGGCGGCCCTGGTAGATAACCATAAACCAGCCGCTCCCGGGGTGGCTGGCCTACACCCAGACTGC
Organism: Balaenoptera physalus; assembly: GCF_965194825.1. NCBI lineage: Eukaryota > Metazoa > Chordata > Mammalia > Artiodactyla > Balaenopteridae > Balaenoptera > Balaenoptera physalus. The sequence goes on along the minus strand of NW_028125987.1, from coordinate 240,050 downwards.
ACCGTAGGCCCGGCTGACGGCCGATAGGCCCACGAGGCCTTCGAGCTACACCTGGCCGCCCCCACCAGCGCACATGCACGCCCCAGCCACCTATCTGCCCGTGTGTCTCTATACAGCTACCTCCGGAAAAAGCCCACCCTCTGCTGTTTCGCCACAGCTGGAGGCAGGAGTGGGGTCGTGGGCCATGACCGGTTCTCCAGGTCGCCTGACCTCCAAAGCCGAGAACTGTGCTTTTTGGGTGGCGTGGGTACAAGGGTGGCTTTGCTGGGGCTAAGGGGCCGTGCCGGCCCAATGGTGGCTCCCAGTGGCTTTGGGCCAACCGCCGTCGGGCAGGAGGGCCGGCGCGGCCATGGCTGGGCTGCGCCAAGCACTGCGTGGGTGGACACGGTGGGAAATGCCCAAGGGACAGCAGGCCACTGGCCCTTAAGCCTCTGAGTCCCAGACCTTGTGAGCGTCAAGTGGGATCTGGGGCAGAGCGTCAAACACCTACAAGCCTGTATGTTGCCACCTGAACGGAGTTGCGAGGTCGCCCAAGAATCCACCACCCCCTGGACCCCGAGGCCTGCTGTCGCCTGCCTGGGTGGGCGGCAGGGCCGTGCTGCCGAGGGCTGGTCACCAGACTGGCGGTAATTCGCCAGCACCAGCTAAGCTGAGGCTCAAGAGGCACCCCGTGGCGCCCGTTGCCTTCTGCAGCCATACCACCCTAAACGCACCCCATCTCGTCTGATCCCTGAAGCTAAGCAGGGTCGGGTCTGTTTAGTACCTGGATGGGAGACCACCTGGGAAAACAAGGTGCTGTAGTATTTTTGGCCTCCCAATCCGCCTTTTCCTTTAGTCGCCGGTGCCCGAGGATTCCTCTGCCCCTTCCGGGCACTGCTGCAGGCCTCATCTCCTCAAGCCTCTCCCAACACAGCGTGCGCCGGAGGGGGCGCTTCCCGCCGGTCCTGCTGGACATGCCGCCAGAAGCCGGCCCTGGGAGGCAGCCGCAACCCAGCCGCTCCCGGGGTGGCTGGCTCTGACACAGACTCTGCCGCAGGCCCGGCTGATGATCGGGAGGCCCGCAAGGCCTTCGACCTGCACCTGGCCGACAGCACCAGCGCCCATCCGCGCTGCCGCCACCTGTCTGCCTGTGTGTCTCTCCACAGCTCTCTCCGGAAAAAGCCCACCCTCCGCCGTTTCGCCACGGCCGTGGGTGGGAGTGGGTTCTTGGGCCGGGACCGGTCCTCTGGCCCAGCCGGTCACCAGGCACAGGGAACTTTGTTCGGCAGTTGGCGTGGGGGCAAGGGTGGCCTTGCTGGGTCTAAGGGGTCGTGCCGACTCAATGGTGTCTCCCAGTGGCTTCGGACCAACTGCCATCAGGCAGTAGGGCCGGCCAGGCAGCGGCTGGCCTTTGCGTAGAGCTGTGTGGGCAGACAGAGTGGTGAATGCCCAAGGAACCGCGGGCCACGTGCCCTTAAGCCTCCAAGGCCACGTCCTTGTGAGCGTCAAGAGGGATCTGGGGTGGAGGGCCAAGCGCCTACGGGCCTGGAGGGTCCCGCCTGACCTGAGCTGCGAGGTCACCCACGTGTCCGCCAATCCAGGGTCCCCGAGGCCTCCTATCGCCTGCCTTGGCAGACGGCAGGGCCGTGCTGGAGATGGTTGGCTGCCGGGCTGGCGGTATGTCGGCAGCACCAGCGAAGCTGAGCCTCAAGAGGTGCCCCGTGGCTCCCGCTGCCTTCTACGGCCATACCACCCTGAACGCGCCCCATCTCGTCTGATCCTGGAAGCTAAGCAGGGTCGGGCCTGGTTAGTACTTGGATGGGAGACCACATTGGAATACCGGGTTCTGTATTCATTTTTGCCTCCCACTATAAATTCTCCTTTAGTCGCCCACGGCCGAGGCCGCCATCACCTCCGCCTGGCACCGCTGCAGGTCTCACCTCCTCAGGCCCCTCCCAACACAGCGTGCTCTGGAGGGGGCGCACACCGCCGGTCTGGTTGGACATGCGGCCAGAAGGCGGCCCTGGTAGATAACCATAAACCAGCCGCTCCCGGGGTGGCTGGCCTACACCCAGACTGCACCGTAGGCCCGGCTGACGGCCGATAGGCCCACGAGGCCTTCGAGCTACACCTGGCCGCCCCCACCAGCGCACATGCACGCCCCAGCCACCTATCTGCCCGTGTGTCTCTATACAGCTACCTCCGGAAAAAGCCCACCCTCTGCTGTTTCGCCACAGCTGGAGGCAGGAGTGGGGTCGTGGGCCATGACCGGTTCTCCAGGTCGCCTGACCTCCAAAGCCGAGAACTGTGCTTTTTGGGTGGCGTGGGTACAAGGGTGGCTTTGCTGGGGCTAAGGGGCCGTGCCGGCCCAATGGTGGCTCCCAGTGGCTTTGGGCCAACCGCCGTCGGGCAGGAGGGCCGGCGCGGCCATGGCTGGGCTGCGCCAAGCACTGCGTGGGTGGACACAGTGGGAAATGCCCAAGGGACAGCAGGCCACTGGCCCTTAAGCCTCTGAGTCCCAGACCTTGTGAGCGTCAAGTGGGATCTGGGGCAGAGCGTCAAACACCTACAAGCCTGGATGTTGCCGCCTGCACGGAGTTGCAAGGTCGCCCAAGAATCCACCACCCCCTGGACCCCGAGGCCTGCTGTCGCCTGCCTGGGTGGGCGGCAGGGCCGTGCTGCCGAGGGCTGGTCACCAGACTGGCGGTAATTCGCCAGCACCAGCTAAGCTGAGGCTCAAGAGGCACCCCGTGGCGCCCGTTGCCTTCTGCAGCCATACCACCCTAAACGCACCCCATCTCGTCTGATCCCTGAAGCTAAGCAGGGTCGGGTCTGTTTAGTACCTGGATGGGAGACCACCTGGGAAAACCGGGTGCTGTAGTATTTTTGGCCTCCCAATCCGCCTTTTCCTTTAGTCGCCGGTGCCCGAGGATTCCTCTGCCCCATCCGGGCACTGCTGCAGGCCTCATCTCCTCAAGCCTCTCCCAACACAGCGTGCGCCGGAGGGGGCGCTTCCCGCCGGTCCTGCTGGACATGCCGCCAGAAGGCGGCCCTGGGAAGCAGCCGCACCCCAGCCGCTCCCGGGGTGGCTGGCTCTGACCCAGACTCTGCCGCAGGCCTGGCTGATGATCGGGAGGCCCGCAAGGCCTTCGACCTGCACCTGGCCGACAGCACCAGCGCCCATCCGCGCTGCCGCCACCTGTCTGCCTGTGTGTCTCTCCACAGCTCCCTCCGGAAAAAGCCCACCCTCCGCCGTTTCGCCACGGCCGTGGGCGGGAGTGGGTTCTTGGGCCGGGACCGGTCCTCTGGCCCAGCCGGTCACCAGGCACAGGCAACATTGTTCGGCAGTTGGCGTGGGGGCAAGGTTGGCCTTGCTGGGTCTAAGGGGTCATTCCGACTCAATGGTGTCTCCCAGTGGCTTCGGGCCAACTGCCGTCAGGCAGTAGGGCCGGCCAGGCGGCGGCTGGCCTTTGCCTAGAGCTGTGTGGGCAGACAGAGTGGTGAATGCCCAAGGAACCGCGGGCCACGTGCCCTTAAGCCTCCAAGGCCACGTCCTTGTGAGCGTCAAGAGGGATCTGGGGTGGAGGGCCAAGCGCCTACGGGCCTGGAGGGTCCCGCCTGACCTGAGCTGCGAGGTCACCCACGTGTCCGCCAACCCAGGGTCCCCGAGGCCTCCTGTCGCCTGCCTTGGCAGACGGCAGGGCCGTGCTGGAGATGGTTGGCTGCCGGGCTGGCGGTATGTCGGCAGCACCAGCGAAGCTGAGCCTCAAGAGGTGCCCCGTGGCTCCCGCTGCCTTCTACGGCCATACCACCCTGAACGCGCCCCATCTCGTCTGATCCTGGAAGCTAAGCAGGGTCGGGCCTGGTTAGTACTTGGATGGGAGACCACATTGGAATACCGGGTTCTGTATGCATTTTTGCCTCCCACTATAAATTCTCCTTTAGTCGCCCACGGCCGAGGCCGCCATCACCTCCGCCTGGCACCGCTGCAGGCCTCACCTCCTCAGGCCCCTCCCAACACAGCGTGCTCTGGAGTGGGCGCACCCCGTCGGTCTGGTTGGACATGCGGCCAGAAGGCGGCCCTGGTAGATAACCATAAACCAGCCGCTCCCGGGGTGGCTGGCCTACACCCAGACTGCACCGTAGGCCCGGCTGACGGCCGATAAGCCCACGAGGCCTTCGACCTACACCTGGCCGCCCCCACCAGCGCACATGCACGCCCCAGCCACATATCTGCCCGTGTGTCTCTATACAGCTACCTCCAGAAAAAGCCCACCCTCTGCTGTTTCGCCACAGCTGGAGGCAGGAGTGGGGTCGTGGGCCATGACCGGTTCTCCAGGTCGCCTGACCTCCAAAGCCGAGAACTGTGCTTTTTGGGTGGCGTGGGTACAAGGGTGGCTTTGCTGGGGCTAAGGGGCCGTGCCGGCCCAATGGTGGCTCCCAGTGGCTTTGGGCCAACCGCCGTCGGGCAGGAGGGCCGGCGCGGCCATGGCTGGGCTGCGCCAAGCACTGCGTGGGTGGACACGGTGGGAAATGCCCAAGGGACAGCAGGCCACTGGCCCTTAAGCCTCTGAGTCCCAGACCTTGTGAGCGTCAAGTGGGATCTGGGGCAGAGCGTCAAACACCTACAAGCCTGTATGTTGCCACCTGAACGGAGTTGCGAGGTCGCCCAAGAATCCACCACCCCCTGGACCCCGAGGCCTGCTGTCGCCTGCCTGGGTGGGCGGCAGGGCCGTGCTGCCGAGGGCTGGTCACCAGACTGGCGGTAATTCGCCAGCACCAGCTAAGCTGAGGCTCAAGAGGCACCCCGTGGCGCCCGTTGCCTTCTGCAGCCATACCACCCTAAACGCACCCCATCTCGTCTGATCCCTGAAGCTAAGCAGGGTCGGGTCTGTTTAGTACCTGGATGGGAGACCACCTGGGAAAACCAGGTGCTGTAGTATTTTTGGCCTCCCAATCCGCCTTTTCCTTTAGTCGCCGGTGCCCGAGGATTCCTCTGCCCCTTCCGGGCACTGCTGCAGGCCTCATCTCCTCAAGCCTCTCCCAACACAGCGTGCGCCGGAGGGGGCGCTTCCCGCCGGTCCTGCTGGACATGCCGCCAGAAGCCGGCCCTGGGAGGCAGCCGCAACCCAGCCGCTCCCGGGGTGGCTGGCTCTGACCCAGACTCTGCCGCAGGCCCGGCTGATGATCGGGAGGCCCGCAAGGCCTTCGACCTGCACCTGGCCGACAGCACCAGCGCCCATCCGCGCTGCCGCCACCTGTCTGCCTGTGTGTCTCTCCACAGCTCTCTCCGGAAAAAGCCCACCCTCCGCCGTTTCGCCACGGCCGTGGGCGGGAGTGGGTTCTTGGGCCGGGACCGGTCCTCCGGCCCAGCCGGTCACCAGGCACAGGGAACTTTGTTCGGCAGTTGGCGTGGGGGCAAGGGTGGCCTTGCTGGGTCTGAGGGGTCGTGCCGACTCAATGGTGTCTCCCAGTGGCTTCGGACCAACTGCCATCAGGCAGTAGGGCCGTCCAGGCAGCGGCTGGCCTTTGCCTAGAGCTGTGTGGGCAGACAGAGTGGTGAATGCCCAAGGAACCGCGGGCCACGTGCCCTTAAGCCTCCAAGGCCACGTCCTTGTGAGCGTCAAGAGGGATCTGGGGTGGAGGGCCAAGCGCCTACGGGCCTGGAGGGTCCCGCCTGACCTGAGCTGCGAGGTCACCCACGTGTCCGCCAACCCAGGGTCCCCGAGGCCTCCTATCGCCTGCCTTGGCAGACGGCAGGGCCGTGCTGGAGATGGTTGGCTGCCGGGCTGGCGGTATGTCGGCAGCACCAGCGAAGCTGAGCCTCAAGAGGTGCCCCGTGGCTCCCGCTGCCTTCTACGGCCATACCACCCTGAACGCGCCCCATCTCGTCTGATCCTGGAAGCTAAGCAGGGTCGGGCCTGGTTAGTACTTGGATGGGAGACCACATTGGAATACCGGGTTCTGTATTCATTTTTGCCTCCCACTATAAATTCTCCTTTAGTCGCCCACGGCCGAGGCCGCCATCACCTCCGCCTGGCACCGCTGCAGGCCTCACCTCCTCAGGCCCCTCCCAACACAGCGTGCTCTGGAGGGGGCGCACACCGCCGGTCTGGTTGGACATGCGGCCAGAAGGCGGCCCTGGTAGATAACCATAAACCAGCCGCTCCCGGGGTGGCTGGCCTACACCCAGACTGCACCGTAGGCCCGGCTGACGGCCGATAGGCCCACGAGGCCTTCGAGCTACACCTGGCCGCCCCCACCAGCGCACATGCACGCCCCAGCCACCTATCTGCCCGTGTGTCTCTATACAGCTACCTCCGGAAAAAGCCCACCCTCTGCTGTTTCGCCACAGCTGGAGGCAGGAGTGGGGTCGTGGGCCATGACCGGTTCTCCAGGTCGCCTGACCTCCAAAGCCGAGAACTGTGCTTTTTGGGTGGCGTGGGTACAAGGGTGGCTTTGCTGCGGCTAAGGGGCCGTGCCGGCCCAATGGTGGCTCCCAGTGGCTTTGGGCCAACCGCCGTCGGGCAGGAGGGCCGGCGCGGCCATGGCTGGGCTGCGCCAAGCACTGCGTGGGTGGACACAGTGGGAAATGCCCAAGGGACAGCAGGCCACTGGCCCTTAAACCTCTGAGTCCCAGACCTTGTGAGCGTCAAGTGGGATCTGGGGCAGAGCGTCAAACACCTACAAGCCTGGATGTTGCCGCCTGCACGGAGTTGCGAGGTCGCCCAAGAATCCACCACCCCCTGGACCCCGAGGCCTGCTGTCGCCTGCCTGGGTGGGCGGCAGGGCCGTGCTGCCGATGGCTGGTCACCAGACTGGCGGTAATTCGCCAGCACCAGCTAAGCTGAGGCTCAAGAGGCACCCCGTGGCGCCCGTTGCCTTCTGCAGCCATACCACCCTAAACGCACCCCATCTCGTCTGATCCCTGAAGCTAAGCAGGGTCGGGTCTGTTTAGTACCTGGATGGGAGACCACCTGGGAAAACCAGGTGCTGTAGTATTTTTGGCCTCCCAATCCGCCTTTTCCTTTAGTCGCCGGTGACCGAGGATTCCTCTGCCCCTTCCGGGCACTGCTGCAGGCCTAATCTCCTCAAGCCTCTCCCAACACAGCGTGCGCCGGAGGGGGTGCTTCCCGCCGGTCCTGCTGGACATGCCGCCAGAAGCCGGCCCTGGGAGGCAGCCGCAACCCAGCCGCTCCCGGGGTGGCTGGCTCTGACCCAGACTCTGCCGCAGGCCCGGCTGATGATCGGGAGGCCCGCAAGGCCTTCGACCTGCACCTGGCCGACAGTACCAGCGCCCATCCGCGCTGCCGCCACCTGTCTGCCTGTGTGTCTCTCCACAGCTCTCTCCGGAAAAAGCCCACCCTCCGCCGTTTCGCCACGGCCGTGGGCGGGAGTGGGTTCTTGGGCCGGGACCGGTCCTCCGGCCCAGCCGGTCACCAGGCACAGGGAACTTTGTTCGGCAGTTGGCGTGGGGGCAAGGGTGGCCTTGCTGGGTCTAAGGGGTCGTGCCGACTCAATGGTGTCTCCCAGTGGCTTCGGACCAACTGCCATCAGGCAGTAGGGCCGTCCAGGCAGCGGCTGGCCTTTGCCTAGAGCTGTGTGGGCAGACAGAGTGGTGAATGCCCAAGGAACCGCGGGCCACGTGCCTTTAAGCCTCCAAGGCCACGTCCTTGTGAGCGTCAAGAGGGATCTGGGGTGGAGGGCCAAGCGCCTACGGGCCTGGAGGGTCCCGCCTGACCTGAGCTGCGAGGTCACCCACGTGTCCGCCAACCCAGGGTCCCCGAGGCCTCCTATCGCCTGCCTTGGCAGACGGCAGGGCCGTGCTGGAGATGGTTGGCTCCCGGGCTGGCGGTATGTCGGCAGCACCCGCGAAGCTGAGCCTCAAGAGGTGCCCCGTGGCTCCCGCTGCCTTCTACGGCCATACCACCCTGAACGCGCCCCATCTCGTCTGATCCTGGAAGCTAAGCAGGGTCGGGCCTGGTTAATACTTGGATGGGAGACCACATTGGAATACCGGGTTCTGTATTCATTTTTGCCTCCCACTATAAATTCTCCTTTAGTCGCCCACGGCCGAGGCCGCCATCACCTCCGCCTGGCACCGCTGCAGGCCTCACCTCCTCAGGCCCCTCCCAACACAGCGTGCTCTGGAGGGGGCGCACACCGCCGGTCTGGTTGGACATGCGGCCAGAAGGCGGCCCTGGTAGATAACCATAAACCAGCCGCTCCCGGGGTGGCTGGCCTACACCCAGACTGCACCGTAGGCCCGGCTGACGGCCGATAGGCCCACGAGGCCTTCGAGCTACACCTGGCCGCCCCCACCAGCGCACATGCACGCCCCAGCCACCTATCTGCCCGTGTGTCTCTATACAGCTACCTCCGGAAAAAGCCCACCCTCTGCTGTTTCGCCACAGCTGGAGGCAGGAGTGGGGTCGTGGGCCATGACCGGTTCTCCAGGTCGCCTGACCTCCAAAGCCGAGAACTGTGCTTTTTGGGTGGCGTGGGTACAAGGGTGGCTTTGCTGCGGCTAAGGGGCCGTGCCGGCCCAATGGTGGCTCCCAGTGGCTTTGGGCCAACCGCCGTCGGGCAGGAGGGCCGGCGCGGCCATGGCTGGGCTGCGCCAAGCACTGCGTGGGTGGACACAGTGGGAAATGCCCAAGGGACAGCAGGCCACTGGCCCTTAAACCTCTGAGTCCCAGACCTTGTGAGCGTCAAGTGGGATCTGGGGCAGAGCGTCAAACACCTACAAGCCTGGATGTTGCCGCCTGCACGGAGTTGCGAGGTCGCCCAAGAATCCACCACCCCCTGGACCCCGAGGCCTGCTGTCGCCTGCCTGGGTGGGCGGCAGGGCCGTGCTGCCGAGGGCTGGTCACCAGACTGGCGGTAATTCGCCAGCACCAGCTAAGCTGAGGCTCAAGAGGCACCCCGTGGCGCCCGTTGCCTTCTGCAGCCATACCACCCTAAACGCACCCCATCTCGTCTGATCCCTGAAGCTAAGCAGGGTCGGGTCTGTTTAGTACCTGGATGGGAGACCACCTGGGAAAACCGGGTGCTGTAGTATTTTTGGCCTCCCAATCCGCCTTTTCCTTTAGTCGCCGGTGCCCGAGGATTCCTCTGCCCCATCCGGGCACTGCTGCAGGCCTCATCTCCTCAAGCCTCTCCCAACACAGCGTGCGCCGGAGGGGGCGCTTCCCGCCGGTCCTGCTGGACATGCCGCCAGAAGGCGGCCCTGGGAAGCAGCCGCACCCCAGCCGCTCCCGGGGTGGCTGGCTCTGACCCAGACTCTGCCGCAGGCCCGGCTGATGATCGGGAGGCCCGCAAGGCCTTCGACCTGCACCTGGCCGACAGCACCAGCGCCCATCCGCGCTGCCGCCACCTGTCTGCCTGTGTGTCTCTCCACAGCTCCCTCCGGAAAAAGCCCACCCTCCGCCGTTTCGCCACGGCCGTGGGCGGGAGTGGGTTCTTGGGCCGGGGCCGGTCCTCTGGCCCAGCCGGTCACCAGGCACAGGCAACATTGTTCGGCAGTTGGCGTGGGGGCAAGGTTGGCCTTGCTGGGTCTAAGGGGTCATTCCGACTCAATGGTGTCTCCCAGTGGCTTCGGGCCAACTGCCGTCAGGCAGTAGGGCCGGCCAGGCGGCGGCTGGCCTTTGCCTAGAGCTGTGTGGGCAGACAGAGTGGTGAATGCCCAAGGAACCGCGGGCCACGTGCCCTTAAGCCTCCAAGGCCACGTCCTTGTGAGCGTCAAGAGGGATCTGGGGTGGAGGGCCAAGCGCCTACGGGCCTGGAGGGTCCCGCCTGACCTGAGCTGCGAGGTCACCCACGTGTCCGCCAACCCAGGGTCCCCGAGGCCTCCTGTCGCCTGCCTTGGCAGACGGCAGGGCCGTGCTGGAGATGGTTGGCTGCCGGGCTGGCGGTATGTCGGCAGCACCAGCGAAGCTGAGCCTCAAGAGGTGCCCCGTGGCTCCCGCTGCCTTCTACGGCCATACCACCCTGAACGCGCCCCATCTCGTCTGATCCTGGAAGCTAAGCAGGGTCGGGCCTGGTTAGTACTTGGATGGGAGACCACATTGGAATACCGGGTTCTGTATGCATTTTTGCCTCCCACTATAAATTCTCCTTTAGTCGCCCACGGCCGAGGCCGCCATCACCTCCGCCTGGCACCGCTGCAGGCCTCACCTCCTCAGGCCCCTCCCAACACAGCGTGCTCTGGAGGGGGCGCACCCCGTCGGTCTGGTTGGACATGCGGCCAGAAGGCGGCCCTGGTAGATAACCATAAACCAGCCGCTCCCGGGGTGGCTGGCCTACACCCAGACTGCACCGTAGGCCCGGCTGACGGCCGATAAGCCCACGAGGCCTTCGACCTACACCTGGCCGCCCCCACCAGCGCACATGCACGCCCCAGCCACCTATCTGCCCGTGTGTCTCTATACAGCTACCTCCGGAAAAAGCCCACCCTCTGCTGTTTCGCCACAGCTGGAGGCAGGAGTGGGGTCGTGGGCCATGACCGGTTCTCCAGGTCGCCTGACCTCCAAAGCCGAGAACTGTGCTTTTTGGGTGGCGTGGGTACAAGGGTGGCTTTGCTGGGGCTAAGGGGCCGTGCCGGCCCAATGGTGGCTCCCAGTGGCTTTGGGCCAACCGCCGTCGGGCAGGAGGGCCGGCGCGGCCATGGCTGGGCTGCGCCAAGCACTGCGGGGGTGGACACGGTGGGAAATGCCCAAGGGACAGCAGGCCACTGGCCCTTAAGCCTCTGAGTCCCAGACCTTGTGAGCGTCAAGTGGGATCTGGGGCAGAGCGTCAAACTCCTACAAACCTGGATGTTGCCACCTGAACGGAGTTGCGAGGTCGCCCAAGAATCCACCACCCCCTGGACCCCGAGGCCTGCTGTCGCCTGCCTGGGTTGGAGGCAGGGCCGTGCTGCCGAGGGCTGGTCACCAGACTGGCGGTAATTCGCCAGCACCAGCTAAGCTGAGGCTCAAGAGGCACCCCGTGGCGCCCGTTGCCTTCTGCAGCCATACCACCCTAAACGCACCCCATCTCGTCTGATCCCTGAAGCTAAGCAGGGTCGGGTCTGTTTAGTACCTGGATGGGAGACCACCTGGGAAAACCGGGTGCTGTAGTATTTTTGGCCTCCCAATCCGCCTTTTCCTTTAGTCGCCGGTGCCCGAGGATTCCTCTGCCCCATCCGGGCACTGCTGCAGGCCTCATCTCCTCAAGCCTCTCCCAACACAGCGTGCGCCGGAGGGGGCGCTTCCCGCCGGTCCTGCTGGACATGCCGCCAGAAGGCGGCCCTGGGAGGCAGCCGCACCCCAGCCGCTCCCGGGGTGGCTGGCTCTGACCCAGACTCTGCCGCAGGCCCGGCTGATGATCGGGAGGCCCGCAAGGCCTTCGACCTGCACCTGGCCGACAGCACCAGCGCCCATCCGCGCTGCCGCCACCTGTCTGCCTGTGTGTCTCTCCACAGCTCCCTCCGGAAAAAGCCCACCCTCCGCCGTTTCGCCACGGCCGTGGGCGGGAGTGGGTTCTTGGGCCGGGACCGGTCCTCTGGCCCAGCCGGTCACCAGGCACAGGCAAGTTTGTTCGGCAGTTGGCGTGGGTCAAGGGTGGCCTTGCTGGGTCTAAGGGGTCGTGCCGACTCAATGGTGTCTCCCAGTGGTTTCGGGCCAACTGCCGTCAGGCAGTAGGGCCGGCCAGGCGGCGGCTGGCCTTTGCCTAGAGCTGTGTGGGCAGACAGAGTGGTGAATGCCCAAGGAACCGCGGGCCACGTGCCCTTAAGCCTCCAAGGCCACGTCCTTGTGAGCGTCAAGAGGTATCTGGGGTGGAGGGCCAAGCGCCTACGGGCCTGGAGGGTCCCGCCTGACCTGAGCTGCGAGGTCACCCACGTGTCCGCCAACCCAGGGTCCCCGAGGCCTCCTGTCGCCTGCCTTGGCAGACGGCAGGGCCGTGCTGGAGATGGTTGGCTGCCGGGCTGGCGGTATGTCGGCAGCACCAGCGAAGCTGAGCCTCAAGAGGTGCCCCGTGGCTCCCGCTGCCTTCTACGGCCATACCACCCTGAACGCGCCCCATCTCGTCTGATCCTGGAAGCTAAGCAGGGTCGGGCCTGGTTAGTACTTGGATGGGAGACCACATTGGAATACCGGGTTCTGTATGCATTTGTGCCTCCCACTATAAATTCTCCTTTAGTCGCCCACGGCCGAGGCCGCCATCACCTCCGCCTGGCACCGCTGCAGGCCTCACCTCCTCAGGCCCCTCCCAACACAGCGTGCTCTGGAGGGGGCGCACCCCGCCGGTCTGGTTGGACATGCGGCCAGAAGGCGGCCCTGGTAGATAACCATAAACCAGCCGCTCCCGGGGTGGCTGGCCTACACCCAGACTGCACCGTAGGCCCGGCTGACGGCCGATAGGCCCACGAGGCCTTCGACCTACACCTGGCCGCCCCCACCAGCGCACATGCACGCCCCAGCCACCTATCTGCCCGTGTGTCTCTATACAGCTACCTCCGGAAAAAGCCCACCCTCTGCTGTTTCGCCACAGCTGGAGGCAGGAGTGGGGTCGTGGGCCATGACCGGTTCTCCAGGTCGCCTGACCTCCAAAGCCGAGAACTGTGCTTTTTGGGTGGCGTGGGTACAAGGGTGGCTTTGCTGGGGCTAAGGGGCCGTGCCGGCCCAATGGTGGCTCCCAGTGGCTTTGGGCCAACCGCCGTCGGGCAGGAGGGCCGGCGCGGCCATGGCTGGGCTGCGCCAAGCACTGCGTGGGTGGACACGGTGGGAAATGCCCAAGGGACAGCAGGCCACTGGCCCTTAAGCCTCTGAGTCCCAGACCTTGTGAGCGTCAAGTGGGATCTGGGGCAGAGCGTCAAACACCTACAAGCCTGGATGTTGCCGCCTGCACGGAGTTGCGAGGTCGCCCAAGAATCCACCACCCCCTGCACCCCGAGGCCTGCTGTCGCCTGCCTGGGTGGGCGGCAGGGCCGTGCTGCCGAGGGCTGGTCACCAGACTGGCGGTAATTCGCCAGCACCAGCTAAGCTGAGGCTCAAGAGGCACCCCGTGGCGCCCGTTGCCTTCTGCAGCCATACCACCCTAAACGCACCCCATCTCGTCTGATCCCTGAAGCTAAGCAGGGTCGGGTCTGTTTAGTACCTGGATGGGAGACCACCTGGGAAAACCGGGTGCTGTAGTATTTTTGGCCTCCCAATCCGCCTTTTCCTTTAGTCGCCGGTGCCCGAGGATTCCTCTGCCCCATCCGGGCACTGCTGCAGGCCTCATCTCCTCAAGCCTCTCCCAACACAGCGTGCGCCGGAGGGGGCGCTTCCCGCCGGTCCTGCTGGACATGCCGCCAGAAGGCGGCCCTGGGAGGCAGCCGCACCCCAGCCGCTCCCGGGGTGGCTGGCTCTGACCCAGACTCTGCCGCAGGCCCGGCTGATGATCGGGAGGCCCGCAAGGCCTTCGACCTGCACCTGGCCGACAGCACCAGCGCCCATCCGCGCTGCCGCCACCTGTCTGCCTGTGTGTCTCTCCACAGCTCCCTCCGGAAAAAGCCCACCCTCCGCCGTTTCGCCACGGCCGTGGGCGGGAGTGGGTTCTTGGGCCGGGACCGGTCCTCTGGCCCAGCCGGTCACCAGGCAAAGGCAACTTTGTTCGGCAGTTGGCGTGGGGGCAAGGGTGGCCTTGCTGGGTCTAAGGGTTCGTGCCGACTCAATGGTGTCTCCCAGGGGCTTCGGGCCAACTGCCGTCAGGCAGTAGGGCCGGCCAGGCGGCGGCTGGCCTTTGCCTAGAGCTGTGTGGGCAGACAGAGTGGTGAATGCCCGAGGAACCGCGGGCCACGTGCCCTTAAGCCTCCAAGGCCACGTCCTTGTGAGCGTCAAGAGGGATCTGGGGTGGAGGGCCAAGCGCCTACGGGCCTGGAGGGTCCCGCCTGACCTGAGCTGCGAGGTCACCCACGTGTCCGCCAACCCAGGGTCCCCGAGGCCTCCTGTCGCCTGCCTTGGCAGACGGCAGGGCCGTGCTGGAGATGGTTGGCTGCCGGGCTGGCGGTATGTCGGCAGCACCAGCGAAGCTGAGCCTCAAGAGGTGCCCCGTGGCTCCCGCTGCCTTCTACGGCCATACCACCCTGAACGCGCCCCATCTCGTCTGATCCTGGAAGCTAAGCAGGGTCGGGCCTGGTTAGTACTTGGATGGGAGACCACATTGGAATACCGGGTTCTGTATTCATTTTTGCCTCCCACTATAAATTCTCCTTTAGTCGCCCACGGCCGAGACCGCCATCACCTCCGCCTGGCACCGCTGCAGGCCTCACCTCCTCAGGCCCCTCCCAACACAGCGTGCTCTGAAGGGGGCGCACACCGCCGGTCTGGTTGGACATGCGGCCAGAAGGCGGCCCTGGTAGATAACCATAAACCAGCCGCTCCCGGGGTGGCTGGCCTACACCCAGACTGCACCGTAGGCCCGGCTGACGGCCGATAGGCCCACGAGGCCTTCGACCTACACCTGGCCGCCCCCACCAGCGCACATGCACGCCCCAGCCACCTATCTGCCCGTGTGTCTCTATACAGCTACCTCCGGAAAAAGCCCACCCTCTGCTGTTTCGCCACAGCTGGAGGCAGGAGTGGGGTCGTGGGCCATGACCGGTTCTCCAGGTCGCCTGACCTCCAAAGCCGAGAACTGTGCTTTTTGGGTGGCGTGGGTACAAGGGTGGCTTTGCTGGGGCTAAGGGGCCGTGCCGGCCCAATGGTGGCTCCCAGTGGCTTTGGGCCAACCGCCGTCGGGCAGGAGGGCCGGCGCGGCCATGGCTGGGCTGCGCCAAGCACTGCGTGGGTGGACACGGTGGGAAATGCCCAAGGGACAGCAGGCCACTGGCCCTTAAGCCTCTGAGTCCCAGACCTTGTGAGCGTCAAGTGGGATCTGGGGCAGAGCGTCAAACACCTACAAGCCTGCATGTTGCCGCCTGCACGGAGTTGCGAGGTCGCCCAAGAATCCACCACCCCCTGGACCCCGAGGCCTGCTGTCGCCTGCCTGGGTGGGCGGCAGGGCCGTGCTGCCGAGGGCTGGTCACCAGACTGGCGGTAATTCGCCAGCACCAGCTAAGCTGAGGCTCAAGAGGCACCCCGTGGCGCCCGTTGCCTTCTGCAGCCATACCACCCTAAACGCACCCCATCTCGTCTGATCCCTGAAGCTAAGCAGGGTCGGGTCTGTTTAGTACCTGGATGGGAGACCACCTGGGAAAACCGGGTGCTGTAGTATTTTTGGCCTCCCAATCCGCCTTTTCCTTTAGTCGCCGGTGCCCGAGGATTCCTCTGCCCCATCCGGGCACTGCTGCAGGCCTCATCTCCTCAAGCCTCTCCCAACACAGCGTGCGTCGGAGGGGGCGCTTCCCGCCGGTCCTGCTGGACATGCCGCCAGAAGGCGGCCCTGGGAGGCAGCCGCACCCCAGCCGCTCCCGGGGTGGCTGGCTCTGACCCAGACTCTGCCGCAGGCCCGGCTGATGATCGGGAGGCCCGCAAGGCCTTCGACCTGCACCTGGCCGACAGCACCAGCGCCCATCCGCGCTGCCGCCACCTGTCTGCCTGTGTGTCTCTCCACAGCTCCCTCCGGAAAAAGCCCACCCTCCGCCGTTTCGCCACGGTCGTGGGCGGGAGTGGGTTCTTGGGCCGGGACCGGTCCTCTGGCCCAGCCGGTCACCAGGCACAGGCAACTTTGTTCGGCAGTTGGCGTGGGGGCAAGGGTGGCCTTGCTGGGTCTAAGGGGTCGTGCCGACTCAATGGTGTCTCCCAGTGGCTTCGGGCCAACTGCCGTCAGGCAGTAGGGCCGGCCAGGCGGCGGCTGGCCTTTGCCTAGAGCTGTGTGGGCAGACAGAGTGGTGAATGCCCGAGGAACCGCGGGCCACGTGCCCTTAAGCCTCCAAGGCCACGTCCTTGTGAGCGTCAAGAGGGATCTGGGGTGGAGGGCCAAGCGCCTATGGGCCTGGAGGGTCCCGCCTGACCTGAGCTGGGATGTCACCAGTGTGTCCGCCAACCCAGGGTCCCCGAGGCCTCCTGTCGCCTGCCTTGGCAGACGGCAGGGCCGTGCTGGAGATGGTTGGCTGCCGGGCTGGCGGTATGTCGGCAGCACCAGCGAAGCTGAGCCTCAAGAGGTGCCCCGTGGCTCCCACTGCCTTCTACGGCCATACCACCCTGAACGCGCCCCATCTCGTCTGATCCTGGAAGCTAAGCAGGGTCGGGCCTGGTTAGTACTTGGATGGGAGACCACATTGGAATACCGGGTTCTGTATGCATTTTTGCCTCCCACTATAAATTCTCCTTTAGTCGCCCACGGCCGAGGCCGCCATCACCTCCGCCTGGCACCGCTGCAGGCCTCACCTCCTCAGGCCCCTCCAAACACAGCGTGCTCTGGAGGGGGTGCACCCAACCGGTCTGGTTGGACATGCGGCCAGAAGGCGGCCCTGGTAGATAAACATAAACCAGCCGCTCCCGGGGTGCCTGGCCTACACCCAGACTGCACCGTAGGCCCGGCTGACGGCCGATAGGCCCACGAGGCCTTCGACCTACACCTGGCCGCCCCCACCAGCGCACATGCACGCCCCAGCCACCTATCTGCCCGTGTGTCTCTATACAGCTACCTCCGGAAAAAGCCCACCCTCTGCTGTTTCGCCACAGCTGGAGGCAGGAGTGGGGTCGTGGGCCATGACCGGTTCTCCAGGTCGCCTGACCTCCAAAGCCGAGAACTGTGCTTTTTGGGTGGCGAGGGTACAAGGGTGGCTTTGCTGGGGCTAAGGGGCCGTGCCGGCCCAATGGTGGCTCCCAGTGGCTTTGGGCCAACCGCCGTCGGGCAGGAGGGCCGGCGCGGCCATGGCTGGGCTGCGCCAAGCACTGCGGGGGTGGACACGGTGGGAAATGCCCAAGGGACAGCAGGCCACTGGCCCTTAAGCCTCTGAGTCCCAGACCTTGTGAGCGTCAAGTGGGATCTGGGGCAGAGCGTCAAACTCCTACAAACCTGGATGTTGCCACCTGAACGGAGTTGCGAGGTCGCCCAAGAATCCACCACCCCCTGGACCCCGAGGCCTGCTGTCGCCTGCCTGGGTTGGCGGCAGGGCCGTGCTGCCGAGGGCTGGTCACCAGACTGGCGGTAATTCGCCAGCACCAGCTAAGCTGAGGCTCAAGAGGCACCCCGTGGCGCCCGTTGCCTTCTGCAGCCATACCACCCTAAACGCACCCCATCTCGTCTGATCCCTGAAGCTAAGCAGGGTCGGGTCTGTTTAGTACCTGGATGGGAGACCACCTGGGAAAACCGGGTGCTGTAGTATTTTTGGCCTCCCAATCCGCCTTTTCCTTTAGTCGCCGGTGCCCGA
This sequence comes from Balaenoptera physalus, assembly GCF_965194825.1. NCBI lineage: Eukaryota > Metazoa > Chordata > Mammalia > Artiodactyla > Balaenopteridae > Balaenoptera > Balaenoptera physalus. The sequence continues at coordinate 222,730 of NW_028125987.1, read as the reverse complement.
GGATTCCTCTGCCCCATCCGGGCACTGCTGCAGGCCTCATCTCCTCAAGCCTCTCCCAACACAGCGTGCGCCGGAGGGGGCGCTTCCCGCCGGTCCTGCTGGACATGCCGCCAGAAGGCGGCCCTGGGAGGCAGCCGCACCCCAGCCGCTCCCGGGGTGGCTGGCTCTGACCCAGACTCTGCCGCAGGCCCGGCTGATGATCGGGAGGCCCGCAAGGCCTTCGACCTGCACCTGGCCGACAGCACCAGCGCCCATCCGCGCTGCCGCCACCTGTCTGCCTGTGTGTCTCTCCACAGCTCCCTCCGGAAAAAGCCCACCCTCCGCCGTTTCGCCACGGCCGTGGGCGGGAGTGGGTTCTTGGGCCGGGACCGGTCCTCTGGCCCAGCCGGTCACCAGGCACAGGCAACTTTCTTCGGCAGTTGGCGTGGGTCAAGGGTGGCCTTGCTGGGTCTAAGGGGTCGTGCCGACTCAATGGTGTCTCCCAGTGGTTTCGGGCCAACTGCCGTCAGGCAGTAGGGCCGGCCAGGCGGCGGCTGGCCTTTGCCTAGAGCTGTGTGGGCAGACAGAGTGGTGAATGCCCAAGGAACCGCGGGCCACGTGCCCTTAAGCCTCCAAGGCCACGTCCTTGTGAGCGTCAAGAGGGATCTGGGGTGGAGGGCCAAGTGCCTACGGGCCTGGAGGGTCCCGCCTGAGCTGAGCTGCGAGGTCACCCACGTGTCCGCCAACCCAGGGTCCCCGAGGCCTCCTGTCGCCTGCCTTGGCAGACGGCAGGGCCGTGCTGGAGATGGTTGGCTGCCGGGCTGGCGGTATGTCGGCAGCACCAGCGAAGCTGAGCCTCAAGAGGTGCCCCGTGGCTCCCGCTGCCTTCTACGGCCATACCACCCTGAACGCGCCCCATCTCGTCTGATCCTGGAAGCTAAGCAGGGTCGGGCCTGGTTAGTACTTGGATGGGAGACCACATTGGAATACCGGGTTCTGTATGCATTTTTGCCTCCCACTATAAATTCTCCTTTAGTCGCCCACGGCCGAGGCCGCCATCACCTCCGCCTGGCACCGCTGCAGGCCTCACCTCCTCAGGCCCCTCCCAACACAGCGTGCTCTGGAGGGGGCGCACCCCGCCGGTCTGGTTGGACATGCGGCCAGAAGGCGGCCCTGGTAGATAACCATAAACCAGCCGCTCCCGGGGTGGCTGGCCTACACCCAGACTGCACCGTAGGCCCGGCTGACGGCCGATAGGCCCACGAGGCCTTCGACCTACAACTGGCCGCCCCCACCAGCGCACATGCATGCCCCAGCCACCTATCTGCCCGTGTGTCTCTATACAGCTACCTCCGGAAAAAGCCCACCCTCTGCTGTTTCGCCACAGCTGGAGACAGGAGTGGGGTCGTGGGCCATGACCGGTTCTCCAGGTCGCCTGACCTCCAAAGCCGAGAACTGTGCTTTTTGGGTGGCGTGGGTACAAGGGTGGCTTTGCTGGGGCTAAGGGGCCGTGCCGGCCCAATGGTGGCTCCCAGTGGCTTTGGGCCAACCGCCGTCGGGCAGGAGGGCCGGCGCGGCCATGGCTGGGCTGCGCCAAGCACTGCGTGGGTGGACACGGTGGGAAATGCCCAAGGGACAGCAGGCCACTGGCCCTTAAGCCTCTGAGTCCCAGACCTTGTGAGCGTCAAGTGGGATCTGGGGCAGAGCGTCAAACACCTACAAGCCTGGATGTTGCCGCCTGAACGGAGTTGCGAGGTCGCCCAAGAATCCACCACCCCCTGGACCCCGAGGCCTGCTGTCGCCTGCCTGGGTGGGCGGCAGGTCCGTGCTGCCGAGGGCTGGTCACCAGACCGGCGGTAATTCGCCAGCACCAGCTAAGCTGAGGCTCAAGAGGCACCCCGTGGCGCCCGTTGCCTTCTGCAGCCATACCACTCTAAACGCACCCCATCTCGTCTGATCCCTGAAGCTAAGCAGGGTCGGGTCTGTTTAGTACCTGGATGGGAGACCACCTGGGAAAACCGGGTGCTGTAGTATTTTTGGCCTCCCAATCCGCCTTTTCCTTTAGTCGCCGGTGCCCGAGGATTCCTCTGCCCCATCCGGGCACTGCTGCAGGCCTCATCTCCTCAAGCCTCTCCCAACACAGCGTGCGCCGGAGGGGGCGCTTCCCGCCGGTCCTGCTGGACATGCCGCCAGAAGGCGGCCCTGGGAGGCAGCCGCACCCCAGCCGCTCCCGGGGTGGCTGGCTCTGACCCAGACTCTGCCGCAGGCCCGGCTGATGATCGGGAGGCCCGCAAGGCCTTCGACCTGCACCTGGCCGACAGCACCAGCGCCCATCCGCGCTGCCGCCACCTGTCTGCCTGTGTGTCTCTCCACAGCTCCCTCCGGAAAAAGCCCACCCTCCGCCGTTTCGCCACGGCCGTGGGCGGGAGTGGGTTCTTGGGCCGGGGCCGGTCCTCTGGCCCAGCCGGTCACCAGGCACAGGCAACATTGTTCGGCAGTTGGCGTGGGGGCAAGGTTGGCCTTGCTGGGTCTAAGGGGTCATTCCGACTCAATGGTGTCTCCCAGTGGCTTCGGGCCAACTGCCGTCAGGCAGTAGGGCCGGCCAGGCGGCGGCTGGCCTTTGCCTAGAGCTGTGTGGGCAGACAGAGTGGTGAATGCCCAAGGAACCGCGGGCCACGTGCCCTTAAGCCTCCAAGGCCACGTCCTTGTGAGCGTCAAGAGGGATCTGGGGTGGAGGGCCAAGCGCCTACGGGCCTGGAGGGTCCCGCCTGACCTGAGCTGCGAGGTCACCCACGTGTCCGCCAACCCAGGGTCCCCGAGGCCTCCTGTCGCCTGCCTTGGCAGACGGCAGGGCCGTGCTGGAGATGGTTGGCTGCCGGGCTGGCGGTATGTCGGCAGCACCAGCGAAGCTGAGCCTCAAGAGGTGCCCCGTGGCTCCCGCTGCCTTCTACGGCCATACCACCCTGAACGCGCCCCATCTCGTCTGATCCTGGAAGCTAAGCAGGGTCGGGCCTGGTTAGTACTTGGATGGGAGACCACATTGGAATACCGGGTTCTGTATGCATTTTTGCCTCCCACTATAAATTCTCCTTTAGTCGCCCACGGCCGAGGCCGCCATCACCTCCGCCTGGCACCGCTGCAGGCCTCACCTCCTCAGGCCCCTCCCAACACAGCGTGCTCTGGAGGGGGCGCACCCCGTCGGTCTGGTTGGACATGCGGCCAGAAGGCGGCCCTGGTAGATAACCATAAACCAGCCGCTCCCGGGGTGGCTGGCCTACACCCAGACTGCACCGTAGGCCCGGCTGACGGCCGATAAGCCCACGAGGCCTTCGACCTACACCTGGCCGCCCCCACCAGCGCACATGCACGCCCCAGCCACCTATCTGCCCGTGTGTCTCTATACAGCTACCTCCGGAAAAAGCCCACCCTCTGCTGTTTCGCCACAGCTGGAGGCAGGAGTGGGGTCGTGGGCCATGACCGGTTCTCCAGGTCGCCTGACCTCCAAAGCCGAGAACTGTGCTTTTTGGGTGGCGTGGGTACAAGGGTGGCTTTGCTGGGGCTAAGGGGCCGTGCCGGCCCAATGGTGGCTCCCAGTGGCTTTGGGCCAACCGCCGTCGGGCAGGAGGGCCGGCGCGGCCATGGCTGGGCTGCGCCAAGCACTGCGGGGGTGGACACGGTGGGAAATGCCCAAGGGACAGCAGGCCACTGGCCCTTAAGCCTCTGAGTCCCAGACCTTGTGAGCGTCAAGTGGGATCTGGGGCAGAGCGTCAAACTCCTACAAACCTGGATGTTGCCACCTGAACGGAGTTGCGAGGTCGCCCAAGAATCCACCACCCCCTGGACCCCGAGGCCTGCTGTCGCCTGCCTGGGTTGGAGGCAGGGCCGTGCTGCCGAGGGCTGGTCACCAGACTGGCGGTAATTCGCCAGCACCAGCTAAGCTGAGGCTCAAGAGGCACCCCGTGGCGCCCGTTGCCTTCTGCAGCCATACCACCCTAAACGCACCCCATCTCGTCTGATCCCTGAAGCTAAGCAGGGTCGGGTCTGTTTAGTACCTGGATGGGAGACCACCTGGGAAAACCGGGTGCTGTAGTATTTTTGGCCTCCCAATCCGCCTTTTCCTTTAGTCGCCGGTGCCCGAGGATTCCTCTGCCCCATCCGGGCACTGCTGCAGGCCTCATCTCCTCAAGCCTCTCCCAACACAGCGTGCGCCGGAGGGGGCGCTTCCCGCCGGTCCTGCTGGACATGCCGCCAGAAGGCGGCCCTGGGAGGCAGCCGCACCCCAGCCGCTCCCGGGGTGGCTGGCTCTGACCCAGACTCTGCCGCAGGCCCGGCTGATGATCGGGAGGCCCGCAAGGCCTTCGACCTGCACCTGGCCGACAGCACCAGCGCCCATCCGCGCTGCCGCCACCTGTCTGCCTGTGTGTCTCTCCACAGCTCCCTCCGGAAAAAGCCCACCCTCCGCCGTTTCGCCACGGCCGTGGGCGGGAGTGGGTTCTTGGGCCGGGACCGGTCCTCTGGCCCAGCCGGTCACCAGGCACAGGCAAGTTTGTTCGGCAGTTGGCGTGGGTCAAGGGTGGCCTTGCTGGGTCTAAGGGGTCGTGCCGACTCAATGGTGTCTCCCAGTGGTTTCGGGCCAACTGCCGTCAGGCAGTAGGGCCGGCCAGGCGGCGGCTGGCCTTTGCCTAGAGCTGTGTGGGCAGACAGAGTGGTGAATGCCCAAGGAACCGCGGGCCACGTGCCCTTAAGCCTCCAAGGCCACGTCCTTGTGAGCGTCAAGAGGTATCTGGGGTGGAGGGCCAAGCGCCTACGGGCCTGGAGGGTCCCGCCTGACCTGAGCTGCGAGGTCACCCACGTGTCCGCCAACCCAGGGTCCCCGAGGCCTCCTGTCGCCTGCCTTGGCAGACGGCAGGGCCGTGCTGGAGATGGTTGGCTGCCGGGCTGGCGGTATGTCGGCAGCACCAGCGAAGCTGAGCCTCAAGAGGTGCCCCGTGGCTCCCGCTGCCTTCTACGGCCATACCACCCTGAACGCGCCCCATCTCGTCTGATCCTGGAAGCTAAGCAGGGTCGGGCCTGGTTAGTACTTGGATGGGAGACCACATTGGAATACCGGGTTCTGTATGCATTTGTGCCTCCCACTATAAATTCTCCTTTAGTCGCCCACGGCCGAGGCCGCCATCACCTCCGCCTGGCACCGCTGCAGGCCTCACCTCCTCAGGCCCCTCCCAACACAGCGTGCTCTGGAGGGGGCGCACCCCGCCGGTCTGGTTGGACATGCGGCCAGAAGGCGGCCCTGGTAGATAACCATAAACCAGCCGCTCCCGGGGTGGCTGGCCTACACCCAGACTGCACCGTAGGCCCGGCTGACGGCCGATAGGCCCACGAGGCCTTCGACCTACACCTGGCCGCCCCCACCAGCGCACATGCACGCCCCAGCCACCTATCTGCCCGTGTGTCTCTATACAGCTACCTCCGGAAAAAGCCCACCCTCTGCTGTTTCGCCACAGCTGGAGGCAGGAGTGGGGTCGTGGGCCATGACCGGTTCTCCAGGTCGCCTGACCTCCAAAGCCGAGAACTGTGCTTTTTGGGTGGCGTGGGTACAAGGGTGGCTTTGCTGGTGCTAAGGGGCCGTGCCGGCCCAATGGTGGCTCCCAGTGGCTTTGGGCCAACCGCCGTCGGGCAGGAGGGCCGGCGCGGCCATGGCTGGGCTGCGCCAAGCACTGCGTGGGTGGACACGGTGGGAAATGCCCAAGGGACAGCAGGCCACTGGCCCTTAAGCCTCTGAGTCCCAGACCTTGTGAGCGTCAAGTGGGATCTGGGGCAGAGCGTCAAACACCTACAAGCCTGGATGTTGCCGCCTGCACGGAGTTGCGAGGTCGCCCAAGAATCCACCACCCCCTGCACCCCGAGGCCTGCTGTCGCCTGCCTGGGTGGGCGGCAGGGCCGTGCTGCCGAGGGCTGGTCACCAGACTGGCGGTAATTCGCCAGCACCAGCTAAGCTGAGGCTCAAGAGGCACCCCGTGGCGCCCGTTGCCTTCTGCAGCCATACCACCCTAAACGCACCCCATCTCGTCTGATCCCTGAAGCTAAGCAGGGTCGGGTCTGTTTAGTACCTGGATGGGAGACCACCTGGGAAAACCGGGTGCTGTAGTATTTTTGGCCTCCCAATCCGCCTTTTCCTTTAGTCGCCGGTGCCCGAGGATTCCTCTGCCCCATCCGGGCACTGCTGCAGGCCTCATCTCCTCAAGCCTCTCCCAACACAGCGTGCGCCGGAGGGGGCGCTTCCCGCCGGTCCTGCTGGACATGCCGCCAGAAGGCGGCCCTGGGAGGCAGCCGCACCCCAGCCGCTCCCGGGGTGGCTGGCTCTGACCCAGACTCTGCCGCAGGCCCGGCTGATGATCGGGAGGCCCGCAAGGCCTTCGACCTGCACCTGGCCGACAGCACCAGCGCCCATCCGCGCTGCCGCCACCTGTCTGCCTGTGTGTCTCTCCACAGCTCCCTCCGGAAAAAGCCCACCCTCCGCCGTTTCGCCACGGCCGTGGGCGGGAGTGGGTTCTTGGGCCGGGACCGGTCCTCTGGCCCAGCCGGTCACCAGGCAAAGGCAACTTTGTTCGGCAGTTGGCGTGGGGGCAAGGGTGGCCTTGCTGGGTCTAAGGGTTCGTGCCGACTCAATGGTGTCTCCCAGGGGCTTCGGGCCAACTGCCGTCAGGCAGTAGGGCCGGCCAGGCGGCGGCTGGCCTTTGCCTAGAGCTGTGTGGGCAGACAGAGTGGTGAATGCCCGAGGAACCGCGGGCCACGTGCCCTTAAGCCTCCAAGGCCACGTCCTTGTGAGCGTCAAGAGGGATCTGGGGTGGAGGGCCAAGCGCCTACGGGCCTGGAGGGTCCCGCCTGACCTGAGCTGCGAGGTCACCCACGTGTCCGCCAACCCAGGGTCCCCGAGGCCTCCTGTCGCCTGCCTTGGCAGACGGCAGGGCCGTGCTGGAGATGGTTGGCTGCCGGGCTGGCGGTATGTCGGCAGCACCAGCGAAGCTGAGCCTCAAGAGGTGCCCCGTGGCTCCCGCTGCCTTCTACGGCCATACCACCCTGAACGCGCCCCATCTCGTCTGATCCTGGAAGCTAAGCAGGGTCGGGCCTGGTTAGTACTTGGATGGGAGACCACATTGGAATACCGGGTTCTGTATTCATTTTTGCCTCCCACTATAAATTCTCCTTTAGTCGCCCACGGCCGAGACCGCCATCACCTCCGCCTGGCACCGCTGCAGGCCTCACCTCCTCAGGCCCCTCCCAACACAGCGTGCTCTGAAGGGGGCGCACACCGCCGGTCTGGTTGGACATGCGGCCAGAAGGCGGCCCTGGTAGATAACCATAAACCAGCCGCTCCCGGGGTGGCTGGCCTACACCCAGACTGCACCGTAGGCCCGGCTGACGGCCGATAGGCCCACGAGGCCTTCGACCTACACCTGGCCGCCCCCACCAGCGCACATGCACGCCCCAGCCACCTATCTGCCCGTGTGTCTCTATACAGCTACCTCCGGAAAAAGCCCACCCTCTGCTGTTTCGCCACAGCTGGAGGCAGGAGTGGGGTCGTGGGCCATGACCGGTTCTCCAGGTCGCCTGACCTCCAAAGCCGAGAACTGTGCTTTTTGGGTGGCGTGGGTACAAGGGTGGCTTTGCTGGGGCTAAGGGGCCGTGCCGGCCCAATGGTGGCTCCCAGTGGCTTTGGGCCAACCGCCGTCGGGCAGGAGGGCCGGCGCGGCCATGGCTGGGCTGCGCCAAGCACTGCGTGGGTGGACACGGTGGGAAATGCCCAAGGGACAGCAGGCCACTGGCCCTTAAGCCTCTGAGTCCCAGACCTTGTGAGCGTCAAGTGGGATCTGGGGCAGAGCGTCAAACACCTACAAGCCTGCATGTTGCCGCCTGCACGGAGTTGCGAGGTCGCCCAAGAATCCACCACCCCCTGGACCCCGAGGCCTGCTGTCGCCTGCCTGGGTGGGCGGCAGGGCCGTGCTGCCGAGGGCTGGTCACCAGACTGGCGGTAATTCGCCAGCACCAGCTAAGCTGAGGCTCAAGAGGCACCCCGTGGCGCCCGTTGCCTTCTGCAGCCATACCACCCTAAACGCACCCCATCTCGTCTGATCCCTGAAGCTAAGCAGGGTCGGGTCTGTTTAGTACCTGGATGGGAGACCACCTGGGAAAACCGGGTGCTGTAGTATTTTTGGCCTCCCAATCCGCCTTTTCCTTTAGTCGCCGGTGCCCGAGGATTCCTCTGCCCCATCCGGGCACTGCTGCAGGCCTCATCTCCTCAAGCCTCTCCCAACACAGCGTGCGTCGGAGGGGGCGCTTCCCGCCGGTCCTGCTGGACATGCCGCCAGAAGGCGGCCCTGGGAGGCAGCCGCACCCCAGCCGCTCCCGGGGTGGCTGGCTCTGACCCAGACTCTGCCGCAGGCCCGGCTGATGATCGGGAGGCCCGCAAGGCCTTCGACCTGCACCTGGCCGACAGCACCAGCGCCCATCCGCGCTGCCGCCACCTGTCTGCCTGTGTGTCTCTCCACAGCTCCCTCCGGAAAAAGCCCACCCTCCGCCGTTTCGCCACGGTCGTGGGCGGGAGTGGGTTCTTGGGCCGGGACCGGTCCTCTGGCCCAGCCGGTCACCAGGCACAGGCAACTTTGTTCGGCAGTTGGCGTGGGGGCAAGGGTGGCCTTGCTGGGTCTAAGGGGTCGTGCCGACTCAATGGTGTCTCCCAGTGGCTTCGGGCCAACTGCCGTCAGGCAGTAGGGCCGGCCAGGCGGCGGCTGGCCTTTGCCTAGAGCTGTGTGGGCAGACAGAGTGGTGAATGCCCGAGGAACCGCGGGCCACGTGCCCTTAAGCCTCCAAGGCCACGTCCTTGTGAGCGTCAAGAGGGATCTGGGGTGGAGGGCCAAGCGCCTATGGGCCTGGAGGGTCCCGCCTGACCTGAGCTGGGATGTCACCAGTGTGTCCGCCAACCCAGGGTCCCCGAGGCCTCCTGTCGCCTGCCTTGGCAGACGGCAGGGCCGTGCTGGAGATGGTTGGCTGCCGGGCTGGCGGTATGTCGGCAGCACCAGCGAAGCTGAGCCTCAAGAGGTGCCCCGTGGCTCCCACTGCCTTCTACGGCCATACCACCCTGAACGCGCCCCATCTCGTCTGATCCTGGAAGCTAAGCAGGGTCGGGCCTGGTTAGTACTTGGATGGGAGACCACATTGGAATACCGGGTTCTGTATGCATTTTTGCCTCCCACTATAAATTCTCCTTTAGTCGCCCACGGCCGAGGCCGCCATCACCTCCGCCTGGCACCGCTGCAGGCCTCACCTCCTCAGGCCCCTCCAAACACAGCGTGCTCTGGAGGGGGTGCACCCAACCGGTCTGGTTGGACATGCGGCCAGAAGGCGGCCCTGGTAGATAAACATAAACCAGCCGCTCCCGGGGTGCCTGGCCTACACCCAGACTGCACCGTAGGCCCGGCTGACGGCCGATAGGCCCACGAGGCCTTCGACCTACACCTGGCCGCCCCCACCAGCGCACATGCACGCCCCAGCCACCTATCTGCCCGTGTGTCTCTATACAGCTACCTCCGGAAAAAGCCCACCCTCTGCTGTTTCGCCACAGCTGGAGGCAGGAGTGGGGTCGTGGGCCATGACCGGTTCTCCAGGTCGCCTGACCTCCAAAGCCGAGAACTGTGCTTTTTGGGTGGCGAGGGTACAAGGGTGGCTTTGCTGGGGCTAAGGGGCCGTGCCGGCCCAATGGTGGCTCCCAGTGGCTTTGGGCCAACCGCCGTCGGGCAGGAGGGCCGGCGCGGCCATGGCTGGGCTGCGCCAAGCACTGCGGGGGTGGACACGGTGGGAAATGCCCAAGGGACAGCAGGCCACTGGCCCTTAAGCCTCTGAGTCCCAGACCTTGTGAGCGTCAAGTGGGATCTGGGGCAGAGCGTCAAACTCCTACAAACCTGGATGTTGCCACCTGAACGGAGTTGCGAGGTCGCCCAAGAATCCACCACCCCCTGGACCCCGAGGCCTGCTGTCGCCTGCCTGGGTTGGCGGCAGGGCCGTGCTGCCGAGGGCTGGTCACCAGACTGGCGGTAATTCGCCAGCACCAGCTAAGCTGAGGCTCAAGAGGCACCCCGTGGCGCCCGTTGCCTTCTGCAGCCATACCACCCTAAACGCACCCCATCTCGTCTGATCCCTGAAGCTAAGCAGGGTCGGGTCTGTTTAGTACCTGGATGGGAGACCACCTGGGAAAACCGGGTGCTGTAGTATTTTTGGCCTCCCAATCCGCCTTTTCCTTTAGTCGCCGGTGCCCGAGGATTCCTCTGCCCCATCCGGGCACTGCTGCAGGCCTCATCTCCTCAAGCCTCTCCCAACACAGCGTGCGCCGGAGGGGGCGCTTCCCGCCGGTCCTGCTGGACATGCCGCCAGAAGGCGGCCCTGGGAGGCAGCCGCACCCCAGCCGCTCCCGGGGTGGCTGGCTCTGACCCAGACTCTGCCGCAGGCCCGGCTGATGATCGGGAGGCCCGCAAGGCCTTCGACCTGCACCTGGCCGACAGCACCAGCGCCCATCCGCGCTGCCGCCACCTGTCTGCCTGTGTGTCTCTCCACAGCTCCCTCCGGAAAAAGCCCACCCTCCGCCGTTTCGCCACGGCCGTGGGCGGGAGTGGGTTCTTGGGCCGGGACCGGTCCTCTGGCCCAGCCGGTCACCAGGCACAGGCAACTTTCTTCGGCAGTTGGCGTGGGTCAAGGGTGGCCTTGCTGGGTCTAAGGGGTCGTGCCGACTCAATGGTGTCTCCCAGTGGTTTCGGGCCAACTGCCGTCAGGCAGTAGGGCCGGCCAGGCGGCGGCTGGCCTTTGCCTAGAGCTGTGTGGGCAGACAGAGTGGTGAATGCCCAAGGAACCGCGGGCCACGTGCCCTTAAGCCTCCAAGGCCACGTCCTTGTGAGCGTCAAGAGGGATCTGGGGTGGAGGGCCAAGTGCCTACGGGCCTGGAGGGTCCCGCCTGAGCTGAGCTGCGAGGTCACCCACGTGTCCGCCAACCCAGGGTCCCCGAGGCCTCCTGTCGCCTGCCTTGGCAGACGGCAGGGCCGTGCTGGAGATGGTTGGCTGCCGGGCTGGCGGTATGTCGGCAGCACCAGCGAAGCTGAGCCTCAAGAGGTGCCCCGTGGCTCCCGCTGCCTTCTACGGCCATACCACCCTGAACGCGCCCCATCTCGTCTGATCCTGGAAGCTAAGCAGGGTCGGGCCTGGTTAGTACTTGGATGGGAGACCACATTGGAATACCGGGTTCTGTATGCATTTTTGCCTCCCACTATAAATTCTCCTTTAGTCGCCCACGGCCGAGGCCGCCATCACCTCCGCCTGGCACCGCTGCAGGCCTCACCTCCTCAGGCCCCTCCCAACACAGCGTGCTCTGGAGGGGGCGCACCCCGCCGGTCTGGTTGGACATGCGGCCAGAAGGCGGCCCTGGTAGATAACCATAAACCAGCCGCTCCCGGGGTGGCTGGCCTACACCCAGACTGCACCGTAGGCCCGGCTGACGGCCGATAGGCCCACGAGGCCTTCGACCTACAACTGGCCGCCCCCACCAGCGCACATGCATGCCCCAGCCACCTATCTGCCCGTGTGTCTCTATACAGCTACCTCCGGAAAAAGCCCACCCTCTGCTGTTTCGCCACAGCTGGAGACAGGAGTGGGGTCGTGGGCCATGACCGGTTCTCCAGGTCGCCTGACCTCCAAAGCCGAGAACTGTGCTTTTTGGGTGGCGTGGGTACAAGGGTGGCTTTGCTGGGGCTAAGGGGCCGTGCCGGCCCAATGGTGGCTCCCAGTGGCTTTGGGCCAACCGCCGTCGGGCAGGAGGGCCGGCGCGGCCATGGCTGGGCTGCGCCAAGCACTGCGTGGGTGGACACGGTGGGAAATGCCCAAGGGACAGCAGGCCACTGGCCCTTAAGCCTCTGAGTCCCAGACCTTGTGAGCGTCAAGTGGGATCTGGGGCAGAGCGTCAAACACCTACAAGCCTGGATGTTGCCGCCTGAACGGAGTTGCGAGGTCGCCCAAGAATCCACCACCCCCTGGACCCCGAGGCCTGCTGTCGCCTGCCTGGGTGGGCGGCAGGGCCGTGCTGCCGAGGGCTGGTCACCAGACCGGCGGTAATTCGCCAGCACCAGCTAAGCTGAGGCTCAAGAGGCACCCCGTGGCGCCCGTTGCCTTCTGCAGCCATACCACTCTAAACGCACCCCATCTCGTCTGATCCCTGAAGCTAAGCAGGGTCGGGTCTGTTTAGTACCTGGATGGGAGACCACCTGGGAAAACCGGGTGCTGTAGTATTTTTGGCCTCCCAATCCGCCTTTTCCTTTAGTCGCCGGTGCCCGAGGATTCCTCTGCCCCATCCGGGCACTGCTGCAGGCCTCATCTCCTCAAGCCTCTCCCAACACAGCGTGCGCCGGAGGGGGCGCTTCCCGCCGGTCCTGCTGGACATGCCGCCAGAAGGCGGCCCTGGGAGGCAGCCGCACCCCAGCCGCTCCCGGGGTGGCTGGCTCTGACCCAGACTCTGCCGCAGGCCCGGCTGATGATCGGGAGGCCCGCAAGGCCTTCGACCTGCACCTGGCCGACAGCACCAGCGCCCATCCGCGCTGCCGCCACCTGTCTGCCTGTGTGTCTCTCCACAGCTCCCTCCGGAAAAAGCCCACCCTCCGCCGTTTCGCCACGGCCGTGGGCGGGAGTGGGTTCTTGGGCCGGGACCGGTCCTCTGGCCCAGCCGGTCACCAGGCACAGGCAACTTTCTTCGGCAGTTGGCGTGGGGGCAAGGGTGGCCTTGCTGGGTCTAAGGGGTCGTGCCGACTCAATGGTGTCTCCCAGTGGCTTCGGGCCAACTGCCGTCAGGCAGTAGGGCCGGCCAGGCGGCGGCTGGCCTTTGCCTAGAGCTGTGTGTGCAGACAGAGTGGTGAATGCCCAAGGAACCGCGGGCCATGTGCCCTTAAGCCTCCAAGGCCACGTCCTTGTGAGCGTCAAGAGGGATCTGGGGTGGAGGGCCAAGCGCCTACGGGCCTGGAGGGTCCCGCCTGACCTGAGCTGCGAGGTCACCCACGTGTCCGCCAACCCAGGGTCCCCGAGGCCTCCTGTCGCCTGCCTTGGCAGACGGCAGGGCCGTGCTGGAGATGGTTGGCTGCCGGGCTGGCGGTATGTCGGCAGCACCAGCGAAGCTGAGCCTCAAGAGGTGCCCCGTGGCTCCCGCTGCCTTCTACGGCCATACCACCCTGAACGCGCCCCATCTCGTCTGATCCTGGAAGCTAAGCAGGGTCGGGCCTGGTTAGTACTTGGATGGGAGATCACATTGGAATACCGGGTTCTGTATGCATTTGTGCCTCCCACTATAAATTCTCCTTTAGTCGCCCACGGCCGAGTCCGCCATCACCTCCGCCTGGCACCGCTGCAGGCCTCACCTCCTCAGGCCCCTCCCAACACAGCGTGCTCTGGAGGGGGCGCACCCCGCCGGTCTGGTTGGACATGTGGCCAGAAGGCGGCCCTGGTAGATAACCATAAACCAGCCGCTCCCGGGGTGGCTGGCCTACACCCAGACTGCACCGTAGGCCCGGCTGACGGCCGATAGGCCCACGAGACCTTCGACCTACACCTGGCCGCCCCCACCAGCGCACATGCACGCCCCAGCCACCTATCTGCCCGTGTGTCTCTATACAGCTACCTCCGGAAAAAGCCCACCCTCTGCTGTTTCGCCACAGCTGGAGGCAGGAGTGGGGTCGTGGGCCATGACCGGTTCTCCAGGTCGCCTGACCTCCAAAGCCGAGAACTGTGCTTTTTGGGTGGCGAGGGTACAAGGGTGGCTTTGCTGGGGCTAAGGGGCCGTGCCGGCCCAATGGTGGCTCCCAGTGGCTTTGGGCCAACCGCCGTCGGGCAGGAGGGCCGGCGCGGCCATGGCTGGGCTGCGCCAAGCACTGCGGGGGTGGACACGGTGGGAAATGCCCAAGGGACAGCAGGCCACTGGCCCTTAAGCCTCTGAGTCCCAGACCTTGTGAGCGTCAAGTGGGATCTGGGGCAGAGCGTCAAACTCCTACAAACCTGGATGTTGCCACCTGAACGGAGTTGCGAGGTCGCCCAAGAATCCACCACCCCCTGGACCCCGAGGCCTGCTGTCGCCTGCCTGGGTTGGCGGCAGGGCCGTGCTGCCGAGGGCTGGTCACCAGACTGGCGGTAATTCGCCAGCACCAGCTAAGCTGAGGCTCAAGAGGCACCCCGTGGCGCCCGTTGCCTTCTGCAGCCATACCACCCTAAACGCACCCCATCTCGTCTGATCCCTGAAGCTAAGCAGGGTCGGGTCTGTTTAGTACCTGGATGGGAGGCCACCTGGGAAAACCGGGTGCTGTAGTATTTTTGGCCTCCCAATCCGCCTTTTCCTTTAGTCGCCGGTGCCCGAGGATTCCTCTGCCCCATCCGGGCACTGCTGCAGGCCTCATCTCCTCAAGCCTCTCCCAACACAGCGTGCGCCGGAGGGGGCGCTTCCCGCCGGTCCTGCTGGACATGCCGCCAGAAGGCGGCCCTGGGAGGCAGCCGCACCCCAGCCGCTCCCGGGGTGGCTGGCTCTGACCCAGACTCTGCCGCAGGCCCGGCTGATGATCGGGAGGCCCGCAAGGCCTTCGACCTGCACCTGGCCGACAGCACCAGCGCCCATCCGCGCTGCCGCCACCTGTCTGCCTGTGTGTCTCTCCACAGCTCCCTCCGGAAAAAGCCCACCCTCCGCCGTTTCGCCACGGCCGTGGGCGGGAGTGGGTTCTTGGGCCGGGACCGGTCCTCTGGCCCAGCCGGTCACCAGGCACAGGCAAGTTTGTTCGGCAGTTGGCGTGGGTCAAGGGTGGCCTTGCTGGGTCTAAGGGGTCGTGCCGACTCAATGGTGTCTCCCAGTGGTTTCGGGCCAACTGCCGTCAGGCAGTAGGGCCGGCCAGGCGGCGGCTGGCCTTTGCCTAGAGCTGTGTGGGCAGACAGAGTGGTGAATGCCCAAGGAACCGCGGGCCACGTGCCCTTAAGCCTCCAAGGCCACGTCCTTGTGAGCGTCAAGAGGGATCTGGGGTGGAGGGCCAAGTGCCTACGGGCCTGGAGGGTCCCGCCTGAGCTGAGCTGCGAGGTCACCCACGTGTCCGCCAACCCAGGGTCCCCGAGGCCTCCTGTCGCCTGCCTTGGCAGACGGCAGGGCCGTGCTGGAGATGGTTGGCTGCCGGGCTGGCGGTATGTCGGCAGCACCAGCGAAGCTGAGCCTCAAGAGGTGCCCCGTGGCTCCCGCTGCCTTCTACGGCCATACCACCCTGAACGCGCCCCATCTCGTCTGATCCTGGAAGCTAAGCAGGGTCGGGCCTGGTTAGTACTTGGATGGGAGACCACATTGGAATACCGGGTTCTGTATGCATTTTTGCCTCCCACTATAAATTCTCCTTTAGTCGCCCACGGCCGAGGCCGCCATCACCTCCGCCTGGCACCGCTGCAGGCCTCACCTCCTCAGGCCCCTCCCAACACAGCGTGCTCTGGAGGGGGCGCACCCCGCCGGTCTGGTTGGACATGCGGCCAGAAGGCGGCCCTGGTAGATAACCATAAACCAGCCGCTCCCGGGGTGGCTGGCCTACACCCAGACTGCACCGTAGGCCCGGCTGACGGCCGATAGGCCCACGAGGCCTTCGACCTACAACTGGCCGCCCCCACCAGCGCACATGCATGCCCCAGCCACCTATCTGCCCGTGTGTCTCTATACAGCTACCTCCGGAAAAAGCCCACCCTCTGCTGTTTCGCCACAGCTGGAGACAGGAGTGGGGTCGTGGGCCATGACCGGTTCTCCAGGTCGCCTGACCTCCAAAGCCGAGAACTGTGCTTTTTGGGTGGCGTGGGTACAAGGGTGGCTTTGCTGGGGCTAAGGGGCCGTGCCGGCCCAATGGTGGCTCCCAGTGGCTTTGGGCCAACCGCCGTCGGGCAGGAGGGCCGGCGCGGCCATGGCTGGGCTGCGCCAAGCACTGCGTGGGTGGACACGGTGGGAAATGCCCAAGGGACAGCAGGCCACTGGCCCTTAAGCCTCTGAGTCCCAGACCTTGTGAGCGTCAAGTGGGATCTGGGGCAGAGCGTCAAACACCTACAAGCCTGGATGTTGCCGCCTGAACGGAGTTGCGAGGTCGCCCAAGAATCCACCACCCCCTGGACCCCGAGGCCTGCTGTCGCCTGCCTGGGTGGGCGGCAGGGCCGTGCTGCCGAGGGCTGGTCACCAGACCGGCGGTAATTCGCCAGCACCAGCTAAGCTGAGGCTCAAGAGGCACCCCGTGGCGCCCGTTGCCTTCTGCAGCCATACCACTCTAAACGCACCCCATCTCGTCTGATCCCTGAAGCTAAGCAGGGTCGGGTCTGTTTAGTACCTGGATGGGAGACCACCTGGGAAAACCGGGTGCTGTAGTATTTTTGGCCTCCCAATCCGCCTTTTCCTTTAGTCGCCGGTGCCCGAGGATTCCTCTGCCCCATCCGGGCACTGCTGCAGGCCTCATCTCCTCAAGCCTCTCCCAACACAGCGTGCGCCGGAGGGGGCGCTTCCCGCCGGTCCTGCTGGACATGCCGCCAGAAGGCGGCCCTGGGAGGCAGCCGCACCCCAGCCGCTCCCGGGGTGGCTGGCTCTGACCCAGACTCTGCCGCAGGCCCGGCTGATGATCGGGAGGCCCGCAAGGCCTTCGACCTGCACCTGGCCGACAGCACCAGCGCCCATCCGCGCTGCCGCCACCTGTCTGCCTGTGTGTCTCTCCACAGCTCCCTCCGGAAAAAGCCCACCCTCCGCCGTTTCGCCACGGCCGTGGGCGGGAGTGGGTTCTTGGGCCGGGACCGGTCCTCTGGCCCAGCCGGTCACCAGGCACAGGCAACTTTCTTCGGCAGTTGGCGTGGGGGCAAGGGTGGCCTTGCTGGGTCTAAGGGGTCGTGCCGACTCAATGGTGTCTCCCAGTGGCTTCGGGCCAACTGCCGTCAGGCAGTAGGGCCGGCCAGGCGGCGGCTGGCCTTTGCCTAGAGCTGTGTGTGCAGACAGAGTGGTGAATGCCCAAGGAACCGCGGGCCATGTGCCCTTAAGCCTCCAAGGCCACGTCCTTGTGAGCGTCAAGAGGGATCTGGGGTGGAGGGCCAAGCGCCTACGGGCCTGGAGGGTCCCGCCTGACCTGAGCTGCGAGGTCACCCACGTGTCCGCCAACCCAGGGTCCCCGAGGCCTCCTGTCGCCTGCCTTGGCAGACGGCAGGGCCGTGCTGGAGATGGTTGGCTGCCGGGCTGGCGGTATGTCGGCAGCACCAGCGAAGCTGAGCCTCAAGAGGTGCCCCGTGGCTCCCGCTGCCTTCTACGGCCATACCACCCTGAACGCGCCCCATCTCGTCTGATCCTGGAAGCTAAGCAGGGTCGGGCCTGGTTAGTACTTGGATGGGAGATCACATTGGAATACCGGGTTCTGTATGCATTTGTGCCTCCCACTATAAATTCTCCTTTAGTCGCCCACGGCCGAGTCCGCCATCACCTCCGCCTGGCACCGCTGCAGGCCTCACCTCCTCAGGCCCCTCCCAACACAGCGTGCTCTGGAGGGGGCGCACCCCGCCGGTCTGGTTGGACATGTGGCCAGAAGGCGGCCCTGGTAGATAACCATAAACCAGCCGCTCCCGGGGTGGCTGGCCTACACCCAGACTGCACCGTAGGCCCGGCTGACGGCCGATAGGCCCACGAGACCTTCGACCTACACCTGGCCGCCCCCACCAGCGCACATGCACGCCCCAGCCACCTATCTGCCCGTGTGTCTCTATACAGCTACCTCCGGAAAAAGCCCACCCTCTGCTGTTTCGCCACAGCTGGAGGCAGGAGTGGGGTCGTGGGCCATGACCGGTTCTCCAGGTCGCCTGACCTCCAAAGCCGAGAACTGTGCTTTTTGGGTGGCGTGGGTACAAGGGTGGCTTTGCTGGGGCTAAGGGGCCGTGCCGGCCCAATGGTGGCTCCCAGTGGCTTTGGGCCAACCGCCGTCGGGCAGGAGGGCCGGCGCGGCCATGGCTGGGCTGCGCCAAGCACTGCGGGGGTGGACACGGTGGGAAATGCCCAAGGGACAGCAGGCCACTGGCCCTTAAGCCTCTGAGTCCCAGACCTTGTGAGCGTCAAGTGGGATCTGGGGCAGAGCGTCAAACTCCTACAAACCTGGATGTTGCCACCTGAACGGAGTTGCGAGGTCGCCCAAGAATCCACCACCCCCTGGACCCCGAGGCCTGCTGTCGCCTGCCTGGGTTGGAGGCAGGGCCGTGCTGCCGAGGGCTGGTCACCAGACTGGCGGTAATTCGCCAGCACCAGCTAAGCTGAGGCTCAAGAGGCACCCCGTGGCGCCCGTTGCCTTCTGCAGCCATACCACCCTAAACGCACCCCATCTCGTCTGATCCCTGAAGCTAAGCAGGGTCGGGTCTGTTTAGTACCTGGATGGGAGACCACCTGGGAAAACCGGGTGCTGTAGTATTTTTGGCCTCCCAATCCGCCTTTTCCTTTAGTCGCCGGTGCCCGAGGATTCCTCTGCCCCATCCGGGCACTGCTGCAGGCCTCATCTCCTCAAGCCTCTCCCAACACAGCGTGCGCCGGAGGGGGCGCTTCCCGCCGGTCCTGCTGGACATGCCGCCAGAAGGCGGCCCTGGGAGGCAGCCGCACCCCAGCCGCTCCCGGGGTGGCTGGCTCTGACCCAGACTCTGCCGCAGGCCCGGCTGATGATCGGGAGGCCCGCAAGGCCTTCGACCTGCACCTGGCCGACAGCACCAGCGCCCATCCGCGCTGCCGCCACCTGTCTGCCTGTGTGTCTCTCCACAGCTCCCTCCGGAAAAAGCCCACCCTCCGCCGTTTCGCCACGGCCGTGGGCGGGAGTGGGTTCTTGGGCCGGGACCGGTCCTCTGGCCCAGCCGGTCACCAGGCACAGGCAAGTTTGTTCGGCAGTTGGCGTGGGTCAAGGGTGGCCTTGCTGGGTCTAAGGGGTCGTGCCGACTCAATGGTGTCTCCCAGTGGTTTCGGGCCAACTGCCGTCAGGCAGTAGGGCCGGCCAGGCGGCGGCTGGCCTTTGCCTAGAGCTGTGTGGGCAGACAGAGTGGTGAATGCCCAAGGAACCGCGGGCCACGTGCCCTTAAGCCTCCAAGGCCACGTCCTTGTGAGCGTCAAGAGGTATCTGGGGTGGAGGGCCAAGCGCCTACGGGCCTGGAGGGTCCCGCCTGACCTGAGCTGCGAGGTCACCCACGTGTCCGCCAACCCAGGGTCCCCGAGGCCTCCTGTCGCCTGCCTTGGCAGACGGCAGGGCCGTGCTGGAGATGGTTGGCTGCCGGGCTGGCGGTATGTCGGCAGCACCAGCGAAGCTGAGCCTCAAGAGGTGCCCCGTGGCTCCCGCTGCCTTCTACGGCCATACCACCCTGAACGCGCCCCATCTCGTCTGATCCTGGAAGCTAAGCAGGGTCGGGCCTGGTTAGTACTTGGATGGGAGACCACATTGGAATACCGGGTTCTGTATGCATTTGTGCCTCCCACTATAAATTCTCCTTTAGTCGCCCACGGCCGAGGCCGCCATCACCTCCGCCTGGCACCGCTGCAGGCCTCACCTCCTCAGGCCCCTCCCAACACAGCGTGCTCTGGAGGGGGCGCACCCCGCCGGTCTGGTTGGACATGCGGCCAGAAGGCGGCCCTGGTAGATAACCATAAACCAGCCGCTCCCGGGGTGGCTGGCCTACACCCAGACTGCACCGTAGGCCCGGCTGACGGCCGATAGGCCCACGAGGCCTTCGACCTACACCTGGCCGCCCCCACCAGCGCACATGCACGCCCCAGCCACCTATCTGCCCGTGTGTCTCTATACAGCTACCTCCGGAAAAAGCCCACCCTCTGCTGTTTCGCCACAGCTGGAGGCAGGAGTGGGGTCGTGGGCCATGACCGGTTCTCCAGGTCGCCTGACCTCCAAAGCCGAGAACTGTGCTTTTTGGGTGGCGAGGGTACAAGGGTGGCTTTGCTGGGGCTAAGGGGCCGTGCCGGCCCAATGGTGGCTCCCAGTGGCTTTGGGCCAACCGCCGTCGGGCAGGAGGGCCGGCGCGGCCATGGCTGGGCTGCGCCAAGCACTGCGGGGGTGGACACGGTGGGAAATGCCCAAGGGACAGCAGGCCACTGGCCCTTAAGCCTCTGAGTCCCAGACCTTGTGAGCGTCAAGTGGGATCTGGGGCAGAGCGTCAAACTCCTACAAACCTGGATGTTGCCACCTGAACGGAGTTGCGAGGTCGCCCAAGAATCCACCACCCCCTGGACCCCGAGGCCTGCTGTCGCCTGCCTGGGTTGGCGGCAGGGCCGTGCTGCCGAGGGCTGGTCACCAGACTGGCGGTAATTCGCCAGCACCAGCTAAGCTGAGGCTCAAGAGGCACCCCGTGGCGCCCGTTGCCTTCTGCAGCCATACCACCCTAAACGCACCCCATCTCGTCTGATCCCTGAAGCTAAGCAGGGTCGGGTCTGTTTAGTACCTGGATGGGAGACCACCTGGGAAAACCGGGTGCTGTAGTATTTTTGGCCTCCCAATCCGCCTTTTCCTTTAGTCGCCGGTGCCCGAGGATTCCTCTGCCCCATCCGGGCACTGCTGCAGGCCTCATCTCCTCAAGCCTCTCCCAACACAGCGTGCGCCGGAGGGGGCGCTTCCCGCCGGTCCTGCTGGACATGCCGCCAGAAGGCGGCCCTGGGAGGCAGCCGCACCCCAGCCGCTCCCGGGGTGGCTGGCTCTGACCCAGACTCTGCCGCAGGCCCGGCTGATGATCGGGAGGCCCGCAAGGCCTTCGACCTGCACCTGGCCGACAGCACCAGCGCCCATCCGCGCTGCCGCCACCTGTCTGCCTGTGTGTCTCTCCACAGCTCCCTCCGGAAAAAGCCCACCCTCCGCCGTTTCGCCACGGCCGTGGGCGGGAGTGGGTTCTTGGGCCGGGACCGGTCCTCTGGCCCAGCCGGTCACCAGGCACAGGCAACTTTGTTCGGCAGTTGGCGTGGGTCAAGGGTGGCCTTGCTGGGTCTAAGGGGTCGTGCCGACTCAATGGTGTCTCCCAGTGGTTTCGGGCCAACTGCCGTCAGGCAGTAGGGCCGGCCAGGCGGCGGCTGGCCTTTGCCTAGAGCTGTGTGGGCAGACAGAGTGGTGAATGCCCAAGGAACCGCGGGCCACGTGCCCTTAAGCCTCCAAGGCCACGTCCTTGTGAGCGTCAAGAGGGATCTGGGGTGGAGGGCCAAGTGCCTACGGGCCTGGAGGGTCCCGCCTGAGCTGAGCTGCGAGGTCACCCACGTGTCCGCCAACCCAGGGTCCCCGAGGCCTCCTGTCGCCTGCCTTGGCAGACGGCAGGGCCGTGCTGGAGATGGTTGGCTGCCGGGCTGGCGGTATGTCGGCAGCACCAGCGAAGCTGAGCCTCAAGAGGTGCCCCGTGGCTCCCGCTGCCTTCTACGGCCATACCACCCTGAACGCGCCCCATCTCGTCTGATCCTGGAAGCTAAGCAGGGTCGGGCCTGGTTAGTACTTGGATGGGAGACCACATTGGAATACCGGGTTCTGTATGCATTTTTGCCTCCCACTATAAATTCTCCTTTAGTCGCCCACGGCCGAGGCCGCCATCACCTCCGCCTGGCACCGCTGCAGGCCTCACCTCCTCAGGCCCCTCCCAACACAGCGTGCTCTGGAGGGGGCGCACCCCGCCGGTCTGGTTGGACATGCGGCCAGAAGGCGGCCCTGGTAGATAACCATAAACCAGCCGCTCCCGGGGTGGCTGGCCTACACCCAGACTGCACCGTAGGCCCGGCTGACGGCCGATAGGCCCACGAGGCCTTCGACCTACAACTGGCCGCCCCCACCAGCGCACATGCATGCCCCAGCCACCTATCTGCCCGTGTGTCTCTATACAGCTACCTCCGGAAAAAGCCCACCCTCTGCTGTTTCGCCACAGCTGGAGACAGGAGTGGGGTCGTGGGCCATGACCGGTTCTCCAGGTCGCCTGACCTCCAAAGCCGAGAACTGTGCTTTTTGGGTGGCGTGGGTACAAGGGTGGCTTTGCTGGGGCTAAGGGGCCGTGCCGGCCCAATGGTGGCTCCCAGTGGCTTTGGGCCAACCGCCGTCGGGCAGGAGGGCCGGCGCGGCCATGGCTGGGCTGCGCCAAGCACTGCGTGGGTGGACACGGTGGGAAATGCCCAAGGGACAGCAGGCCACTGGCCCTTAAGCCTCTGAGTCCCAGACCTTGTGAGCGTCAAGTGGGATCTGGGGCAGAGCGTCAAACACCTACAAGCCTGGATGTTGCCGCCTGAACGGAGTTGCGAGGTCGCCCAAGAATCCACCACCCCCTGGACCCCGAGGCCTGCTGTCGCCTGCCTGGGTGG
This sequence comes from Balaenoptera physalus, assembly GCF_965194825.1. NCBI lineage: Eukaryota > Metazoa > Chordata > Mammalia > Artiodactyla > Balaenopteridae > Balaenoptera > Balaenoptera physalus. The sequence goes on along the minus strand of NW_028125987.1, from coordinate 200,352 downwards.
GCGGCAGGGCCGTGCTGCCGAGGGCTGGTCACCAGACCGGCGGTAATTCGCCAGCACCAGCTAAGCTGAGGCTCAAGAGGCACCCCGTGGCGCCCGTTGCCTTCTGCAGCCATACCACTCTAAACGCACCCCATCTCGTCTGATCCCTGAAGCTAAGCAGGGTCGGGTCTGTTTAGTACCTGGATGGGAGACCACCTGGGAAAACCGGGTGCTGTAGTATTTTTGGCCTCCCAATCCGCCTTTTCCTTTAGTCGCCGGTGCCCGAGGATTCCTCTGCCCCATCCGGGCACTGCTGCAGGCCTCATCTCCTCAAGCCTCTCCCAACACAGCGTGCGCCGGAGGGGGCGCTTCCCGCCGGTCCTGCTGGACATGCCGCCAGAAGGCGGCCCTGGGAGGCAGCCGCACCCCAGCCGCTCCCGGGGTGGCTGGCTCTGACCCAGACTCTGCCGCAGGCCCGGCTGATGATCGGGAGGCCCGCAAGGCCTTCGACCTGCACCTGGCCGACAGCACCAGCGCCCATCCGCGCTGCCGCCACCTGTCTGCCTGTGTGTCTCTCCACAGCTCCCTCCGGAAAAAGCCCACCCTCCGCCGTTTCGCCACGGCCGTGGGCGGGAGTGGGTTCTTGGGCCGGGACCGGTCCTCTGGCCCAGCCGGTCACCAGGCACAGGCAACTTTCTTCGGCAGTTGGCGTGGGGGCAAGGGTGGCCTTGCTGGGTCTAAGGGGTCGTGCCGACTCAATGGTGTCTCCCAGTGGCTTCGGGCCAACTGCCGTCAGGCAGTAGGGCCGGCCAGGCGGCGGCTGGCCTTTGCCTAGAGCTGTGTGTGCAGACAGAGTGGTGAATGCCCAAGGAACCGCGGGCCATGTGCCCTTAAGCCTCCAAGGCCACGTCCTTGTGAGCGTCAAGAGGGATCTGGGGTGGAGGGCCAAGCGCCTACGGGCCTGGAGGGTCCCGCCTGACCTGAGCTGCGAGGTCACCCACGTGTCCGCCAACCCAGGGTCCCCGAGGCCTCCTGTCGCCTGCCTTGGCAGACGGCAGGGCCGTGCTGGAGATGGTTGGCTGCCGGGCTGGCGGTATGTCGGCAGCACCAGCGAAGCTGAGCCTCAAGAGGTGCCCCGTGGCTCCCGCTGCCTTCTACGGCCATACCACCCTGAACGCGCCCCATCTCGTCTGATCCTGGAAGCTAAGCAGGGTCGGGCCTGGTTAGTACTTGGATGGGAGATCACATTGGAATACCGGGTTCTGTATGCATTTGTGCCTCCCACTATAAATTCTCCTTTAGTCGCCCACGGCCGAGTCCGCCATCACCTCCGCCTGGCACCGCTGCAGGCCTCACCTCCTCAGGCCCCTCCCAACACAGCGTGCTCTGGAGGGGGCGCACCCCGCCGGTCTGGTTGGACATGTGGCCAGAAGGCGGCCCTGGTAGATAACCATAAACCAGCCGCTCCCGGGGTGGCTGGCCTACACCCAGACTGCACCGTAGGCCCGGCTGACGGCCGATAGGCCCACGAGACCTTCGACCTACACCTGGCCGCCCCCACCAGCGCACATGCACGCCCCAGCCACCTATCTGCCCGTGTGTCTCTATACAGCTACCTCCGGAAAAAGCCCACCCTCTGCTGTTTCGCCACAGCTGGAGGCAGGAGTGGGGTCGTGGGCCATGACCAGTTCTCCAGGTCGCCTGACCTCCAAAGCCGAGAACTGTGCTTTTTGGGTGGCGTGGGTACAAGGGTGGCTTTGCTGGGGCTAAGGGGCCGTGCCGGCCCAATGGTGGCTCCCAGTGGCTTTGGGCCAACCGCCGTCGGGCAGGAGGGCCGGCGCGGCCATGGCTGGGCTGCGCCAAGCACTGCGGGGGTGGACACGGTGGGAAATGCCCAAGGGACAGCAGGCCACTGGCCCTTAAGCCTCTGAGTCCCAGACCTTGTGAGCGTCAAGTGGGATCTGGGGCAGAGCGTCAAACTCCTACAAACCTGGATGTTGCCACCTGAACGGAGTTGCGAGGTCGCCCAAGAATCCACCACCCCCTGGACCCCGAGGCCTGCTGTCGCCTGCCTGGGTTGGAGGCAGGGCCGTGCTGCCGAGGGCTGGTCACCAGACTGGCGGTAATTCGCCAGCACCAGCTAAGCTGAGGCTCAAGAGGCACCCCGTGGCGCCCGTTGCCTTCTGCAGCCATACCACCCTAAACGCACCCCATCTCGTCTGATCCCTGAAGCTAAGCAGGGTCGGGTCTGTTTAGTACCTGGATGGGAGACCACCTGGGAAAACCGGGTGCTGTAGTATTTTTGGCCTCCCAATCCGCCTTTTCCTTTAGTCGCCGGTGCCCGAGGATTCCTCTGCCCCATCCGGGCACTGCTGCAGGCCTCATCTCCTCAAGCCTCTCCCAACACAGCGTGCGCCGGAGGGGGCGCTTCCCGCCGGTCCTGCTGGACATGCCGCCAGAAGGCGGCCCTGGGAGGCAGCCGCACCCCAGCCGCTCCCGGGGTGGCTGGCTCTGACCCAGACTCTGCCGCAGGCCCGGCTGATGATCGGGAGGCCCGCAAGGCCTTCGACCTGCACCTGGCCGACAGCACCAGCGCCCATCCGCGCTGCCGCCACCTGTCTGCCTGTGTGTCTCTCCACAGCTCCCTCCGGAAAAAGCCCACCCTCCGCCGTTTCGCCACGGCCGTGGGCGGGAGTGGGTTCTTGGGCCGGGACCGGTCCTCTGGCCCAGCCGGTCACCAGGCACAGGCAAGTTTGTTCGGCAGTTGGCGTGGGTCAAGGGTGGCCTTGCTGGGTCTAAGGGGTCGTGCCGACTCAATGGTGTCTCCCAGTGGTTTCGGGCCAACTGCCGTCAGGCAGTAGGGCCGGCCAGGCGGCGGCTGGCCTTTGCCTAGAGCTGTGTGGGCAGACAGAGTGGTGAATGCCCAAGGAACCGCGGGCCACGTGCCCTTAAGCCTCCAAGGCCACGTCCTTGTGAGCGTCAAGAGGTATCTGGGGTGGAGGGCCAAGCGCCTACGGGCCTGGAGGGTCCCGCCTGACCTGAGCTGCGAGGTCACCCACGTGTCCGCCAACCCAGGGTCCCCGAGGCCTCCTGTCGCCTGCCTTGGCAGACGGCAGGGCCGTGCTGGAGATGGTTGGCTGCCGGGCTGGCGGTATGTCGGCAGCACCAGCGAAGCTGAGCCTCAAGAGGTGCCCCGTGGCTCCCGCTGCCTTCTACGGCCATACCACCCTGAACGCGCCCCATCTCGTCTGATCCTGGAAGCTAAGCAGGGTCGGGCCTGGTTAGTACTTGGATGGGAGACCACATTGGAATACCGGGTTCTGTATGCATTTGTGCCTCCCACTATAAATTCTCCTTTAGTCGCCCACGGCCGAGGCCGCCATCACCTCCGCCTGGCACCGCTGCAGGCCTCACCTCCTCAGGCCCCTCCCAACACAGCGTGCTCTGGAGGGGGCGCACCCCGCCGGTCTGGTTGGACATGCGGCCAGAAGGCGGCCCTGGTAGATAACCATAAACCAGCCGCTCCCGGGGTGGCTGGCCTACACCCAGACTGCACCGTAGGCCCGGCTGACGGCCGATAGGCCCACGAGGCCTTCGACCTACACCTGGCCGCCCCCACCAGCGCACATGCACGCCCCAGCCACCTATCTGCCCGTGTGTCTCTATACAGCTACCTCCGGAAAAAGCCCACCCTCTGCTGTTTCGCCACAGCTGGAGGCAGGAGTGGGGTCGTGGGCCATGACCGGTTCTCCAGGTCGCCTGACCTCCAAAGCCGAGAACTGTGCTTTTTGGGTGGCGTGGGTACAAGGGTGGCTTTGCTGGTGCTAAGGGGCCGTGCCGGCCCAATGGTGGCTCCCAGTGGCTTTGGGCCAACCGCCGTCGGGCAGGAGGGCCGGCGCGGCCATGGCTGGGCTGCGCCAAGCACTGCGTGGGTGGACACGGTGGGAAATGCCCAAGGGACAGCAGGCCACTGGCCCTTAAGCCTCTGAGTCCCACACCTTGTGAGCGTCAAGTGGGATCTGGGGCAGAGCGTCAAACACCTACAAGCCTGGATGTTGCCGCCTGCACGGAGTTGCGAGGTCGCCCAAGAATCCACCACCCCCTGCACCCCGAGGCCTGCTGTCGCCTGCCTGGGTGGGCGGCAGGGCCGTGCTGCCGAGGGCTGGTCACCAGACTGGCGGTAATTCGCCAGCACCAGCTAAGCTGAGGCTCAAGAGGCACCCCGTGGCGCCCGTTGCCTTCTGCAGCCATACCACCCTAAACGCACCCCATCTCGTCTGATCCCTGAAGCTAAGCAGGGTCGGGTCTGTTTAGTACCTGGATGGGAGACCACCTGGGAAAACCGGGTGCTGTAGTATTTTTGGCCTCCCAATCCGCCTTTTCCTTTAGTCGCCGGTGCCCGAGGATTCCTCTGCCCCATCCGGGCACTGCTGCAGGCCTCATCTCCTCAAGCCTCTCCCAACACAGCGTGCGCCGGAGGGGGCGCTTCCCGCCGGTCCTGCTGGACATGCCGCCAGAAGGCGGCCCTGGGAGGCAGCCGCACCCCAGCCGCTCCCGGGGTGGCTGGCTCTGACCCAGACTCTGCCGCAGGCCCGGCTGATGATCGGGAGGCCCGCAAGGCCTTCGACCTGCACCTGGCCGACAGCACCAGCGCCCATCCGCGCTGCCGCCACCTGTCTGCCTGTGTGTCTCTCCACAGCTCCCTCCGGAAAAAGCCCACCCTCCGCCGTTTCGCCACGGCCGTGGGCGGGAGTGGGTTCTTGGGCCGGGACCGGTCCTCTGGCCCAGCCGGTCACCAGGCAAAGGCAACTTTGTTCGGCAGTTGGCGTGGGGGCAAGGGTGGCCTTGCTGGGTCTAAGGGTTCGTGCCGACTCAATGGTGTCTCCCAGGGGCTTCGGGCCAACTGCCGTCAGGCAGTAGGGCCGGCCAGGCGGCGGCTGGCCTTTGCCTAGAGCTGTGTGGGCAGACAGAGTGGTGAATGCCCGAGGAACCGCGGGCCACGTGCCCTTAAGCCTCCAAGGCCACGTCCTTGTGAGCGTCAAGAGGGATCTGGGGTGGAGGGCCAAGCGCCTACGGGCCTGGAGGGTCCCGCCTGACCTGAGCTGCGAGGTCACCCACGTGTCCGCCAACCCAGGGTCCCCGAGGCCTCCTGTCGCCTGCCTTGGCAGACGGCAGGGCCGTGCTGGAGATGGTTGGCTGCCGGGCTGGCGGTATGTCGGCAGCACCAGCGAAGCTGAGCCTCAAGAGGTGCCCCGTGGCTCCCGCTGCCTTCTACGGCCATACCACCCTGAACGCGCCCCATCTCGTCTGATCCTGGAAGCTAAGCAGGGTCGGGCCTGGTTAGTACTTGGATGGGAGATCACATTGGAATACCGGGTTCTGTATGCATTTGTGCCTCCCACTATAAATTCTCCTTTAGTCGCCCACGGCCGAGTCCGCCATCACCTCCGCCTGGCACCGCTGCAGGCCTCACCTCCTCAGGCCCCTCCCAACACAGCGTGCTCTGGAGGGGGCGCACCCCGCCGGTCTGGTTGGACATGTGGCCAGAAGGCGGCCCTGGTAGATAACCATAAACCAGCCGCTCCCGGGGTGGCTGGCCTACACCCAGACTGCACCGTAGGCCCGGCTGACGGCCGATAGGCCCACGAGGCCTTCGACCTACACCTGGCCGCCCCCACCAGCGCACATGCACGCCCCAGCCACCTATCTGCCCGTGTGTCTCTATACAGCTACCTCCGGAAAAAGCCCACCCTCTGCTGTTTCGCCACAGCTGGAGGCAGGAGTGGGGTCGTGGGCCATGACCAGTTCTCCATGTCGCCTGACCTCCAAAGCCGAGAACTGTGCTTTTTGGGTGGCGTGGGTACAAGGGTGGCTTTGCTGGGGCTAAGGGGCCGTGCCGGCCCAATGGTGGCTCCCAGTGGCTTTGGGCCAACCGCCGTCGGGCAGGAGGGCCGGCGCGGCCATGGCTGGGCTGCGCCAAGCACTGCGGGGGTGGACACGGTGGGAAATGCCCAAGGGACAGCAGGCCACTGGCCCTTAAGCCTCTGAGTCCCAGACCTTGTGAGCGTCAAGTGGGATCTGGGGCAGAGCGTCAAACTCCTACAAACCTGGATGTTGCCACCTGAACGGAGTTGCGAGGTCGCCCAAGAATCCACCACCCCCTGGACCCCGAGGCCTGCTGTCGCCTGCCTGGGTTGGCGGCAGGGCCGTGCTGCCGAGGGCTGGTCACCAGACTGGCGGTAATTCGCCAGCACCAGCTAAGCTGAGGCTCAAGAGGCACCCCGTGGCGCCCGTTGCCTTCTGCAGCCATACCACCCTAAACGCACCCCATCTCGTCTGATCCCTGAAGCTAAGCAGGGTCGGGTCTGTTTAGTACCTGGATGGGAGACCACCTGGGAAAACCGGGTGCTGTAGTATTTTTGGCCTCCCAATCCGCCTTTTCCTTTAGTCGCCGGTGCCCGAGGATTCCTCTGCCCCATCCGGGCACTGCTGCAGGCCTCATCTCCTCAAGCCTCTCCCAACACAGCGTGCGCCGGAGGGGGCGCTTCCCGCCGGTCCTGCTGGACATGCCGCCAGAAGGCGGCCCTGGGAGGCAGCCGCACCCCAGCCGCTCCCGGGGTGGCTGGCTCTGACCCAGACTCTGCCGCAGGCCCGGCTGATGATCGGGAGGCCCGCAAGGCCTTCGACCTGCACCTGGCCGACAGCACCAGCGCCCATCCACGCTGCCGCCACCTGTCTGCCTGTGTGTCTCTCCACAGCTCCCTCCGGAAAAAGCCCACCCTCCGCCGTTTCGCCACGGCCGTGGGCGGGAGTGGGTTCTTGGGCCGGGACCGGTCCTCTGGCCCAGCCGGTCACCAGGCACAGGCAAGTTTGTTCGGCAGTTGGCGTGGGTCAAGGGTGGCCTTGCTGGGTCTAAGGGGTCGTGCCGACTCAATGGTGTCTCCCAGTGGCTTCGGGCCAACTGCCGTCAGGCAGTAGGGCCGGCCAGGCGGCGGCTGGCCTTTGCCTAGAGCTGTGTGTGCAGACAGAGTGGTGAATGCCCAAGGAACCGCGGGCCATGTGCCCTTAAGCCTCCAAGGCCACGTCCTTGTGAGCGTCAAGAGGGATCTGGGGTGGAGGGCCAAGCGCCTACGGGCCTGGAGGGTCCCGCCTGACCTGAGCTGCGAGGTCACCCACGTGTCCGCCAACCCAGGGTCCCCGAGGCCTCCTGTCGCCTGCCTTGGCAGACGGCAGGGCCGTGCTGGAGATGGTTGGCTGCCGGGCTGGCGGTATGTCGGCAGCACCAGCGAAGCTGAGCCTCAAGAGGTGCCCCGTGGCTCCCGCTGCCTTCTACGGCCATACCACCCTGAACGCGCCCCATCTCGTCTGATCCTGGAAGCTAAGCAGGGTCGGGCCTGGTTAGTACTTGGATGGGAGACCACATTGGAATACCGGGTTCTGTATGCATTTGTGCCTCCCACTATAAATTCTCCTTTAGTCGCCCACGGCCGAGGCCGCCATCACCTCCGCCTGGCACCGCTGCAGGCCTCACCTCCTCAGGCCCCTCCCAACACAGCGTGCTCTGGAGGGGGCGCACCCCGCCGGTCTGGTTGGACATGCGGCCAGAAGGCGGCCCTGGTAGATAACCATAAACCAGCCGCTCCCGGGGTGGCTGGCCTACACCCAGACTGCACCGTAGGCCCGGCTGACGGCCGATAGGCCCACGAGGCCTTCGACCTACACCTGGCCGCCCCCACCAGCGCACATGCACGCCCCAGCCACCTATCTGCCCGTGTGTCTCTATACAGCTACCTCCGGAAAAAGCCCACCCTCTGCTGTTTCGCCACAGCTGGAGGCAGGAGTGGGGTCGTGGGCCATGACCGGTTCTCCAGGTCGCCTGACCTCCAAAGCCGAGAACTGTGCTTTTTGGGTGGCGTGGGTACAAGGGTGGCTTTGCTGGTGCTAAGGGGCCGTGCCGGCCCAATGGTGGCTCCCAGTGGCTTTGGGCCAACCGCCGTCGGGCAGGAGGGCCGGCGCGGCCATGGCTGGGCTGCGCCAAGCACTGCGTGGGTGGACACGGTGGGAAATGCCCAAGGGACAGCAGGCCACTGGCCCTTAAGCCTCTGAGTCCCAGACCTTGTGAGCGTCAAGTGGGATCTGGGGCAGAGCGTCAAACACCTACAAGCCTGGATGTTGCCGCCTGCACGGAGTTGCGAGGTCGCCCAAGAATCCACCACCCCCTGCACCCCGAGGCCTGCTGTCGCCTGCCTGGGTGGGCGGCAGGGCCGTGCTGCCGAGGGCTGGTCACCAGACTGGCGGTAATTCGCCAGCACCAGCTAAGCTGAGGCTCAAGAGGCACCCCGTGGCGCCCGTTGCCTTCTGCAGCCATACCACCCTAAACGCACCCCATCTCGTCTGATCCCTGAAGCTAAGCAGGGTCGGGTCTGTTTAGTACCTGGATGGGAGACCACCTGGGAAAACCGGGTGCTGTAGTATTTTTGGCCTCCCAATCCGCCTTTTCCTTTAGTCGCCGGTGCCCGAGGATTCCTCTGCCCCATCCGGGCACTGCTGCAGGCCTCATCTCCTCAAGCCTCTCCCAACACAGCGTGCGCCGGAGGGGGCGCTTCCCGCCGGTCCTGCTGGACATGCCGCCAGAAGGCGGCCCTGGGAGGCAGCCGCACCCCAGCCGCTCCCGGGGTGGCTGGCTCTGACCCAGACTCTGCCGCAGGCCCGGCTGATGATCGGGAGGCCCGCAAGGCCTTCGACCTGCACCTGGCCGACAGCACCAGCGCCCATCCGCGCTGCCGCCACCTGTCTGCCTGTGTGTCTCTCCACAGCTCCCTCCGGAAAAAGCCCACCCTCCGCCGTTTCGCCACGGCCGTGGGCGGGAGTGGGTTCTTGGGCCGGGACCGGTCCTCTGGCCCAGCCGGTCACCAGGCAAAGGCAACTTTGTTCGGCAGTTGGCGTGGGGGCAAGGGTGGCCTTGCTGGGTCTAAGGGTTCGTGCCGACTCAATGGTGTCTCCCAGGGGCTTCGGGCCAACTGCCGTCAGGCAGTAGGGCCGGCCAGGCGGCGGCTGGCCTTTGCCTAGAGCTGTGTGGGCAGACAGAGTGGTGAATGCCCGAGGAACCGCGGGCCACGTGCCCTTAAGCCTCCAAGGCCACGTCCTTGTGAGCGTCAAGAGGGATCTGGGGTGGAGGGCCAAGCGCCTACGGGCCTGGAGGGTCCCGCCTGACCTGAGCTGCGAGGTCACCCACGTGTCCGCCAACCCAGGGTCCCCGAGGCCTCCTGTCGCCTGCCTTGGCAGACGGCAGGGCCGTGCTGGAGATGGTTGGCTGCCGGGCTGGCGGTATGTCGGCAGCACCAGCGAAGCTGAGCCTCAAGAGGTGCCCCGTGGCTCCCGCTGCCTTCTACGGCCATACCACCCTGAACGCGCCCCATCTCGTCTGATCCTGGAAGCTAAGCAGGGTCGGGCCTGGTTAGTACTTGGATGGGAGACCACATTGGAATACCGGGTTCTGTATTCATTTTTGCCTCCCACTATAAATTCTCCTTTAGTCGCCCACGGCCGAGACCGCCATCACCTCCGCCTGGCACCGCTGCAGGCCTCACCTCCTCAGGCCCCTCCCAACACAGCGTGCTCTGAAGGGGGCGCACACCGCCGGTCTGGTTGGACATGCGGCCAGAAGGCGGCCCTGGTAGATAACCATAAACCAGCCGCTCCCGGGGTGGCTGGCCTACACCCAGACTGCACCGTAGGCCCGGCTGACGGCCGATAGGCCCACGAGGCCTTCGACCTACACCTGGCCGCCCCCACCAGCGCACATGCACGCCCCAGCCACCTATCTGCCCGTGTGTCTCTATACAGCTACCTCCGGAAAAAGCCCACCCTCTGCTGTTTCGCCACAGCTGGAGGCAGGAGTGGGGTCGTGGGCCATGACCGGTTCTCCAGGTCGCCTGACCTCCAAAGCCGAGAACTGTGCTTTTTGGGTGGCGTGGGTACAAGGGTGGCTTTGCTGGGGCTAAGGGGCCGTGCCGGCCCAATGGTGGCTCCCAGTGGCTTTGGGCCAACCGCCGTCGGGCAGGAGGGCCGGCGCGGCCATGGCTGGGCTGCGCCAAGCACTGCGTGGGTGGACACGGTGGGAAATGCCCAAGGGACAGCAGGCCACTGGCCCTTAAGCCTCTGAGTCCCAGACCTTGTGAGCGTCAAGTGGGATCTGGGGCAGAGCGTCAAACACCTACAAGCCTGCATGTTGCCGCCTGCACGGAGTTGCGAGGTCGCCCAAGAATCCACCACCCCCTGGACCCCGAGGCCTGCTGTCGCCTGCCTGGGTGGGCGGCAGGGCCGTGCTGCCGAGGGCTGGTCACCAGACTGGCGGTAATTCGCCAGCACCAGCTAAGCTGAGGCTCAAGAGGCACCCCGTGGCGCCCGTTGCCTTCTGCAGCCATACCACCCTAAACGCACCCCATCTCGTCTGATCCCTGAAGCTAAGCAGGGTCGGGTCTGTTTAGTACCTGGATGGGAGACCACCTGGGAAAACCGGGTGCTGTAGTATTTTTGGCCTCCCAATCCGCCTTTTCCTTTAGTCGCCGGTGCCCGAGGATTCCTCTGCCCCATCCGGGCACTGCTGCAGGCCTCATCTCCTCAAGCCTCTCCCAACACAGCGTGCGTCGGAGGGGGCGCTTCCCGCCGGTCCTGCTGGACATGCCGCCAGAAGGCGGCCCTGGGAGGCAGCCGCACCCCAGCCGCTCCCGGGGTGGCTGGCTCTGACCCAGACTCTGCCGCAGGCCCGGCTGATGATCGGGAGGCCCGCAAGGCCTTCGACCTGCACCTGGCCGACAGCACCAGCGCCCATCCGCGCTGCCGCCACCTGTCTGCCTGTGTGTCTCTCCACAGCTCCCTCCGGAAAAAGCCCACCCTCCGCCGTTTCGCCACGGTCGTGGGCGGGAGTGGGTTCTTGGGCCGGGACCGGTCCTCTGGCCCAGCCGGTCACCAGGCACAGGCAACTTTGTTCGGCAGTTGGCGTGGGGGCAAGGGTGGCCTTGCTGGGTCTAAGGGGTCGTGCCGACTCAATGGTGTCTCCCAGTGGCTTCGGGCCAACTGCCGTCAGGCAGTAGGGCCGGCCAGGCGGCGGCTGGCCTTTGCCTAGAGCTGTGTGGGCAGACAGAGTGGTGAATGCCCGAGGAACCGCGGGCCACGTGCCCTTAAGCCTCCAAGGCCACGTCCTTGTGAGCGTCAAGAGGGATCTGGGGTGGAGGGCCAAGCGCCTATGGGCCTGGAGGGTCCCGCCTGACCTGAGCTGGGATGTCACCAGTGTGTCCGCCAACCCAGGGTCCCCGAGGCCTCCTGTCGCCTGCCTTGGCAGACGGCAGGGCCGTGCTGGAGATGGTTGGCTGCCGGGCTGGCGGTATGTCGGCAGCACCAGCGAAGCTGAGCCTCAAGAGGTGCCCCGTGGCTCCCACTGCCTTCTACGGCCATACCACCCTGAACGCGCCCCATCTCGTCTGATCCTGGAAGCTAAGCAGGGTCGGGCCTGGTTAGTACTTGGATGGGAGACCACATTGGAATACCGGGTTCTGTATGCATTTTTGCCTCCCACTATAAATTCTCCTTTAGTCGCCCACGGCCGAGGCCGCCATCACCTCCGCCTGGCACCGCTGCAGGCCTCACCTCCTCAGGCCCCTCCAAACACAGCGTGCTCTGGAGGGGGTGCACCCAACCGGTCTGGTTGGACATGCGGCCAGAAGGCGGCCCTGGTAGATAAACATAAACCAGCCGCTCCCGGGGTGCCTGGCCTACACCCAGACTGCACCGTAGGCCCGGCTGACGGCCGATAGGCCCACGAGGCCTTCGACCTACACCTGGCCGCCCCCACCAGCGCACATGCACGCCCCAGCCACCTATCTGCCCGTGTGTCTCTATACAGCTACCTCCGGAAAAAGCCCACCCTCTGCTGTTTCGCCACAGCTGGAGGCAGGAGTGGGGTCGTGGGCCATGACCGGTTCTCCAGGTCGCCTGACCTCCAAAGCCGAGAACTGTGCTTTTTGGGTGGCGAGGGTACAAGGGTGGCTTTGCTGGGGCTAAGGGGCCGTGCCGGCCCAATGGTGGCTCCCAGTGGCTTTGGGCCAACCGCCGTCGGGCAGGAGGGCCGGCGCGGCCATGGCTGGGCTGCGCCAAGCACTGCGGGGGTGGACACGGTGGGAAATGCCCAAGGGACAGCAGGCCACTGGCCCTTAAGCCTCTGAGTCCCAGACCTTGTGAGCGTCAAGTGGGATCTGGGGCAGAGCGTCAAACTCCTACAAACCTGGATGTTGCCACCTGAACGGAGTTGCGAGGTCGCCCAAGAATCCACCACCCCCTGGACCCCGAGGCCTGCTGTCGCCTGCCTGGGTTGGCGGCAGGGCCGTGCTGCCGAGGGCTGGTCACCAGACTGGCGGTAATTCGCCAGCACCAGCTAAGCTGAGGCTCAAGAGGCACCCCGTGGCGCCCGTTGCCTTCTGCAGCCATACCACCCTAAACGCACCCCATCTCGTCTGATCCCTGAAGCTAAGCAGGGTCGGGTCTGTTTAGTACCTGGATGGGAGACCACCTGGGAAAACCGGGTGCTGTAGTATTTTTGGCCTCCCAATCCGCCTTTTCCTTTAGTCGCCGGTGCCCGAGGATTCCTCTGCCCCATCCGGGCACTGCTGCAGGCCTCATCTCCTCAAGCCTCTCCCAACACAGCGTGCGCCGGAGGGGGCGCTTCCCGCCGGTCCTGCTGGACATGCCGCCAGAAGGCGGCCCTGGGAGGCAGCCGCACCCCAGCCGCTCCCGGGGTGGCTGGCTCTGACCCAGACTCTGCCGCAGGCCCGGCTGATGATCGGGAGGCCCGCAAGGCCTTCGACCTGCACCTGGCCGACAGCACCAGCGCCCATCCGCGCTGCCGCCACCTGTCTGCCTGTGTGTCTCTCCACAGCTCCCTCCGGAAAAAGCCCACCCTCCGCCGTTTCGCCACGGCCGTGGGCGGGAGTGGGTTCTTGGGCCGGGACCGGTCCTCTGGCCCAGCCGGTCACCAGGCACAGGCAACTTTGTTCGGCAGTTGGCGTGGGTCAAGGGTGGCCTTGCTGGGTCTAAGGGGTCGTGCCGACTCAATGGTGTCTCCCAGTGGTTTCGGGCCAACTGCCGTCAGGCAGTAGGGCCGGCCAGGCGGCGGCTGGCCTTTGCCTAGAGCTGTGTGGGCAGACAGAGTGGTGAATGCCCAAGGAACCGCGGGCCACGTGCCCTTAAGCCTCCAAGGCCACGTCCTTGTGAGCGTCAAGAGGGATCTGGGGTGGAGGGCCAAGTGCCTACGGGCCTGGAGGGTCCCGCCTGAGCTGAGCTGCGAGGTCACCCACGTGTCCGCCAACCCAGGGTCCCCGAGGCCTCCTGTCGCCTGCCTTGGCAGACGGCAGGGCCGTGCTGGAGATGGTTGGCTTCCGGGCTGGCGGTATGTCGGCAGCACCAGCGAAGCTGAGCCTCAAGAGGTGCCCCGTGGCTCCCGCTGCCTTCTACGGCCATACCACCCTGAACGCGCCCCATCTCGTCTGATCCTGGAAGCTAAGCAGGGTCGGGCCTGGTTAGTACTTGGATGGGAGACCACATTGGAATACCGGGTTCTGTATGCATTTTTGCCTCCCACTATAAATTCTCCTTTAGTCGCCCACGGCCGAGGCCGCCATCACCTCCGCCTGGCACCGCTGCAGGCCTCACCTCCTCAGGCCCCTCCCAACACAGCGTGCTCTGGAGGGGGCGCACCCCGCCGGTCTGGTTGGACATGCGGCCAGAAGGCGGCCCTGGTAGATAACCATAAACCAGCCGCTCCCGGGGTGGCTGGCCTACACCCAGACTGCACCGTAGGCCCGGCTGACGGCCGATAGGCCCACGAGGCCTTCGACCTACAACTGGCCGCCCCCACCAGCGCACATGCATGCCCCAGCCACCTATCTGCCCGTGTGTCTCTATACAGCTACCTCCGGAAAAAGCCCACCCTCTGCTGTTTCGCCACAGCTGGAGGCAGGAGTGGGGTCGTGGGCCATGACCGGTTCTCCAGGTCGCCTGACCTCCAAAGCCGAGAACTGTGCTTTTTGGGTGGCGTGGGTACAAGGGTGGCTTTGCTGGGGCTAAGGGGCCGTGCCGGCCCAATGGTGGCTCCCAGTGGCTTTGGGCCAACCGCCGTCGGGCAGGAGGGCCGGCGCGGCCATGGCTGGGCTGCGCCAAGCACTGCGTGGGTGGACACGGTGGGAAATGCCCAAGGGACAGCAGGCCACTGGCCCTTAAGCCTCTGAGTCCCAGACCTTGTGAGCGTCAAGTGGGATCTGGGGCAGAGCGTCAAACACCTACAAGCCTGGATGTTGCCGCCTGAACGGAGTTGCGAGGTCGCCCAAGAATCCACCACCCCCTGGACCCCGAGGCCTGCTGTCGCCTGCCTGGGTGGGCGGCAGGGCCGTGCTGCCGAGGGCTGGTCACCAGACCGGCGGTAATTCGCCAGCACCAGCTAAGCTGAGGCTCAAGAGGCACCCCGTGGCGCCCGTTGCCTTCTGCAGCCATACCACTCTAAACGCACCCCATCTCGTCTGATCCCTGAAGCTAAGCAGGGTCGGGTCTGTTTAGTACCTGGATGGGAGACCACCTGGGAAAACCGGGTGCTGTAGTATTTTTGGCCTCCCAATCCGCCTTTTCCTTTAGTCGCCGGTGCCCGAGGATTCCTCTGCCCCATCCGGGCACTGCTGCAGGCCTCATCTCCTCAAGCCTCTCCCAACACAGCGTGCGCCGGAGGGGGCGCTTCCCGCCGGTCCTGCTGGACATGCCGCCAGAAGGCGGCCCTGGGAGGCAGCCGCACCCCAGCCGCTCCCGGGGTGGCTGGCTCTGACCCAGACTCTGCCGCAGGCCCGGCTGATGATCGGGAGGCCCGCAAGGCCTTCGACCTGCACCTGGCCGACAGCACCAGCGCCCATCCGCGCTGCCGCCACCTGTCTGCCTGTGTATCTCTCCACAGCTCCCTCCGGAAAAAGCCCACCCTCCGCCGTTTCGCCACGGTCGTGGGCGGGAGTGGGTTCTTGGGCCGGGACCGGTCCTCTGGCCCAGCCGGTCACCAGGCACAGGGAACTTTCTTCGGCAGTTGGCGTGGGGGCAAGGGTGGCCTTGCTGGGTCTAAGGGGTCGTGCCGACTCAATGGTGTCTCCCAGTGGCTTCGGGCCAACTGCCGTCAGGCAGTAGGGCTGGCCAGGCGGCGGCTGGCCTTTGCCTAGAGCTGTGTGGGCAGACAGAGTGGTGAATGCCCAAGGAACCGCGGGCCACGTGCCCTTAAGCCTCCAAGGCCACGTCCTTGTGAGCGTCAAGAGGGATCTGGGGTGGAGGGCCAAGCGCCTACGGGCCTGGAGGGTCCCGCCTGACCTGAGCTGGGAGGTCACCCATGTGTCCGCCAACCCAGGGTCCCCGAGGCCTCCTGTCGCCTGCCTTGGCAGACGGCAGGGCCGTGCTGGAGATGGTTGGCTGCCGGGCTGGCGGTATGTCGGCAGCACCAGCGAAGCTGAGCCTCAAGAGGTGCCCCGTGGCTCCCACTGCCTTCTACGGCCATACCACCCTGAACGCGCCCCATCTCGTCTGATCCTGGAAGCTAAGCAGGGTCGGGCCTGGTTAGTACTTGGATGGGAGACCACATTGGAATACCGGGTTCTGTATGCATTTTTGCCTCCCACTATAAATTCTCCTTTAGTCGCCCACGGCCGAGGCCGCCATCACCTCCGCCTGGCACCGCTGCAGGCCTCACCTCCTCAGGCCCCTCCCAACACAGCGTGCTCTGGAGGGGGTGCACCCCGCCGGTCTGGTTGGACATGCGGCCAGAAGGCGGCCCTGGTAGATAACCATAAACCAGCCGCTCCCGGGGTGGCTGGCCTACACCCAGACTGCACCGTAGGCCCGGCTGACGGCCGATAGGCCCACGAGGCCTTCGACCTACACCTGGCCGCCCCCACCAGCGCACATGCTCGCCCCAGCCACCTATCTGCCCGTGTGTCTCTATACAGCTACCTCCGAAAAAAGCCCACCCTCTGCTGTTTCACCACAGCTGGAGGCAGGAGTGGGGTCGTGGGCCATGACCGGTTCTCCAGGTCGCCTGACCTCCAAAGCCGAGAACTGTGCTTTTTGGGTGGCGTGGGTACAAGGGTGGCTTTGCTGGGGCTAAGGGGCCCTGCCGGCCCAATGGTGGCTCCCAGTGGCTTTGGGCCAACCGCCGTCGGGCAGGAGGGCCGGCGCGGCCATGGCTGGGCTGCGCCAAGCACTGCGTGGGTGGACACGGTGGGAAATGCCCAAGGGACAGCAGGCCACTGGCCCTTAAGCCTCTGAGTCCCAGACCTTGTGAGCGTCAAGTGGGATCTGGGGCAGAGCGTCAAACACCTACAAGCCTGTATGTTGCCACCTGAACGGAGTTGCGAGGTCGCCCAAGAATCCACCACCCCCTGGACCCCGAGGCCTGCTGTCGCCTGCCTGGGTGGGCGGCAGGGCCGTGCTGCCGAGGGCTGGTCACCAGACTGGCGGTAATTCGCCAGCACCAGCTAAGCTGAGGCTCAAGAGGCACCCCGTGGCGCCCGTTGCCTTCTGCAGCCATACCACCCTAAACGCACCCCATCTCGTCTGATCCCTGAAGCTAAGCAGGGTCGGGTCTGTTTAGTACCTGGATGGGAGACCACCTGGGAAAACAAGGTGCTGTAGTATTTTTGGCCTCCCAATCCGCCTTTTCCTTTAGTCGCCGGTGCCCGAGGATTCCTCTGCCCCTTCCGGGCACTGCTGCAGGCCTCATCTCCTCAAGCCTCTCCCAACACAGCGTGCGCCGGAGGGGGCGCTTCCCGCCGGTCCTGCTGGACATGCCGCCAGAAGCCGGCCCTGGGAGGCAGCCGCAACCCAGCCGCTCCCGGGGTGGCTGGCTCTGACACAGACTCTGCCGCAGGCCCGGCTGATGATCGGGAGGCCCGCAAGGCCTTCGACCTGCACCTGGCCGACAGCACCAGCGCCCATCCGCGCTGCCGCCACCTGTCTGCCTGTGTGTCTCTCCACAGCTCTCTCCGGAAAAAGCCCACCCTCCGCCGTTTCGCCACGGCCGTGGGTGGGAGTGGGTTCTTGGGCCGGGACCGGTCCTCTGGCCCAGCCGGTCACCAGGCACAGGGAACTTTGTTCGGCAGTTGGCGTGGGGGCAAGGGTGGCCTTGCTGGGTCTAAGGGGTCGTGCCGACTCAATGGTGTCTCCCAGTGGCTTCGGACCAACTGCCATCAGGCAGTAGGGCCGGCCAGGCAGCGGCTGGCCTTTGCCTAGAGCTGTGTGGGCAGACAGAGTGGTGAATACCCAAGGAACCGCGGGCCACGTGCCCTTAAGCCTCCAAGGCCACGTCCTTGTGAGCGTCAAGAGGGATCTGGGGTGGAGGGCCAAGCGCCTACGGGCCTGGAGGGTCCCGCCTGACCTGAGCTGCGAGGTCACCCACGTGTCCGCCAACCCAGGGTCCCCGAGGCCTCCTATCGCCTGCCTTGGCAGACGGCAGGGCCGTGCTGGAGATGGTTGGCTGCCGGGCTGGCGGTATGTCGGCAGCACCAGCGAAGCTGAGCCTCAAGAGGTGCCCCGTGGCTCCCGCTGCCTTCTACGGCCATACCACCCTGAACGCGCCCCATCTCGTCTGATCCTGGAAGCTAAGCAGGGTCGGGCCTGGTTAGTACTTGGATGGGAGACCACATTGGAATACCGGGTTCTGTATTCATTTTTGCCTCCCACTATAAATTCTCCTTTAGTCGCCCACGGCCGAGGCCGCCATCACCTCCGCCTGGCACCGCTGCAGGTCTCACCTCCTCAGGCCCCTCCCAACACAGCGTGCTCTGGAGGGGGCGCACACCGCCGGTCTGGTTGGACATGCGGCCAGAAGGCGGCCCTGGTAGATAACCATAAACCAGCCGCTCCCGGGGTGGCTGGCCTACACCCAGACTGCACCGTAGGCCCGGCTGACGGCCGATAGGCCCACGAGGCCTTCGAGCTACACCTGGCCGCCCCCACCAGCGCACATGCACGCCCCAGCCACCTATCTGCCCGTGTGTCTCTATACAGCTACCTCCGGAAAAAGCCCACCCTCTGCTGTTTCGCCACAGCTGGAGGCAGGAGTGGGGTCGTGGGCCATGACCGGTTCTCCAGGTCGCCTGACCTCCAAAGCCGAGAACTGTGCTTTTTGGGTGGCGTGGGTACAAGGGTGGCTTTGCTGGGGCTAAGGGGCCGTGCCGGCCCAATGGTGGCTCCCAGTGGCTTTGGGCCAACCGCCGTCGGGCAGGAGGGCCGGCGCGGCCATGGCTGGGCTGCGCCAAGCACTGCGTGGGTGGACACAGTGGGAAATGCCCAAGGGACAGCAGGCCACTGGCCCTTAAGCCTCTGAGTCCCAGACCTTGTGAGCGTCAAGTGGGATCTGGGGCAGAGCGTCAAACACCTACAAGCCTGGATGTTGCCGCCTGCACGGAGTTGCAAGGTCGCCCAAGAATCCACCACCCCCTGGACCCCGAGGCCTGCTGTCGCCTGCCTGGGTGGGCGGCAGGGCCGTGCTGCCGAGGGCTGGTCACCAGACTGGCGGTAATTCGCCAGCACCAGCTAAGCTGAGGCTCAAGAGGCACCCCGTGGCGCCCGTTGCCTTCTGCAGCCATACCACCCTAAACGCACCCCATCTCGTCTGATCCCTGAAGCTAAGCAGGGTCGGGTCTGTTTAGTACCTGGATGGGAGACCACCTGGGAAAACCGGGTGCTGTAGTATTTTTGGCCTCCCAATCCGCCTTTTCCTTTAGTCGCCGGTGCCCGAGGATTCCTCTGCCCCATCCGGGCACTGCTGCAGGCCTCATCTCCTCAAGCCTCTCCCAACACAGCGTGCGCCGGAGGGGGCGCTTCCCGCCGGTCCTGCTGGACATGCCGCCAGAAGGCGGCCCTGGGAAGCAGCCGCACCCCAGCCGCTCCCGGGGTGGCTGGCTCTGACCCAGACTCTGCCGCAGGCCTGGCTGATGATCGGGAGGCCCGCAAGGCCTTCGACCTGCACCTGGCCGACAGCACCAGCGCCCATCCGTGCTGCCGCCACCTGTCTGCCTGTGTGTCTCTCCACAGCTCCCTCCGGAAAAAGCCCACCCTCCGCCGTTTCGCCACGGCCGTGGGCGGGAGTGGGTTCTTGGGCCGGGACCGGTCCTCTGGCCCAGCCGGTCACCAGGCACAGGCAACATTGTTCGGCAGTTGGCGTGGGGGCAAGGTTGGCCTTGCTGGGTCTAAGGGGTCATTCCGACTCAATGGTGTCTCCCAGTGGCTTCGGGCCAACTGCCGTCAGGCAGTAGGGCCGGCCAGGCGGCGGCTGGCCTTTGCCTAGAGCTGTGTGGGCAGACAGAGTGGTGAATGCCCAAGGAACCGCGGGCCACGTGCCCTTAAGCCTCCAAGGCCACGTCCTTGTGAGCGTCAAGAGGGATCTGGGGTGGAGGGCCAAGCGCCTACGGGCCTGGAGGGTCCCGCCTGACCTGAGCTGCGAGGTCACCCACGTGTCCGCCAACCCAGGGTCCCCGAGGCCTCCTGTCGCCTGCCTTGGCAGACGGCAGGGCCGTGCTGGAGATGGTTGGCTGCCGGGCTGGCGGTATGTCGGCAGCACCAGCGAAGCTGAGCCTCAAGAGGTGCCCCGTGGCTCCCGCTGCCTTCTACGGCCATACCACCCTGAACGCGCCCCATCTCGTCTGATCCTGGAAGCTAAGCAGGGTCGGGCCTGGTTAGTACTTGGATGGGAGACCACATTGGAATACCGGGTTCTGTATGCATTTTTGCCTCCCACTATAAATTCTCCTTTAGTCGCCCACGGCCGAGGCCGCCATCACCTCCGCCTGGCACCGCTGCAGGCCTCACCTCCTCAGGCCCCTCCCAACACAGCGTGCTCTGGAGTGGGCGCACCCCTTCGGTCTGGTTGGACATGCGGCCAGAAGGCGGCCCTGGTAGATAACCATAAACCAGCCGCTCCCGGGGTGGCTGGCCTACACCCAGACTGCACCGTAGGCCCGGCTGACGGCCGATAAGCCCACGAGGCCTTCGACCTACACCTGGCCGCCCCCACCAGCGCACATGCACGCCCCAGCCACATATCTGCCCGTGTGTCTCTATACAGCTACCTCCAGAAAAAGCCCACCCTCTGCTGTTTCGCCACAGCTGGAGGCAGGAGTGGGGTCGTGGGCCATGACCGGTTCTCCAGGTCGCCTGACCTCCAAAGCCGAGAACTGTGCTTTTTGGGTGGCGTGGGTACAAGGGTGGCTTTGCTGGGGCTAAGGGGCCGTGCCGGCCCAATGGTGGCTCCCAGTGGCTTTGGGCCAACCGCCGTCGGGCAGGAGGGCCGGCGCGGCCATGGCTGGGCTGCGCCAAGCACTGCGTGGGTGGACACGGTGGGAAATGCCCAAGGGACAGCAGGCCACTGGCCCTTAAGCCTCTGAGTCCCAGACCTTGTGAGCGTCAAGTGGGATCTGGGGCAGAGCGTCAAACACCTACAAGCCTGTATGTTGCCACCTGAACGGAGTTGCGAGGTCGCCCAAGAATCCACCACCCCCTGGACCCCGAGGCCTGCTGTCGCCTGCCTGGGTGGGCGGCAGGGCCGTGCTGCCGAGGGCTGGTCACCAGACTGGCGGTAATTCGCCAGCACCAGCTAAGCTGAGGCTCAAGAGGCACCCCGTGGCGCCCGTTGCCTTCTGCAGCCATACCACCCTAAACGCACCCCATCTCGTCTGATCCCTGAAGCTAAGCAGGGTCGGGTCTGTTTAGTACCTGGATGGGAGACCACCTGGGAAAACCAGGTGCTGTAGTATTTTTGGCCTCCCAATCCGCCTTTTCCTTTAGTCGCCGGTGCCCGAGGATTCCTCTGCCCCTTCCGGGCACTGCTGCAGGCCTCATCTCCTCAAGCCTCTCCCAACACAGCGTGCGCCGGAGGGGGCGCTTCCCGCCGGTCCTGCTGGACATGCTGCCAGAAGCCGGCCCTGGGAGGCAGCCGCAACCCAGCCGCTCCCGGGGTGGCTGGCTCTGACCCAGACTCTGCCGCAGGCCCGGCTGATGATCGGGAGGCCCGCAAGGCCTTCGACCTGCACCTGGCCGACAGCACCAGCGCCCATCCGCGCTGCCGCCACCTGTCTGCCTGTGTGTCTCTCCACAGCTCTCTCCGGAAAAAGCCCACCCTCCGCCGTTTCGCCACGGCCGTGGGCGGGAGTGGGTTCTTGGGCCGGGACCGGTCCTCCGGCCCAGCCGGTCACCAGGCACAGGGAACTTTGTTCGGCAGTTGGCGTGGGGGCAAGGGTGGCCTTGCTGGGTCTGAGGGGTCGTGCCGACTCAATGGTGTCTCCCAGTGGCTTCGGACCAACTGCCATCAGGCAGTAGGGCCGTCCAGGCAGCGGCTGGCCTTTGCCTAGAGCTGTGTGGGCAGACAGAGTGGTGAATGCCCAAGGAACCGCGGGCCACGTGCCCTTAAGCCTCCAAGGCCACGTCCTTGTGAGCGTCAAGAGGGATCTGGGGTGGAGGGCCAAGCGCCTACGGGCCTGGAGGGTCCCGCCTGACCTGAGCTGCGAGGTCACCCACGTGTCCGCCAACCCAGGGTCCCCGAGGCCTCCTATCGCCTGCCTTGGCAGACGGCAGGGCCGTGCTGGAGATGGTTGGCTGCCGGGCTGGCGGTATGTCGGCAGCACCAGCGAAGCTGAGCCTCAAGAGGTGCCCCGTGGCTCCCGCTGCCTTCTACGGCCATACCACCCTGAACGCGCCCCATCTCGTCTGATCCTGGAAGCTAAGCAGGGTCGGGCCTGGTTAGTACTTGGATGGGAGACCACATTGGAATACCGGGTTCTGTATTCATTTTTGCCTCCCACTATAAATTCTCCTTTAGTCGCCCACGGCCGAGGCCGCCATCACCTCCGCCTGGCACCGCTGCAGGCCTCACCTCCTCAGGCCCCTCCCAACACAGCGTGCTCTGGAGGGGGCGCACACCGCCGGTCTGGTTGGACATGCGGCCAGAAGGCGGCCCTGGTAGATAACCATAAACCAGCCGCTCCCGGGGTGGCTGGCCTACACCCAGACTGCACCGTAGGCCCGGCTGACGGCCGATAGGCCCACGAGGCCTTCGAGCTACACCTGGCCGCCCCCACCAGCGCACATGCACGCCCCAGCCACCTATCTGCCCGTGTGTCTCTATACAGCTACCTCCGGAAAAAGCCCACCCTCTGCTGTTTCGCCACAGCTGGAGGCAGGAGTGGGGTCGTGGGCCATGACCGGTTCTCCAGGTCGCCTGACCTCCAAAGCCGAGAACTGTGCTTTTTGGGTGGCGTGGGTACAAGGGTGGCTTTGCTGGGGCTAAGGGGCCGTGCCGGCCCAATGGTGGCTCCCAGTGGCTTTGGGCCAACCGCCGTTGGGCAGGAGGGCCGGCGCAGCCATGGCTGGGCTGCGCCAAGCACTGCGTGGGTGGACACGGTGGGAAATGCCCAAGGGACAGCAGGCCACAGGCCCTTAAGCCTCTGAGTCCCAGACCTTGTGAGCGTCAAGTGGGATCTGGGGCAGAGCGTCAAACACCTACAAGCCTGTATGTTGCCGCCTGAACGGAGTTGCAAGGTCGCCCAAGAATCCACCACCCCCTGGACCCCGAGGCCTGCTGTCGCCTGCCTGGGTGGGCGGCAGGGCCGTGCTGCCGAGGGCTGGTCACCAGACTGGCGGTAATTCGCCAGCACCAGCTAAGCTGAGGCTCAAGAGGCACCCCGTGGCGCCCGTTGCCTTCTGCAGCCATACCACCCTAAACGCACCCCATCTCGTCTGATCGCTGAAGCTAAGCAGGGTCGGGTCTGTTTATTACCTGGATGGGAGACCACCTGGGAAAACCAGGTGCTGTAGTATTTTTGGCCTCCCAATCAGCATTTTCCTTTAGTCGCCGGTGCCCGAGGATTCCTCTGCCCCTTCGGGCACTGCTGCAGGCCTCATCTCCTCAAGCCTCTCCCAACACAGCATGCGCCGGAGGGGGCGCTTCCCGCCGGTCCTGCTGGACATGCCGCCAGAAGGCGGAAGGGTGGCAGCCGCACCCCAGCCGCTCCCGGGGTGGCTGGCTCTGACCCAGACTCTGCCGCAGGCCCGGCTGATGATCGGGAGGCCCGCAAGGCCTTCGACCTGCACCTGGCCGACAGCACCAGCGCCCATCCGCGCTGCCGCCACCTGTCTGCCTGTGTGTCTCTCCACAGCTCCCTCCGGAAAAAGCCCACCCTCCGCCGTTTCGCCACGGTCGTGGGCGGGAGTGGGTTCTTGGGCCGGGACCGGTCCTCTGGCCCAGCCGGTCACCAGGCACAGGCAACTTTGTTCGGCAGTTGGCGTGGGTCAAGGGTGGCCTTGCTGGGTCTAAGGGGTCGTGCCGACTCAATGGTGTCTCCCAGTGGCTTCGGGCCAACTGCCGTCAGGCAGTAGGGCTGGCCAGGCGGCGGCTGGCCTTTGCCTAGAGCTGTGTGGGCAGACAGAGTGGTGAATGCCCAAGGAACCGCGGGCCACGTGCCCTTAAGCCTCCAAGGCCACGTCCTTGTGAGCGTCAAGAGGGATCTGGGGTGGAGGGCCAAGCGCCTACGGGCCTGGAGGGTCCCGCCTGACCTGAGCTGGGAGGTCACCCATGTGTCCGCCAACCCAGGGTCCCCGAGGCCTCCTGTCGCCTGCCTTGGCAGACGGCAGGGCCGTGCTGGAGATGGTTGGCTGCCGGGCTGGCGGTATGTCGGCAGCACCAGCGAAGCTGAGCCTCAAGAGGTGCCCCGTGGCTCCCACTGCCTTCTACGGCCATACCACCCTGAACGCGCCCCATCTCGTCTGATCCTGGAAGCTAAGCAGGGTCGGGCCTGGTTAGTACTTGGATGGGAGACCACATTGGAATACCGGGTTCTGTATGCATTTTTGCCTCCCACTATAAATTCTCCTTTAGTCGCCCACGGCCGAGGCCGCCATCACCTCCGCCTGGCACCGCTGCAGGCCTCACCTCCTCAGGCCCCTCCCAACACAGCGTGCTCTGGAGGGGGTGCACCCCGCCGGTCTGGTTGGACATGCGGCCAGAAGGCGGCCCTGGTAGATAACCATAAACCAGCCGCTCCCGGGGTGGCTGGCCTACACCCAGACTGCACCGTAGGCCCGGCTGACGGCCGATAGGCCCACGAGGCCTTCGACCTACACCTGGCCGCCCCCACCAGCGCACATGCTCGCCCCAGCCACCTATCTGCCCGTGTGTCTCTATACAGCTACCTCCGAAAAAAGCCCACCCTCTGCTGTTTCACCACAGCTGGAGGCAGGAGTGGGGTCGTGGGCCATGACCGGTTCTCCAGGTCGCCTGACCTCCAAAGCCGAGAACTGTGATTTTTGGGTGGCGTGGGTACAAGGGTGGCTTTGCTGGGGCTAAGGGGCCGTGCCGGCCCAATGGTGGCTCCCAGTGGCTTTGGGCCAACCGCCGTCGGGCAGGAGGGCCGGCGCGGCCATGGCTGGGCTGCGCCAAGCACTGCGTGGGTGGACACGGTGGGAAATGCCCAAGGGACAGCCGGCCACTGGCCCTTAAGCCTCTGAGTCCCAGAACTTGTGAGCGTCAAGTGGGATCTGGGGCAGAGCGTCAAACACCTACAAGCCTGTATGTTGCCACCTGAACGGAGTTGCGAGGTCGCCCAAGAATCCACCACACCCTGGACCCCGAGGCCTGCTGTCGCCTGCCTGGGTGGGCGGCAGGGCCGTGCTGCCGAGGGCTGGTCACCAGACTGGCGGTAATTCGCCAGCACCAGCTAAGCTGAGGCTCAAGAGGCACCCCGTGGCGCCCGTTGCCTTCTGCAGCCATACCACCCTAAACGCACCCCATCTCGTCTGATCCCTGAAGCTAAGCAGGGTCGGGTCTGTTTAGTACCTGGATGGGAGACCACCTGGGAAAACCAGGTGCTGTAGTATTTTTGGCCTCCCAATCCGCCTTTTCCTTTAGTCGCCGGTGCCCGAGGATTCCTCTGCCCCTTCCGGGCACTGCTGCAGGCCTCATCTCCTCAAGCCTCTCCCAACACAGCGTGCGCCGGAGGGGGCGCTTCCCGCCGGTCCTGCTGGACATGCCGCCAGAAGCCGGCCCTGGGAGGCAGCCGCAACCCAGCCGCTCCCGGGGTGGCTGGCTCTGACCCAGACTCTGCCGCAGGCCCGGCTGATGATCGGGAGGCCCGCAAGGCCTTCGACCTGCACCTGGCCGACAGCACCAGCGCCCATCCGCGCTGCCGCCACCTGTCTGCCTGTGTGTCTCTCCAAAGCTCTCTCCGGAAAAAGCCCACCCTCCGCCGTTTCGCCACGGCCGTGGGCGGGAGTGGGTTCTTGGGCCGGGACCGGTCCTCTGGCCCAGCCGGTCACCAGGCACAGGGAACTTTGTTCGGCAGTTGGCGTGGGGGCAAGGGTGGCCTTGCTGGGTCTAAGGGGTCGTGCCGACTCAATGGTGTCTCCCAGTGGCTTCGGACCAACTGCCATCAGGCAGTAGGGCCGGCCAGGCAGCGGCTGGCCTTTGCCTAGAGCTGTGTGGGCAGACAGAGTGGTGAATGCCCAAGGAACCGCGGGCCACGTGCCCTTAAGCCTCCAAGGCCACGTCCTTGTGAGCGTCAAGAGGGATCTGGGGTGGAGGGCCAAGCGCCTACGGGCCTGGAGGGTCCCGCCTGACCTGAGCTGCGAGGTCACCCACGTGTCCGCCAACCCAGGGTCCCCGAGGCCTCCTATCGCCTGCCTTGGCAGACGGCAGGGCCGTGCTGGAGATGGTTGGCTGCCGGGCTGGCGGTATGTCGGCAGCACCAGCGAAGCTGAGCCTCAAGAGGTGCCCCGTGGCTCCCGCTGCCTTCTACGGCCATACCACCCTGAACGCGCCCCATCTCGTCTGATCCTGGAAGCTAAGCAGGGTCGGGCCTGGTTAGTACTTGGATGGGAGACCACATTGGAATACCGGGTTCTGTATTCATTTTTGCCTCCCACTATAAATTCTCCTTTAGTCGCCCACGGCCGAGGCCGCCAACACCTCCGCCTGGCACCGCTGCAGGCCTCACCTCCTCAGGCCCCTCCCAACACAGCGTGCTCTGGAGGGGGCGCACACCACCGGTCTGGTTGGACATGCGGCCAGAAGGCGGCCCTGGTAGATAACCATAAACCAGCCGCTCCCGGGGTGGCTGGCCTACACCCAGACTGCACCGTAGGCCCGGCTGACGGCCGATAGGCCCACGAGGCCTTCGAGCTACACCTGGCCGCCCCCACCAGCGCACATGCACGCCCCAGCCACCTATCTGCCCGTGTGTCTCTATACAGCTACCTCCGGAAAAAGCCCACCCTCTGCTGTTTCGCCACAGCTGGAGGCAGGAGTGGGGTCGTGGGCCATGACCGGTTCTCCAGGTCGCCTGACCTCCAAAGCCGAGAACTGTGCTTTTTGGGTGGCGTGGGTACAAGGGTGGCTTTGCTGGGGCTAAGGGGCCGTGCCGGCCCAATGGTGGCTCCCAGTGGCTTTGGGCCAACCGCCGTCGGGCAGGAGGGCCGGCGCGGCCATGGCTGGGCTGCGCCAAGCACTGCGTGGGTGGACACGGTGGGAAATGCCCAAGGGACAGCAGGCCACTGGCCCTTAAGCCTCTGAGTCCCAGACCTTGTGAGCGTCAAGTGGGATCTGGGGCAGAGCGTCAAACACCTACAAGCCTGTATGTTGCCACCTGAACGGAGTTGCGAGGTCGCCCAAGAATCCACCACCCCCTGGACCCCGAGGCCTGCTGTCGCCTGCCTGGGTGGGCGGCAGGGCCGTGCTGCCGAGGGCTGGTCACCAGACTGGCGGTAATTCGCCAGCACCAGCTAAGCTGAGGCTCAAGAGGCACCCCGTGGCGCCCGTTGCCTTCTGCAGCCATACCACCCTAAACGCACCCCATCTCGTCTGATCCCTGAAGCTAAGCAGGGTCGGGTCTGTTTAGTACCTGGATGGGAGACCACCTGGGAAAACAAGGTGCTGTAGTATTTTTGGCCTCCCAATCCGCCTTTTCCTTTAGTCGCCGGTGCCCGAGGATTCCTCTGCCCCTTCCGGGCACTGCTGCAGGCCTCATCTCCTCAAGCCTCTCCCAACACAGCGTGCGCCGGAGGGGGCGCTTCCCGCCGGTCCTGCTGGACATGCCGCCAGAAGCCGGCCCTGGGAGGCAGCCGCAACCCAGCCGCTCCCGGGGTGGCTGGCTCTGACACAGACTCTGCCGCAGGCCCGGCTGATGATCGGGAGGCCCGCAAGGCCTTCGACCTGCACCTGGCCGACAGCACCAGCGCCCATCCGCGCTGCCGCCACCTGTCTGCCTGTGTGTCTCTCCACAGCTCTCTCCGGAAAAAGCCCACCCTCCGCCGTTTCGCCACGGCCGTGGGTGGGAGTGGGTTCTTGGGCCGGGACCGGTCCTCTGGCCCAGCCGGTCACCAGGCACAGGGAACTTTGTTCGGCAGTTGGCGTGGGGGCAAGGGTGGCCTTGCTGGGTCTAAGGGGTCGTGCCGACTCAATGGTGTCTCCCAGTGGCTTCGGACCAACTGCCATCAGGCAGTAGGGCCGGCCAGGCAGCGGCTGGCCTTTGCGTAGAGCTGTGTGGGCAGACAGAGTGGTGAATGCCCAAGGAACCGCGGGCCACGTGCCCTTAAGCCTCCAAGGCCACGTCCTTGTGAGCGTCAAGAGGGATCTGGGGTGGAGGGCCAAGCGCCTACGGGCCTGGAGGGTCCCGCCTGACCTGAGCTGCGAGGTCACCCACGTGTCCGCCAATCCAGGGTCCCCGAGGCCTCCTATCGCCTGCCTTGGCAGACGGCAGGGCCGTGCTGGAGATGGTTGGCTGCCGGGCTGGCGGTATGTCGGCAGCACCAGCGAAGCTGAGCCTCAAGAGGTGCCCCGTGGCTCCCGCTGCCTTCTACGGCCATACCACCCTGAACGCGCCCCATCTCGTCTGATCCTGGAAGCTAAGCAGGGTCGGGCCTGGTTAGTACTTGGATGGGAGACCACATTGGAATACCGGGTTCTGTATTCATTTTTGCCTCCCACTATAAATTCTCCTTTAGTCGCCCACGGCCGAGGCCGCCATCACCTCCGCCTGGCACCGCTGCAGGTCTCACCTCCTCAGGCCCCTCCCAACACAGCGTGCTCTGGAGGGGGCGCACACCGCCGGTCTGGTTGGACATGCGGCCAGAAGGCGGCCCTGGTAGATAACCATAAACCAGCCGCTCCCGGGGTGGCTGGCCTACACCCAGACTGCACCGTAGGCCCGGCTGACGGCCGATAGGCCCACGAGGCCTTCGAGCTACACCTGGCCGCCCCCACCAGCGCACATGCACGCCCCAGCCACCTATCTGCCCGTGTGTCTCTATACAGCTACCTCCGGAAAAAGCCCACCCTCTGCTGTTTCGCCACAGCTGGAGGCAGGAGTGGGGTCGTGGGCCATGACCGGTTCTCCAGGTCGCCTGACCTCCAAAGCCGAGAACTGTGCTTTTTGGGTGGCGTGGGTACAAGGGTGGCTTTGCTGGGGCTAAGGGGCCGTGCCGGCCCAATGGTGGCTCCCAGTGGCTTTGGGCCAACCGCCGTCGGGCAGGAGGGCCGGCGCGGCCATGGCTGGGCTGCGCCAAGCACTGCGTGGGTGGACACAGTGGGAAATGCCCAAGGGACAGCAGGCCACTGGCCCTTAAGCCTCTGAGTCCCAGACCTTGTGAGCGTCAAGTGGGATCTGGGGCAGAGCGTCAAACACCTACAAGCCTGGATGTTGCCGCCTGCACGGAGTTGCAAGGTCGCCCAAGAATCCACCACCCCCTGGACCCCGAGGCCTGCTGTCGCCTGCCTGGGTGGGCGGCAGGGCCGTGCTGCCGAGGGCTGGTCACCAGACTGGCGGTAATTCGCCAGCACCAGCTAAGCTGAGGCTCAAGAGGCACCCCGTGGCGCCCGTTGCCTTCTGCAGCCATACCACCCTAAACGCACCCCATCTCGTCTGATCCCTGAAGCTAAGCAGGGTCGGGTCTGTTTAGTACCTGGATGGGAGACCACCTGGGAAAACCGGGTGCTGTAGTATTTTTGGCCTCCCAATCCGCCTTTTCCTTTAGTCGCCGGTGCCCGAGGATTCCTCTGCCCCATCCGGGCACTGCTGCAGGCCTCATCTCCTCAAGCCTCTCCCAACACAGCGTGCGCCGGAGGGGGCGCTTCCCGCCGGTCCTGCTGGACATGCCGCCAGAAGGCGGCCCTGGGAAGCAGCCGCACCCCAGCCGCTCCCGGGGTGGCTGGCTCTGACCCAGACTCTGCCGCAGGCCTGGCTGATGATCGGGAGGCCCGCAAGGCCTTCGACCTGCACCTGGCCGACAGCACCAGCGCCCATCCGCGCTGCCGCCACCTGTCTGCCTGTGTGTCTCTCCACAGCTCCCTCCGGAAAAAGCCCACCCTCCGCCGTTTCGCCACGGCCGTGGGCGGGAGTGGGTTCTTGGGCCGGGACCGGTCCTCTGGCCCAGCCGGTCACCAGGCACAGGCAACATTGTTCGGCAGTTGGCGTGGGGGCAAGGTTGGCCTTGCTGGGTCTAAGGGGTCATTCCGACTCAATGGTGTCTCCCAGTGGCTTCGGGCCAACTGCCGTCAGGCAGTAGGGCCGGCCAGGCGGCGGCTGGCCTTTGCCTAGAGCTGTGTGGGCAGACAGAGTGGTGAATGCCCAAGGAACCGCGGGCCACGTGCCCTTAAGCCTCCAAGGCCACGTCCTTGTGAGCGTCAAGAGGGATCTGGGGTGGAGGGCCAAGCGCCTACGGGCCTGGAGGGTCCCGCCTGACCTGAGCTGCGAGGTCACCCACGTGTCCGCCAACCCAGGGTCCCCGAGGCCTCCTGTCGCCTGCCTTGGCAGACGGCAGGGCCGTGCTGGAGATGGTTGGCTGCCGGGCTGGCGGTATGTCGGCAGCACCAGCGAAGCTGAGCCTCAAGAGGTGCCCCGTGGCTCCCGCTGCCTTCTACGGCCATACCACCCTGAACGCGCCCCATCTCGTCTGATCCTGGAAGCTAAGCAGGGTCGGGCCTGGTTAGTACTTGGATGGGAGACCACATTGGAATACCGGGTTCTGTATGCATTTTTGCCTCCCACTATAAATTCTCCTTTAGTCGCCCACGGCCGAGGCCGCCATCACCTCCGCCTGGCACCGCTGCAGGCCTCACCTCCTCAGGCCCCTCCCAACACAGCGTGCTCTGGAGTGGGCGCACCCCGTCGGTCTGGTTGGACATGCGGCCACAAGGCGGCCCTGGTAGATAACCATAAACCAGCCGCTCCCGGGGTGGCTGGCCTACACCCAGACTGCACCGTAGGCCCGGCTGACGGCCGATAAGCCCACGAGGCCTTCGACCTACACCTGGCCGCCCCCACCAGCGCACATGCACGCCCCAGCCACATATCTGCCCGTGTGTCTCTATACAGCTACCTCCAGAAAAAGCCCACCCTCTGCTGTTTCGCCACAGCTGGAGGCAGGAGTGGGGTCGTGGGCCATGACCGGTTCTCCAGGTCGCCTGACCTCCAAAGCCGAGAACTGTGCTTTTTGGGTGGCGTGGGTACAAGGGTGGCTTTGCTGGGGCTAAGGGGCCGTGCCGGCCCAATGGTGGCTCCCAGTGGCTTTGGGCCAACCGCCGTCGGGCAGGAGGGCCGGCGCGGCCATGGCTGGGCTGCGCCAAGCACTGCGTGGGTGGACACGGTGGGAAATGCCCAAGGGACAGCAGGCCACTGGCCCTTAAGCCTCTGAGTCCCAGACCTTGTGAGCGTCAAGTGGGATCTGGGGCAGAGCGTCAAACACCTACAAGCCTGTATGTTGCCACCTGAACGGAGTTGCGAGGTCGCCCAAGAATCCACCACCCCCTGGACCCCGAGGCCTGCTGTCGCCTGCCTGGGTGGGCGGCAGGGCCGTGCTGCCGAGGGCTGGTCACCAGACTGGCGGTAATTCGCCAGCACCAGCTAAGCTGAGGCTCAAGAGGCACCCCGTGGCGCCCGTTGCCTTCTGCAGCCATACCACCCTAAACGCACCCCATCTCGTCTGATCCCTGAAGCTAAGCAGGGTCGGGTCTGTTTAGTACCTGGATGGGAGACCACCTGGGAAAACCAGGTGCTGTAGTATTTTTGGCCTCCCAATCCGCCTTTTCCTTTAGTCGCCGGTGCCCGAGGATTCCTCTGCCCCTTCCGGGCACTGCTGCAGGCCTCATCTCCTCAAGCCTCTCCCAACACAGCGTGCGCCGGAGGGGGCGCTTCCCGCCGGTCCTGCTGGACATGCCGCCAGAAGCCGGCCCTGGGAGGCAGCCGCAACCCAGCCGCTCCCGGGGTGGCTGGCTCTGACCCAGACTCTGCCGCAGGCCCGGCTGATGATCGGGAGGCCCGCAAGGCCTTCGACCTGCACCTGGCCGACAGCACCAGCGCCCATCCGCGCTGCCGCCACCTGTCTGCCTGTGTGTCTCTCCACAGCTCTCTCCGGAAAAAGCCCACCCTCCGCCGTTTCGCCACGGCCGTGGGCGGGAGTGGGTTCTTGGGCCGGGACCGGTCCTCCGGCCCAGCCGGTCACCAGGCACAGGGAACTTTGTTCGGCAGTTGGCGTGGGGGCAAGGGTGGCCTTGCTGGGTCTGAGGGGTCGTGCCGACTCAATGGTGTCTCCCAGTGGCTTCGGACCAACTGCCATCAGGCAGTAGGGCCGTCCAGGCAGCGGCTGGCCTTTGCCTAGAGCTCTGTGGGCAGACAGAGTGGTGAATGCCCAAGGAACCGCGGGCCACGTGCCCTTAAGCCTCCAAGGCCACGTCCTTGTGAGCGTCAAGAGGGATCTGGGGTGGAGGGCCAAGCGCCTACGGGCCTGGAGGGTCCCGCCTGACCTGAGCTGCGAGGTCACCCACGTGTCCGCCAACCCAGGGTCCCCGAGGCCTCCTATCGCCTGCCTTGGCAGACGGCAGGGCCGTGCTGGAGATGGTTGGCTGCCGGGCTGGCGGTATGTCGGCAGCACCAGCGAAGCTGAGCCTCAAGAGGTGCCCCGTGGCTCCCGCTGCCTTCTACGGCCATACCACCCTGAAGGCGCCCCATCTCGTCTGATCCTGGAAGCTAAGCAGGGTCGGGCCTGGTTAGTACTTGGATGGGAGACCACATTGGAATACCGGGTTCTGTATTCATTTTTGCCTCCCACTATAAATTCTCCTTTAGTCGCCCACGGCCGAGGCCGCCATCACCTCCGCCTGGCACCGCTGCAGGCCTCACCTCCTCAGGCCCCTCCCAACACAGCGTGCTCTGGAGGGGGCGCACACCGCCGGTCTGGTTGGACATGCGGCCAGAAGGCGGCCCTGGTAGATAACCATAAACCAGCCGCTCCCGGGGTGGCTGGCCTACACCCAGACTGCACCGTAGGCCCGGCTGACGGCCGATAGGCCCACGAGGCCTTCGAGCTACACCTGGCCGCCCCCACCAGCGCACATGCACGCCCCAGCCACCTATCTGCCCGTGTGTCTCTATACAGCTACCTCCGGAAAAAGCCCACCCTCTGCTGTTTCGCCACAGCTGGAGGCAGGAGTGGGGTCGTGGGCCATGACCGGTTCTCCAGGTCGCCTGACCTCCAAAGCCGAGAACTGTGCTTTTTGGG
Source organism: Balaenoptera physalus (assembly GCF_965194825.1). Classification (NCBI taxonomy): domain Eukaryota; kingdom Metazoa; phylum Chordata; class Mammalia; order Artiodactyla; family Balaenopteridae; genus Balaenoptera; species Balaenoptera physalus. The sequence goes on along the minus strand of NW_028125987.1, from coordinate 167,760 downwards.
TGGCGTGGGTACAAGGGTGGCTTTGCTGCGGCTAAGGGGCCGTGCCGGCCCAATGGTGGCTCCCAGTGGCTTTGGGCCAACCGCCGTCGGGCAGGAGGGCCGGCGCGGCCATGGCTGGGCTGCGCCAAGCACTGCGTGGGTGGACACAGTGGGAAATGCCCAAGGGACAGCAGGCCACTGGCCCTTAAACCTCTGAGTCCCAGACCTTGTGAGCGTCAAGTGGGATCTGGGGCAGAGCGTCAAACACCTACAAGCCTGGATGTTGCCGCCTGCACGGAGTTGCGAGGTCGCCCAAGAATCCACCACCCCCTGGACCCCGAGGCCTGCTGTCGCCTGCCTGGGTGGGCGGCAGGGCCGTGCTGCCGATGGCTGGTCACCAGACTGGCGGTAATTCGCCAGCACCAGCTAAGCTGAGGCTCAAGAGGCACCCCGTGGCGCCCGTTGCCTTCTGCAGCCATACCACCCTAAACGCACCCCATCTCGTCTGATCCCTGAAGCTAAGCAGGGTCGGGTCTGTTTAGTACCTGGATGGGAGACCACCTGGGAAAACCAGGTGCTGTAGTATTTTTGGCCTCCCAATCCGCCTTTTCCTTTAGTCGCCGGTGACCGAGGATTCCTCTGCCCCTTCCGGGCACTGCTGCAGGCCTAATCTCCTCAAGCCTCTCCCAACACAGCGTGCGCCGGAGGGGGTGCTTCCCGCCGGTCCTGCTGGACATGCCGCCAGAAGCCGGCCCTGGGAGGCAGCCGCAACCCAGCCGCTCCCGGGGTGGCTGGCTCTGACCCAGACTCTGCCGCAGGCCCGGCTGATGATCGGGAGGCCCGCAAGGCCTTCGACCTGCACCTGGCCGACAGCACCAGCGCCCATCCGCGCTGCCGCCACCTGTCTGCCTGTGTGTCTCTCCACAGCTCTCTCCGGAAAAAGCCCACCCTCCGCCGTTTCGCCACGGCCGTGGGCGGGAGTGGGTTCTTGGGCCGGGACCGGTCCTCCGGCCCAGCCGGTCACCAGGCACAGGGAACTTTGTTCGGCAGTTGGCGTGGGGGCAAGGGTGGCCTTGCTGGGTCTAAGGGGTCGTGCCGACTCAATGGTGTCTCCCAGTGGCTTCGGACCAACTGCCATCAGGCAGTAGGGCCGTCCAGGCAGCGGCTGGCCTTTGCCTAGAGCTGTGTGGGCAGACAGAGTGGTGAATGCCCAAGGAACCGCGGGCCACGTGCCTTTAAGCCTCCAAGGCCACGTCCTTGTGAGCGTCAAGAGGGATCTGGGGTGGAGGGCCAAGCGCCTACGGGCCTGGAGGGTCCCGCCTGACCTGAGCTGCGAGGTCACCCACGTGTCCGCCAACCCAGGGTCCCCGAGGCCTCCTATCGCCTGCCTTGGCAGACGGCAGGGCCGTGCTGGAGATGGTTGGCTCCCGGGCTGGCGGTATGTCGGCAGCACCCGCGAAGCTGAGCCTCAAGAGGTGCCCCGTGGCTCCCGCTGCCTTCTACGGCCATACCACCCTGAACGCGCCCCATCTCGTCTGATCCTGGAAGCTAAGCAGGGTCGGGCCTGGTTAGTACTTGGATGGGAGACCACATTGGAATACCGGGTTCTGTATTCATTTTTGCCTCCCACTATAAATTCTCCTTTAGTCGCCCACGGCCGAGGCCGCCATCACCTCCGCCTGGCACCGCTGCAGGCCTCACCTCCTCAGGCCCCTCCCAACACAGCGTGCTCTGGAGGGGGCGCACACCGCCGGTCTGGTTGGACATGCGGCCAGAAGGCGGCCCTGGTAGATAACCATAAACCAGCCGCTCCCGGGGTGGCTGGCCTACACCCAGACTGCACCGTAGGCCCGGCTGACGGCCGATAGGCCCACGAGGCCTTCGAGCTACACCTGGCCGCCCCCACCAGCGCACATGCACGCCCCAGCCACCTATCTGCCCGTGTGTCTCTATACAGCTACCTCCGGAAAAAGCCCACCCTCTGCTGTTTCGCCACAGCTGGAGGCAGGAGTGGGGTCGTGGGCCATGACCGGTTCTCCAGGTCGCCTGACCTCCAAAGCCGAGAACTGTGCTTTTTGGGTGGCGTGGGTACAAGGGTGGCTTTGCTGCGGCTAAGGGGCCGTGCCGGCCCAATGGTGGCTCCCAGTGGCTTTGGGCCAACCGCCGTCGGGCAGGAGGGCCGGCGCGGCCATGGCTGGGCTGCGCCAAGCACTGCGTGGGTGGACACAGTGGGAAATGCCCAAGGGACAGCAGGCCACTGGCCCTTAAACCTCTGAGTCCCAGACCTTGTGAGCGTCAAGTGGGATCTGGGGCAGAGCGTCAAACACCTACAAGCCTGGATGTTGCCGCCTGCACGGAGTTGCGAGGTCGCCCAAGAATCCACCACCCCCTGGACCCCGAGGCCTGCTGTCGCCTGCCTGGGTGGGCGGCAGGGCCGTGCTGCCGAGGGCTGGTCACCAGACTGGCGGTAATTCGCCAGCACCAGCTAAGCTGAGGCTCAAGAGGCACCCCGTGGCGCCCGTTGCCTTCTGCAGCCATACCACCCTAAACGCACCCCATCTCGTCTGATCCCTGAAGCTAAGCAGGGTCGGGTCTGTTTAGTACCTGGATGGGAGACCACCTGGGAAAACCGGGTGCTGTAGTATTTTTGGCCTCCCAATCCGCCTTTTCCTTTAGTCGCCGGTGCCCGAGGATTCCTCTGCCCCATCCGGGCACTGCTGCAGGCCTCATCTCCTCAAGCCTCTCCCAACACAGCGTGCGCCGGAGGGGGCGCTTCCCGCCGGTCCTGCTGGACATGCCGCCAGAAGGCGGCCCTGGGAAGCAGCCGCACCCCAGCCGCTCCCGGGGTGGCTGGCTCTGACCCAGACTCTGCCGCAGGCCCGGCTGATGATCGGGAGGCCCGCAAGGCCTTCGACCTGCACCTGGCCGACAGCACCAGCGCCCATCCGCGCTGCCGCCACCTGTCTGCCTGTGTGTCTCTCCACAGCTCCCTCCGGAAAAAGCCCACCCTCCGCCGTTTCGCCACGGCCGTGGGCGGGAGTGGGTTCTTGGGCCGGGGCCGGTCCTCTGGCCCAGCCGGTCACCAGGCACAGGCAACATTGTTCGGCAGTTGGCGTGGGGGCAAGGTTGGCCTTGCTGGGTCTAAGGGGTCATTCCGACTCAATGGTGTCTCCCAGTGGCTTCGGGCCAACTGCCGTCAGGCAGTAGGGCCGGCCAGGCGGCGGCTGGCCTTTGCCTAGAGCTGTGTGGGCAGACAGAGTGGTGAATGCCCAAGGAACCGCGGGCCACGTGCCCTTAAGCCTCCAAGGCCACGTCCTTGTGAGCGTCAAGAGGGATCTGGGGTGGAGGGCCAAGCGCCTACGGGCCTGGAGGGTCCCGCCTGACCTGAGCTGCGAGGTCACCCACGTGTCCGCCAACCCAGGGTCCCCGAGGCCTCCTGTCGCCTGCCTTGGCAGACGGCAGGGCCGTGCTGGAGATGGTTGGCTGCCGGGCTGGCGGTATGTCGGCAGCACCAGCGAAGCTGAGCCTCAAGAGGTGCCCCGTGGCTCCCGCTGCCTTCTACGGCCATACCACCCTGAACGCGCCCCATCTCGTCTGATCCTGGAAGCTAAGCAGGGTCGGGCCTGGTTAGTACTTGGATGGGAGACCACATTGGAATACCGGGTTCTGTATGCATTTTTGCCTCCCACTATAAATTCTCCTTTAGTCGCCCACGGCCGAGGCCGCCATCACCTCCGCCTGGCACCGCTGCAGGCCTCACCTCCTCAGGCCCCTCCCAACACAGCGTGCTCTGGAGGGGGCGCACCCCGTCGGTCTGGTTGGACATGCGGCCAGAAGGCGGCCCTGGTAGATAACCATAAACCAGCCGCTCCCGGGGTGGCTGGCCTACACCCAGACTGCACCGTAGGCCCGGCTGACGGCCGATAAGCCCACGAGGCCTTCGACCTACACCTGGCCGCCCCCACCAGCGCACATGCACGCCCCAGCCACCTATCTGCCCGTGTGTCTCTATACAGCTACCTCCAGAAAAAGCCCACCCTCTGCTGTTTCGCCACAGCTGGAGGCAGGAGTGGGGTCGTGGGCCATGACCGGTTCTCCAGGTCGCCTGACCTCCAAAGCCGAGAACTGTGCTTTTTGGATGGCGTGGGTACAAGGGTGGCTTTGCTGGGGCTAAGGGGTCGTGCCGGCCCAATGGTGGCTCCCAGTGGCTTTGGGCCAACCGCCGTCTGGCAGGAGGGCCGGCGCGGCCATGGCTGGGCTGCGCCAAGCACTGCGTGGGTGGACACGGTGGGAAATGCCCAAGGGACAGCAGGCCACTGGCCCTTAAGCCTCTGAGTCCCAGACCTTGTGAGCGTCAAGTGGGATCTGGGGCAGAGCGTCAAACACCTACAAGCCTGGATGTTGCCACCTGAACGGAGTTGCGAGGTCGCCCAAGAATCCACCACCCCCTGGACCCCGAGGCCTGCTGTCGCCTGCCTGGGTGGGCGGCAGGGCCGTGCTGCCGAGGGCTGGTCACCAGACTGGCGGTAATTCGCCAGCACCAGCTAAGCTGAGGCTCAAGAGGCACCCCGTGGCGCCCATTGCCTTCTGCAGCCATACCACCCTAAACGCACCCCATCTCGTCTGATCCCTGAAGCTAAGCAGGGTCGGGTCTGTTTAGTACCTGGATGGGAGACCACCTGGGAAAACCGGGTGCTGTAGTATTTTTGGCCTCCCAATCCGCCTTTTCCTTTAGTCGCCGGTGCCCGAGGATTCCTCTGCCCCATCCGGGCACTGCTGCAGGCCTCATCTCCTCAAGCCTCTCCCAACACAGCGTGCGCCGGAGGGGGCGCTTCCCGCCGGTCCTGCTGGACATGCCGCCAGAAGGCGGCCCTGGGAGGCAGCCGCACCCCAGCCACTCCCGGGGTGGCTGGCTCTGACCCAGACTCTGCCGCAGGCCCGGCTGATGATCGGGAGGCCCGCAAGGCCTTCGACCTGCACCTGGCAGACAGCACCAGCGCCCATCCGCGCTGCCGCCACCTGTCTGCCTGTGTGTCTCTCCACAGCTCCCTCCGGAAAAAGCCCACCCTCCGCCGTTTCGCCACGGCCGTGGGCGGGAGTGGGTTCTTGGGCCGGGACCAGTCCTCTGGCCCAGCCGGTCATCAGGCAAAGGCAACTTTGTTCGGCAGTTGGCGTGGGGGCAAGGGTGGCCTTGCTGGGTCTAAGGGGTCGTGCCGACTCAATGGTGTCTCCCAGGGGCTTCGGGACAACTGCCGTCAGGCAGTAGGGCCGGCCAGGCGGTGGCTGGCCTTTGCCTAGAGCTGTGTGGGCAGACAGAGTGGTGAATGCCCAAGGAACCGCGGGCCACGTGCCCTTAAGCCTCCAAGGCCACGTCCTTGTGAGCGTCAAGAGGGATCTGGGGTGGAGGGCCAAGCGCCTACGGGCCTGGAGGGTCCCGCCTGACCTGAGCTGCGAGGTCACCCACGTGTCCGCCAACCCAGGGTCCCCGAGGCCTCCTGTCCCCTGCCTTGGCAGACGGCAGGGCCGTGCTGGAGATGGTTGGCTGCCGGGCTGGCGGTATGTCGGCAGCACCAGCGAAGCTGAGCCTCAAGAGGTGCCCCGTGGCTCCCGCTGCCTTCTACGGCCATACCACCCTGAACGCGCCCCATCTCGTCTGATCCTGGAAGCTAAGCAGGGTCGGGCCTGGTTAGTACTTGGATGGGAGACCACATTGGAATACCGGGTTCTGTATGCATTTTTGCCTCCCACTATAAATTCTCCTTTAGTCGCCCACGGCCGAGGCCGCCATCACCTCCGCCTGGCACCGCTGCAGGCCTCACCTCCTCAGGCCCCTCCCAACACAGCGTGCTCTGGAGGGGGCGCACCCCGTCGGTCTGGTTGGACATGCGGCCAGAAGGCGGCCCTGGTAGATAACCATAAACCAGCCGCTCCCGGGGTGGCTGGCCTACACCCAGACTGCACCGTAGGCCCGGCTGACGGCCGATAAGCCCACGAGGCCTTCGACCTACACCTGGCCGCCCCCACCAGCGCACATGCACGCCCCAGCCACCTATCTGCCCGTGTGTCTCTATACAGCTACCTCCAGAAAAAGCCCACCCTCTGCTGTTTCGCCACAGCTGGAGGCAGGAGTGGGGTCGTGGGCCATGACCGGTTCTCCAGGTCGCCTGACCTCCAAAGCCGAGAACTGTGCTTTTTGGATGGCGTGGGTACAAGGGTGGCTTTGCTGGGGCTAAGGGGCCGTGCCGGCCCAATGGTGGCTCCCAGTGGCTTTGGGCCAACCGCCGTCTGGCAGGAGGGCCGGCGCGGCCATGGCTGGGCTGCGCCAAGCACTGCGTGGGTGGACACGGTGGGAAATGCCCAAGGGACAGCAGGCCACTGGCCCTTAAGCCTCTGAGTCCCAGACCTTGTGAGCGTCAAGTGGGATCTGGGGCAGAGCGTCAAACACCTACAAGCCTGGATGTTGCCGCCTGAACGGAGTTGCGAGGTCGCCCAAGAATCCACCACCCCCTGGACCCCGAGGCCTGCTGTCGCCTGCCTGGGTGGGCGGCAGGGCCGTGCTGCCGAGGGCTGGTCACCAGACTGGCGGTAATTCGCCAGCACCAGCTAAGCTGAGGCTCAAGAGGCACCCCGTGGCGCCCATTGCCTTCTGCAGCCATACCACCCTAAACGCACCCCATCTCGTCTGATCCCTGAAGCTAAGCAGGGTCGGGTCTGTTTAGTACCTGGATGGGAGACCACCTGGGAAAACCGGGTGCTGTAGTATTTTTGGCCTCCCAATCCGCCTTTTCCTTTAGTCGCCGGTGCCCGAGGATTCCTCTGCCCCATCCGGGCACTGCTGCAGGCCTCATCTCCTCAAGCCTCTCCCAACACAGCGTGCGCCGGAGGGGGCGCTTCCCGCCGGTCCTGCTGGACATGCCGCCAGAAGGCGGCCCTGGGAGGCAGCCGCACCCCAGCCGCTCCCGGGGTGGCTGGCTCTGACCCAGACTCTGCCGCAGGCCCGGCTGATGATCGGGAGGCCCGCAAGGCCTTCGACCTGCACCTGGCAGACAGCACCAGCGCCCATCCGCGCTGCCGCCACCTGTCTGCCTGTGTGTCTCTCCACAGCTCCCTCCGGAAAAAGCCCACCCTCCGCCGTTTCGCCACGGCCGTGGGCGGGAGTGGGTTCTTGGGCCGGGACCAGTCCTCTGGCCCAGCCGGTCATCAGGCAAAGGCAACTTTGTTCGGCAGTTGGCGTGGGGGCAAGGGTGGCCTTGCTGGGTCTAAGGGGTCGTGCCGACTCAATGGTGTCTCCCAGGGGCTTCGGGACAACTGCCGTCAGGCAGTAGGGCCGGCCAGGCGGTGGCTGGCCTTTGCCTAGAGCTGTGTGGGCAGACAGAGTGGTGAATGCCCAAGGAACCGCGGGCCACGTGCCCTTAAGCCTCCAAGGCCACGTCCTTGTGAGCGTCAAGAGGGATCTGGGGTGGAGGGCCAAGCGCCTACGGGCCTGGAGGGTCCCGCCTGACCTGAGCTGCGAGGTCACCCACGTGTCCGCCAACCCAGGGTCCCCGAGGCCTCCTGTCCCCTGCCTTGGCAGACGGCAGGGCCGTGCTGGAGATGGTTGGCTGCCGGGCTGGCGGTATGTCGGCAGCACCAGCGAAGCTGAGCCTCAAGAGGTGCCCCGTGGCTCCCGCTGCCTTCTACGGCCATACCACCCTGAACGCGCCCCATCTCGTCTGATCCTGGAAGCTAAGCAGGGTCGGGCCTGGTTAGTACTTGGATGGGAGACCACATTGGAATACCGGGTTCTGTATGCATTTTTGCCTCCCACTATAAATTCTCCTTTAGTCGCCCACGGCCGAGGCCGCCATCACCTCCGCCTGGCACCGCTGCAGGCCTCACCTCCTCAGGCCCCTCCCAACACAGCGTGCTCTGGAGGGGGCGCACCCCGTCGGTCTGGTTGGACATGCGGCCAGAAGGCGGCCCTGGTAGATAACCATAAACCAGCCGCTCCCGGGGTGGCTGGCCTACACCCAGACTGCACCGTAGGCCCGGCTGACGGCCGATAAGCCCACGAGGCCTTCGACCTACACCTGGCCGCCCCCACCAGCGCACATGCACGCCCCAGCCACCTATCTGCCCGTGTGTCTCTATACAGCTACCTCCAGAAAAAGCCCACCCTCTGCTGTTTCGCCACAGCTGGAGGCAGGAGTGGGGTCGTGGGCCATGACCGGTTCTCCAGGTCGCCTGACCTCCAAAGCCGAGAACTGTGCTTTTTGGATGGCGTGGGTACAAGGGTGGCTTTGCTGGGGCTAAGGGGCCGTGCCGGCCCAATGGTGGCTCCCAGTGGCTTTGGGCCAACCGCCGTCTGGCAGGAGGGCCGGCGCGGCCATGGCTGGGCTGCGCCAAGCACTGCGTGGGTGGACACGGTGGGAAATGCCCAAGGGACAGCAGGCCACTGGCCCTTAAGCCTCTGAGTCCCAGACCTTGTGAGCGTCAAGTGGGATCTGGGGCAGAGCGTCAAACACCTACAAGCCTGGATGTTGCCGCCTGAACGGAGTTGCGAGGTCGCCCAAGAATCCACCACCCCCTGGACCCCGAGGCCTGCTGTCGCCTGCCTGGGTGGGCGGCAGGGCCGTGCTGCCGAGGGCTGGTCACCAGACTGGCGGTAATTCGCCAGCACCAGCTAAGCTGAGGCTCAAGAGGCACCCCGTGGCGCCCATTGCCTTCTGCAGCCATACCACCCTAAACGCACCCCATCTCGTCTGATCCCTGAAGCTAAGCAGGGTCGGGTCTGTTTAGTACCTGGATGGGAGACCACCTGGGAAAACCGGGTGCTGTAGTATTTTTGGCCTCCCAATCCGCCTTTTCCTTTAGTCGCCGGTGCCCGAGGATTCCTCTGCCCCATCCGGGCACTGCTGCAGGCCTCATCTCCTCAAGCCTCTCCCAACACAGCGTGCGCCGGAGGGGGCGCTTCCCGCCGGTCCTGCTGGACATGCCGCCAGAAGGCGGCCCTGGGAGGCAGCCGCACCCCAGCCGCTCCCGGGGTGGCTGGCTCTGACCCAGACTCTGCCGCAGGCCCGGCTGATGATCGGGAGGCCCGCAAGGCCTTCGACCTGCACCTGGCCGACAGCACCAGCGCCCATCCGCGCTGCCGCCACCTGTCTGCCTGTGTGTCTCTCCACAGCTCCCTCCGGAAAAAGCCCACCCTCCGCCGTTTCGCCACGGCCGTGGGCGGGAGTGGGTTCTTGGGCCGGGACCGGTCCTCTGGCCCAGCCGGTCACCAGGCACAGGCAACTTTGTTCGGCAGTTGGCGTGGGGGCAAGGGTGGCCTTGCTGGCTCTCAGGGGTCGTGCCGACTCAATGGTGTCTCCCAGTGGCTTCGGGACAACTGCCGTCAGGCAGTAGGGCCGGCCAGGCGGCGGCTGGCCTTTGCCTAGAGCTGTGTGGGCAGACAGAGTGGTGAATGCCCAAGGAACCGCGGGCCACGTGCCCTTAAGCCTCCAAGGCCACGTCCTTGTGAGCGTCAAGAGGGATCTGGGGTGGAGGGCCAAGCGCCTACGGGCCTGGAGGGTCCCGCCTGACCTGAGCTGCGAGGTCACCCACGTGTCCGCCAACCCAGGGTCCCCGAGGCCTCCTGTCGCCTGCCTTGGCAGACGGCAGGGCCGTGCTGGAGATGGTTGGCTGCCGGGCTGGCGGTATGTCGGCAGCACCAGCGAAGCTGAGCCTCAAGAGGTGCCCCGTGGCTCCCACTACCTTCTACGGCCATACCACCCTGAACGCGCCCCATCTCGTCTGATCCTGGAAGCTAAGCAGGGTCGGGCCTGGTTAGTACTTGGATGGGAGACCACATTGGAATACCGGGTTCTGTATGCATTTTTGCCTCCCACTATAAATTCTCCTTTAGTCGCCCACGGCCGAGGCCGCCATCACCTCCGCCTGGCACCGCTGCAGGCCTCACCTCCTCAGGCCCCTCCCAACACAGCGTGCTCTGGAGGGGGCGCACCCCGCCGGTCTGGTTGGACATGCGGCCAGAAGGCGGCCCTGGTAGATAACCATAAACCAGCCGCTCCCGGGGTGGCTGGCCTACACCCAGACTGCACCGTAGGCCCGGCTGACGGCCGATAGGCCCACGAGGCCTTCGAGCTACACCTGGCCGCCCCCACCAGCGCACATGCACGCCCCAGCCACCTATCTGCCCGTGTGTCTCTATACAGCTACCTCCGGAAAAAGCCCACCCTCTGCTGTTTCGCCACAGCTGGAGGCAGGAGTGGGGTCGTGGGCCATGACCGGTTCTCCAGGTCGCCTGACCTCCAAAGCCGAGAACTCTGCTTTTTGGGTGGCGTGGGTACAAGGGTGGCTTTGCTGGGGCTAAGGGGCCCTGCCGGCCCAATGGTGGCTCCCAGTGGCTTTGGGCCAACCGCCGTCGGGCAGGAGGGCCGGCGGGGCCATGGCTGGGCTGCGCCAAGCACTGCGGGGGTGGACACGGTGGGAAATGCCCAAGGGACAGCAGGCCACTGGCCCTTAAGCCTCTGAGTCCCAGACATTGTGAGCGTCAAGTGGGATCTGGGGCAGAGCGTCAAACACCTACAAGCCTGGATGTTGCCGCCTGAACGGAGTTGCGAGGTCGCCCAAGAATCCACCACCCCCTGGACCCCGAGGCCTGCTGTCGCCTGCCTGGGTGGGCGGCAGGGCCGTGCTGCCGAGGGCTGGTCACCAGACCGGCGGTAATTCGCCAGCACCAGCTAAGCTGAGGCTCAAGAGGCACCCCGTGGCGCCCGTTGCCTTCTGCAGCCATACCACCCTAAACGCACCCCATCTCGTCTGATCCCTGAAGCTAAGCAGGGTCGGGTCTGTTTAGTACCTGGATGGGAGACCACCTGGGAAAACCGGGTGCTGTAGTATTTTTGGCCTCCCAATCCGCCTTTTCCTTTAGTCGCCGGTGCCCGAGGATTCCTCTGCCCCATCCGGGCACTGCTGCAGGCCTCATCTCCTCAAGCCTCTCCCAACACAGCGTGCGCCGGAGGGGGCGCTTCCCGCCGGTCCTGCTGGACATGCCGCCAGAAGGCGGCCCTGGGAGGCAGCCGCACCCCAGCCGCTCCCGGGGTGGCTGGCTCTGACCCAGACTCTGCCGCAGGCCCGGCTGATGATCGGGAGGCCCGCAAGGCCTTCGACCTGCACCTGGCCGACAGCACCAGCGCCCATCCGCGCTGCCGCCACCTGTCTGCCTGTGTGTCTCTCCACAGCTCCCTCCGGAAAAAGCCCACCCTCCGCCGTTTCGCCACGGCTGTGGGCGGGAGTGGGTTCTTGGGCCGGGACCGGTCCTCTGGCCCAGCCGGTCACCAGGCACAGGCAAGTTTGTTCGGCAGTTGGCGTGGGTCAAGGGTGGCTTTGCTGGGTCTAAGGGGTCGTGCTGACTCAATGGTGTCTCCCAGTGGTTTCGGGCCAACTGCCGTCAGGCAGTAGGGCCGGCCAGGCGGCGGCTGGCCTTTGCCTAGAGCTGTGTGGGCAGACAGAGTGGTGAATGCCCAAGGAACCGCGGGCCACGTGCCCTTAAGCCTCCAAGGCCACGTCCTTGTGAGCGTCAAGAGGTATCTGGGGTGGAGGGCCAAGCGCCTACGGGCCTGGAGGGTCCCGCCTGACCTGAGCTGCGAGGTCACCCACGTGTCCGCCAACCCAGGGTCCCCGAGGCCTCCTGTCGCCTGCCTTGGCAGACGGCAGGGCCGTGCTGGAGATGGTTGGCTGCCGGGCTGGCGGTATGTCGGCAGCGCCAGCGAAGCTGAGCCTCAAGAGTTGCCCCGTGGCTCCCGCTGCCTTCTACGGCCATACCACCCTGAACGCGCCCCATCTCGTCTGATCCTGGAAGCTAAGCAGGGTCGGGCCTGGTTAGTACTTGGATGGGAGACCACATTGGAATACCGGGTTCTGTATGCATTTTTGCCTCCCACTATAAATTCTCCTTTAGTCGCCCACGGCCGAGGCCGCCATCACCTCCGCCTGGCACCGCTGCAGGCCTCACCTCCTCAGGCCCCTCCCAACACAGCGTGCTCTGGAGGGGGCGCACCCCGCCGGTCTGGTTGGACATGCGGCCAGAAGGCGGCCCTGGTAGATAACCATAAACCAGCCACTCCCGGGTTGGCTGGCCTACACCCAGACTGCACCGTAGGCCCGGCTGACGGCCAATAGGCCCACGAGGCCTTCGACCTACACCTGGCCGCCCCCACCAGCGCACATGCTCGCCCCAGCCACCTATCTGCCCGTGTGTCTCTATACAGCTACCTCCGGAAAAAGCCCACCCTCTGCTGTTTCGCCACAGCTGGAGGCAGGAGTGGGGTCGTGGGCCATGACCAGTTCTCCAGGTCGCCTGACCTCCAAAGCCGAGAACTGTGCTTTTTGGGTGGCGTGGGTACAAGGGTGGCTTTGCTGGGGCTAAGGGGCCGTGCCGGCCCAATGGTGGCTCCCAGTGGCTTTGGGCCAACCGCCGTCGGGCAGGAGGGCCGGCGCGGCCATGGCTGGGCTGCGCCAAGCACTGCGTGGGTGGACACGGTGGGAAATGCCCAAGGGACAGCAGGCCACTGGCCCTTAAGCCTCTGAGTCCCAGACCTTGTGAGCGTCAAGTGGGAGCTGGGGCAGAGCGTCAAACACCTACAAGCCTGGATGTTGCCACCTGAACGGAGTTGCGAGGTCGCCCAAGAATCCACCTCCCCCTGGACCCCGAGGCCTGCTGTCGCCTGCCTGGGTGGGCGGCAGGGCCGTGCTGCCGAGGGCTGGTCACCAGACTGGCGGTAATTCGCCAGCACCAGCTAAGCTGAGGCTCAAGAGGCACCCCGTGGCGCCCGTTGCCTTCTGCAGCCATACCACCCTAAACGCACCCCATCTCGTCTGATCCCTGAAGCTAAGCAGGGTCGGGTCTGTTTAGTACCTGGATGGGAGACCACCTGGGAAAACCAGGTGATGTAGTATTTTTGGCCTCCCAATCCGCCTTTTCCTTTAGTCGCCGGTGCCCGAGGATTCCTCTGCCCCTTCCGGGCACTGCTGCAGGCCTCATCTCCTCAAGCCTCTCCCAACACAGCGTGCGCCGGAGGGGGCGCTTCCCGCCGGTCCTGCTGGACATGCCGCCAGAAGGCGGCCCTGGGAGGCAGCCGCACCCCAGCCGCTCCCGGGGTGGCTGCCTCTGACCCAGACTCTGCCGCAGGCCCGGCTGATGATCGGGAGGCCCGCAAGGCCTTCGACCTGCACCTGGCCGACAGCACCAGCGCCCATCCGCGCTGCCGCCACCTGTCTGCCTGTGTGTCTCTCCACAGCTCCCTCCGGAAAAAGCCCACCCTCCGCCGTTTCGCCACGGCCGTGGGCGGGAGTGGGTTCTTGGGCCGGGACCGGTCCTCTGGCCCAGCCGGTCACCAGGCACAGGGAACTTTATTCGGCAGTTGGCGTGGGGGCAAGGGTGGCCTTGCTGGGTCTAAGGGGTCGTGCCGACTCAATGGTGTCTCCCAGTGGCTTCGGGCCAACTGCCGTCAGGCAGTAGGGCCGTCCAGGCAGCGGCTGGCCTTTGCCTAGAGCTGTGTGGGCAGACAGAGTGGTGAATGCCCAAGGAACCGCGGGCCACGTGCCCTTAAGCCTCCAAGGCCACGTCCTTGTGAGCGTCAAGAGGGATCTGGGGTGGAGGGCCAAGCGCCTACGGGCCTGGAGGGTCCCGCCTGACCTGAGCTGCGAGGTCACCCATGTGTCCGCCAACCCAGGGTCCCCGAGGCCTCCTGTCGCCTGCCTTGGCAGACGGCAGGGCCGTGCTGGAGATGGTTGGCTGCCGGGCTGGCGGTATGTCGGCAGCACCAGCGAAGCTGAGCCTCAAGAGGTGCCCCGTGGCTCCCGCTGCCTTCTACGTCCATACCAACCTGAACGCGCCCCATCTCGTCTGATCCTGGAAGCTAAGCAGGGTCGGGCCTGGTTAGTACTTGGATGGGAGACCACATTGGAATACCGGGTTCTGTATGCATTTTTGCCTCCCACTATAAATTCTCCTTTAGTCGCCCACGGCCGAGGCCGCCATCACCTCCGCCTGGCACCGCTGCAGGCCTCACCTCCTCAGGCCCCTCCCAACACAGCGTGCTCTGGAGGGGGCGCACCCCGCCGGTCTGGTTGGACATGCGGCCAGAAGGCGGCCCTGGTAGATAACCATAAACCAGCCGCTCCCGTGGTGGCTGGCCTACACCCAGACTGCACCGTAGGCCCGGCTGACGGCCGATAGGCCCACGAGGCCTTCGACCTACACCTGGCCGCCCCCACCAGCGCACATGCACGCCCCAGCCACCTATCTGCCCGTGTGTCTCTATACAGCTACCTCCAGAAAAAGCCCACCCTCTGCTGTTTCGCCACAGCTGGAGGCAGGAGTGGGGTCGTGGGCCATGACCGGTTCTCCAGGTCGCCTGACCTCCAAAGCCGAGAACTGTGCTTTTTGGGTGGCGTGGGTACAAGGGTGGCTTTGCTGGGGCTAAGGGGCCGTGCCGGCCCAATGGTGGCTCCCAGTGGCTTTGGGCCAACCGCCGTCGGGCAGGAGGGCCGGCGCGGCCATGGCTGGGCTGCGCCAAGCACTGCGTGGGTGGACACGGTGGGAAATGCCCAAGGGACAGCAGGCCACTGGCCCTTAAGCCTCTGAGTCCCAGACCTTGTGAGCGTCAAGTGGGATCTGGGGCAGAGCGTCAAACACCTACAAGCCTGGATGTTGCCGCCTGCACGGAGTTGCGAGGTCGCCCAAGAATCCACCACCCCCTGGACCCCGAGGCCTGCTGTCGCCTGCCTGGGTGGGCGGCAGGGCCGTGCTGCCGAGGGCTGGTCACCAGACTGGCGGTAATTCGCCAGCACCAGCTAAGCTGAGGCTCAAGAGGCACCCCGTGGCGCCCGTTGCCTTCTGCAGCCATACCACCCTAAACGCACCCCATCTCGTCTGATCCCTGAAGCTAAGCAGGGTCGGGTCTGTTTAGTACCTGGATGGGAGACCACCTGGGAAAACCGGGTGCTGTAGTATTTTTGGCCTCCCAATCCGCCTTTTCCTTTAGTCGCCGGTGCCCGAGGATTCCTCTGCCCCATCCGGGCACTGCTGCAGGCCTCATCTCCTCAAGCCTCTCCCAACACAGCGTGCGCCGGAGGGGGCGCTTCCCGCCGGTCCTGCTGGACATGCCGCCAGAAGGCGGCCCTGGGAGGCAGCCGCACCCCAGCCGCTCCCGGGGTGGCTGGCTCTGACCCAGACTCTGCCGCAGGCCCGGCTGATGATCGGGAGGCCCGCAAGGCCTTCGACCTGCACCTGGCCGACAGCACCAGCGCCCATCCGCGCTGCCGCCACCTGTCTGCCTGTGTGTCTCTCCACAGCTCCCTCCGGAAAAAGCCCACCCTCCGCCGTTTCGCCACGGCCGTGGGCGGGAGTGGGTTCTTGGGCCGGGACCGGTCCTCTGGCCCAGCCGGTCACCAGGCAAAGGCAACTTTGTTCGGCAGTTGGCGTGGGGGCAAGGGTGGCCTTGCTGGGTCTAAGGGTTCGTGCCGACTCAATGGTGTCTCCCAGGGGCTTCGGGCCAACTGCCGTCAGGCAGTAGGGCCGGCCAGGCGGCGGCTGGCCTTTGCCTAGAGCTGTGTGGGCAGACAGAGTGGTGAATGCCCGAGGAACCGCGGGCCACGTGCCCTTAAGCCTCCAAGGCCACGTCCTTGTGAGCGTCAAGAGGGATCTGGGGTGGAGGGCCAAGCGCCTACGGGCCTGGAGGGTCCCGCCTGACCTGAGCTGCGAGGTCACCCACGTGTCCGCCAACCCAGGGTCCCCGAGGCCTCCTGTCGCCTGCCTTGGCAGACGGCAGGGCCGTGCTGGAGATGGTTGGCTGCCGGGCTGGCGGTATGTCGGCAGCACCAGCGAAGCTGAGCCTCAAGAGGTGCCCCGTGGCTCCCGCTGCCTTCTACGGCCATACCACCCTGAACGCGCCCCATCTCGTCTGATCCTGGAAGCTAAGCAGGGTCGGGCCTGGTTAGTACTTGGATGGGAGACCACATTGGAATACCGGGTTCTGTATGCATTTTTGCCTCCCACTATAAATTCTCCTTTAGTCGCCCACGGCCGAGGCCGCCATCACCTCCGCCTGGCACCGCTGCAGGCCTCACCTCCTCAGGCCCCTCCCAACACAGCGTGCTCTGGAGGGGGCGCACCCCGC
The DNA here is from genome assembly GCF_965194825.1 of Balaenoptera physalus. NCBI lineage: Eukaryota > Metazoa > Chordata > Mammalia > Artiodactyla > Balaenopteridae > Balaenoptera > Balaenoptera physalus. The sequence continues at coordinate 151,618 of NW_028125987.1, read as the reverse complement.
CGGTCTGGTTGGACATGCGGCCAGAAGGCGGCCCTGGTAGATAACCATAAACCAGCCACTCCCGGGTTGGCTGGCCTACACCCAGACTGCACCGTAGGCCCGGCTGACGGCCAATAGGCCCACGAGGCCTTCGACCTACACCTGGCCGCCCCCACCAGCGCACATGCTCGCCCCAGCCACCTATCTGCCCGTGTGTCTCTATACAGCTACCTCCGGAAAAAGCCCACCCTCTGCTGTTTCGCCACAGCTGGAGGCAGGAGTGGGGTCGTGGGCCATGACCAGTTCTCCAGGTCGCCTGACCTCCAAAGCCGAGAACTGTGCTTTTTGGGTGGCGTGGGTACAAGGGTGGCTTTGCTGGGGCTAAGGGGCCGTGCCGGCCCAATGGTGGCTCCCAGTGGCTTTGGGCCAACCGCCGTCGGGCAGGAGGGCCGGCGCGGCCATGGCTGGGCTGCGCCAAGCACTGCGTGGGTGGACACGGTGGGAAATGCCCAAGGGACAGCAGGCCACTGGCCCTTAAGCCTCTGAGTCCCAGACCTTGTGAGCGTCAAGTGGGAGCTGGGGCAGAGCGTCAAACACCTACAAGCCTGGATGTTGCCACCTGAACGGAGTTGCGAGGTCGCCCAAGAATCCACCTCCCCCTGGACCCCGAGGCCTGCTGTCGCCTGCCTGGGTGGGCGGCAGGGCCGTGCTGCCGAGGGCTGGTCACCAGACTGGCGGTAATTCGCCAGCACCAGCTAAGCTGAGGCTCAAGAGGCACCCCGTGGCGCCCGTTGCCTTCTGCAGCCATACCACCCTAAACGCACCCCATCTCGTCTGATCCCTGAAGCTAAGCAGGGTCGGGTCTGTTTAGTACCTGGATGGGAGACCACCTGGGAAAACCAGGTGATGTAGTATTTTTGGCCTCCCAATCCGCCTTTTCCTTTAGTCGCCGGTGCCCGAGGATTCCTCTGCCCCTTCCGGGCACTGCTGCAGGCCTCATCTCCTCAAGCCTCTCCCAACACAGCGTGCGCCGGAGGGGGCGCTTCCCGCCGGTCCTGCTGGACATGCCGCCAGAAGGCGGCCCTGGGAGGCAGCCGCACCCCAGCCGCTCCCGGGGTGGCTGCCTCTGACCCAGACTCTGCCGCAGGCCCGGCTGATGATCGGGAGGCCCGCAAGGCCTTCGACCTGCACCTGGCCGACAGCACCAGCGCCCATCCGCGCTGCCGCCACCTGTCTGCCTGTGTGTCTCTCCACAGCTCCCTCCGGAAAAAGCCCACCCTCCGCCGTTTCGCCACGGCCGTGGGCGGGAGTGGGTTCTTGGGCCGGGACCGGTCCTCTGGCCCAGCCGGTCACCAGGCACAGGGAACTTTATTCGGCAGTTGGCGTGGGGGCAAGGGTGGCCTTGCTGGGTCTAAGGGGTCGTGCCGACTCAATGGTGTCTCCCAGTGGCTTCGGGCCAACTGCCGTCAGGCAGTAGGGCCGTCCAGGCAGCGGCTGGCCTTTGCCTAGAGCTGTGTGGGCAGACAGAGTGGTGAATGCCCAAGGAACCGCGGGCCACGTGCCCTTAAGCCTCCAAGGCCACGTCCTTGTGAGCGTCAAGAGGGATCTGGGGTGGAGGGCCAAGCGCCTACGGGCCTGGAGGGTCCCGCCTGACCTGAGCTGCGAGGTCACCCATGTGTCCGCCAACCCAGGGTCCCCGAGGCCTCCTGTCGCCTGCCTTGGCAGACGGCAGGGCCGTGCTGGAGATGGTTGGCTGCCGGGCTGGCGGTATGTCGGCAGCACCAGCGAAGCTGAGCCTCAAGAGGTGCCCCGTGGCTCCCGCTGCCTTCTACGTCCATACCAACCTGAACGCGCCCCATCTCGTCTGATCCTGGAAGCTAAGCAGGGTCGGGCCTGGTTAGTACTTGGATGGGAGACCACATTGGAATACCGGGTTCTGTATGCATTTTTGCCTCCCACTATAAATTCTCCTTTAGTCGCCCACGGCCGAGGCCGCCATCACCTCCGCCTGGCACCGCTGCAGGCCTCACCTCCTCAGGCCCCTCCCAACACAGCGTGCTCTGGAGGGGGCGCACCCCGCCGGTCTGGTTGGACATGCGGCCAGAAGGCGGCCCTGGTAGATAACCATAAACCAGCCGCTCCCGTGGTGGCTGGCCTACACCCAGACTGCACCGTAGGCCCGGCTGACGGCCGATAGGCCCACGAGGCCTTCGACCTACACCTGGCCGCCCCCACCAGCGCACATGCACGCCCCAGCCACCTATCTGCCCGTGTGTCTCTATACAGCTACCTCCAGAAAAAGCCCACCCTCTGCTGTTTCGCCACAGCTGGAGGCAGGAGTGGGGTCGTGGGCCATGACCGGTTCTCCAGGTCGCCTGACCTCCAAAGCCGAGAACTGTGCTTTTTGGGTGGCGTGGGTACAAGGGTGGCTTTGCTGGGGCTAAGGGGCCGTGCCGGCCCAATGGTGGCTCCCAGTGGCTTTGGGCCAACCGCCGTCGGGCAGGAGGGCCGGCGCGGCCATGGCTGGGCTGCGCCAAGCACTGCGTGGGTGGACACGGTGGGAAATGCCCAAGGGACAGCAGGCCACTGGCCCTTAAGCCTCTGAGTCCCAGACCTTGTGAGCGTCAAGTGGGATCTGGGGCAGAGCGTCAAACACCTACAAGCCTGGATGTTGCCGCCTGCACGGAGTTGCGAGGTCGCCCAAGAATCCACCACCCCCTGGACCCCGAGGCCTGCTGTCGCCTGCCTGGGTGGGCGGCAGGGCCGTGCTGCCGAGGGCTGGTCACCAGACTGGCGGTAATTCGCCAGCACCAGCTAAGCTGAGGCTCAAGAGGCACCCCGTGGCGCCCGTTGCCTTCTGCAGCCATACCACCCTAAACGCACCCCATCTCGTCTGATCCCTGAAGCTAAGCAGGGTCGGGTCTGTTTAGTACCTGGATGGGAGACCACCTGGGAAAACCGGGTGCTGTAGTATTTTTGGCCTCCCAATCCGCCTTTTCCTTTAGTCGCCGGTGCCCGAGGATTCCTCTGCCCCATCCGGGCACTGCTGCAGGCCTCATCTCCTCAAGCCTCTCCCAACACAGCGTGCGCCGGAGGGGGCGCTTCCCGCCGGTCCTGCTGGACATGCCGCCAGAAGGCGGCCCTGGGAGGCAGCCGCACCCCAGCCGCTCCCGGGGTGGCTGGCTCTGACCCAGACTCTGCCGCAGGCCCGGCTGATGATCGGGAGGCCCGCAAGGCCTTCGACCTGCACCTGGCCGACAGCACCAGCGCCCATCCGCGCTGCCGCCACCTGTCTGCCTGTGTGTCTCTCCACAGCTCCCTCCGGAAAAAGCCCACCCTCCGCCGTTTCGCCACGGCCGTGGGCGGGAGTGGGTTCTTGGGCCGGGACCGGTCCTCTGGCCCAGCCGGTCACCAGGCAAAGGCAACTTTGTTCGGCAGTTGGCGTGGGGGCAAGGGTGGCCTTGCTGGGTCTAAGGGTTCGTGCCGACTCAATGGTGTCTCCCAGGGGCTTCGGGCCAACTGCCGTCAGGCAGTAGGGCCGGCCAGGCGGCGGCTGGCCTTTGCCTAGAGCTGTGTGGGCAGACAGAGTGGTGAATGCCCGAGGAACCGCGGGCCACGTGCCCTTAAGCCTCCAAGGCCACGTCCTTGTGAGCGTCAAGAGGGATCTGGGGTGGAGGGCCAAGCGCCTACGGGCCTGGAGGGTCCCGCCTGACCTGAGCTGCGAGGTCACCCACGTGTCCGCCAACCCAGGGTCCCCGAGGCCTCCTGTCGCCTGCCTTGGCAGACGGCAGGGCCGTGCTGGAGATGGTTGGCTGCCGGGCTGGCGGTATGTCGGCAGCACCAGCGAAGCTGAGCCTCAAGAGGTGCCCCGTGGCTCCCGCTGCCTTCTACGGCCATACCACCCTGAACGCGCCCCATCTCGTCTGATCCTGGAAGCTAAGCAGGGTCGGGCCTGGTTAGTACTTGGATGGGAGACCACATTGGAATACCGGGTTCTGTATTCATTTTTGCCTCCCACTATAAATTCTCCTTTAGTCGCCCACGGCCGAGGCCGCCATCACCTCCGCCTGGCACCGCTGCAGGCCTCACCTCCTCAGGCCCCTCCCAACACAGCGTGCTCTGAAGGGGGCGCACACCGCCGGTCTGGTTGGACATGCGGCCAGAAGGCGGCCCTGGTAGATAACCATAAACCAGCCGCTCCCGGGGTGGCTGGCCTACACCCAGACTGCACCGTAGGCCCGGCTGACGGCCGATAGGCCCACGAGGCCTTCGACCTACACCTGGCCGCCCCCACCAGCGCACATGCACGCCCCAGCCACCTATCTGCCCGTGTGTCTCTATACAGCTACCTCCGGAAAAAGCCCACCCTCTGCTGTTTCGCCACAGCTGGAGGCAGGAGTGGGGTCGTGGGCCATGACCGGTTCTCCAGGTCGCCTGACCTCCAAAGCCGAGAACTGTGCTTTTTGGGTGGCGTGGGTACAAGGGTGGCTTTGCTGGGGCTAAGGGGCCGTGCCGGCCCAATGGTGGCTCCCAGTGGCTTTGGGCCAACCGCCGTCGGGCAGGAGGGCCGGCGCGGCCATGGCTGGGCTGCGCCAAGCACTGCGTGGGTGGACACGGTGGGAAATGCCCAAGGGACAGCAGGCCACTGGCCCTTAAGCCTCTGAGTCCCAGACCTTGTGAGCGTCAAGTGGGATCTGGGGCAGAGCGTCAAACACCTACAAGCCTGGATGTTGCCGCCTGCACGGAGTTGTGAGGTCGCCCAAGAATCCACCACCCCCTGGACCCCGAGGCCTGCTGTCGCCTGCCTGGGTGGGCGGCAGGGCCGTGCTGCCGAGGGCTGGTCACCAGACTGGCGGTAATTCGCCAGCACCAGCTAAGCTGAGGCTCAAGAGGCACCCCGTGGCGCCCGTTGCCTTCTGCAGCCATACCACCCTAAACGCACCCCATCTCGTCTGATCCCTGAAGCTAAGCAGGGTCGGGTCTGTTTAGTACCTGGATGGGAGACCACCTGGGAAAACCGGGTGCTGTAGTATTTTTGGCCTCCCAATCCGCCTTTTCCTTTAGTCGCCGGTGCCCGAGGATTCCTCTGCCCCATCCGGGCACTGCTGCAGGCCTCATCTCCTCAAGCCTCTCCCAACACAGCGTGCGCCGGAGGGGGCGCTTCCCGCCGGTCCTGCTGGACATGCCGCCAGAAGGCGGCCCTGGGAGGCAGCCGCACCCCAGCCGCTCCCGGGGTGGCTGGCTCTGACCCAGACTCTGCCGCAGGCCCGGCTGATGATCGGGAGGCCCGCAAGGCCTTCGACCTGCACCTGGCCGACAGCACCAGCGCCCATCCGCGCTGCCGCCACCTGTCTGCCTGTGTGTCTCTCCACAGCTCCCTCCGGAAAAAGCCCACCCTCCGCCGTTTCGCCACGGCCGTGGGCGGGAGTGGGTTCTTGGGCCGGGACCGGTCCTCTGGCCCAGCCGGTCACCAGGCAAAGGCAACTTTGTTCGGCAGTTGGCGTGGGGGCAAGGGTGGCCTTGCTGGGTCTAAGGGTTCGTGCCGACTCAATGGTGTCTCCCAGGGGCTTCGGGCCAACTGCCGTCAGGCAGTAGGGCCGGCCAGGCGGCGGCTGGCCTTTGCCTAGTGCTGTGTGGGCAGACAGAGTGGTGAATGCCCAAGGAACCACGGGCCACGTGCCCTTAAGCCTCCAAGGCCACGTCCTTGTGAGCGTCAAGAGGGATCTGGGGTGGAGGGCCAAGCGCCTACGGGCCTGGAGGGTCCCGCCTGACCTGAGCTGGGAGGTCACCAGTGTGTCCGCCAACCCAGGGTCCCCGAGGCCTCCTGTCGCCTGCCTTGGCAGACGGCAGGGCCGTGCTGGAGATGGTTGGCTGCCGGGCTGGCGGTATGTCGGCAGCACCAGCGAAGCTGAGCCTCAAGAGGTGCCCCGTGGCTCCCGCTGCCTTCTACGGCCATACCACCCTGAACGCGCCCCATCTCGTCTGATCCTGGAAGCTAAGCAGGGTCGGGCCTGGTTAGTACTTGGATGGGAGACCACATTGGAATACCGGGTTCTGTATGCATTTTTGCCTCCCACTATAAATTCTCCTTTAGTCGCCCACGGCCGAGGCCGCCATCACCTCCGCCTGGCACCGCTGCAGGCCTCACCTCCTCAGGCCCCTCCCAACACAGCGTGCTCTGGAGGGGGCGCGCCCCTCCGGTCTGGTTGGACATGCGGCCAGAAGGCGGCCCTGGTAGATAACCATAAACCAGCCGCTCCCGGGGTGGCTGGCCTACACCCAGACTGCACCGTAGGCCCGGCTGACGGCCGATAGGCCCACGAGGCCTTCGACCTACACCTGGCCGCCCCCACCAGCGCACAAGCACGCCCCAGCCACCTATCTGCCCGTGTGTCTCTATACAGCTACCTCCGGAAAAAGCCCACCCTCTGCTGTTTCGCCACAGCTGGAGGCAGGAGTGGGGTCGTGGGCCATGACCGGTTCTCCAGGTCGCCTGACCTCCAAAGCCGAGAACTGTGCTTTTTGGGTGGCGTGGGTACAAGGGTGGCTTTGCTGGGACTAAGGGGCCGTGCCGGCCCAATGGTGGCTCCCAGGGGTTTGGGCCAACCGCCGTCGGGCAGGAGGGCCGGCGCGGCCATGGCTGGGCTGCGCCAAGCACTGCGTTGGTGGACACGGTGGGAAATGCCCAAGGGACAGCAGGCCACTGGCCCTTAAGCCTCTGAGTCCCAGACCTTGTGAGCGTCAAGTGGGATCTGGGGCAGAGCGTCAAACACCTACAAGCCTGGATGTTGCCGCCTGCACGGAGTTGCGAGGTCGCCCAAGAATCCACCACCCCCTGGACCCCGAGGCCTGCTGTCGCCTGCCTGGGTGGGCGGCAGGGCCGTGCTGCCGAGGGCTGGTCACCAGACTGGCGGTAATTCGCCAGCACCAGCTAAGCTGAGGCTCAAGAGGCACCCCGTGGCGCCCGTTGCCTTCTGCAGCCATACCACCCTAAACGCACCCCATCTCGTCTGATCCCTGAAGCTAAGCAGGGTCGGGTCTGTTTAGTACCTGGATGGGAGACCACCTGGGAAAACCGGGTGCTGTAGTATTTTTGGCCTCCCAATCCGCCTTTTCCTTTAGTCGCCGGTGCCCGAGGATTCCTCTGTCCCATCCGGGCACTGCTGCAGGCCTCATCTCCTCAAGCCTCTCCCAACACAGCGTGCGTCGGAGGGGGCGCTTCCCGCCGGTCCTGCTGGACATGCCGCCAGAAGGCGGCCCTGGGAGGCAGCCGCACCCCAGCCGCTCCCGGGGTGGCTGGCTCTGACCCAGACTCTGCCGCAGGCCCGGCTGATGATCGGGAGGCCCGCAAGGCCTTCGACCTGCACCTGGCCGACAGCACCAGCGCCCATCCGCGCTGCCGCCACCTGTCTGCCTGTGTGTCTCTCCACAGCTCCCTCCGGAAAAAGCCCACCCTCCGCCGTTTCGCCACGGTCGTGGGCGGGAGTGGGTTCTTGGGCCGGGACCGGTCCTCTGGCCCAGCCGGTCACCAGGCAAAGGCAACTTTGTTCGGCAGTTGGCGTGGGGGCAAGGGTGGCCTTGCTGGGTCTAAGGGGTCGTGCCGACTCAATGGTGTCTCCCAGTGGCTTCGGGCCAACTGCCGTCAGGCAGTAGGGCCGGCCAGGCGGCGGCTGGCCTTTGCCTAGAGCTGTGTGGGCAGACAGAGTGGTGAATGCCCAAGGAACCGCAGGCCACGTGCCCTTAAGCCTCCAAGGCCACGTCCTTGTGAGCGTCAAGAGGGATCTGGGGTGGAGGGCCAAGCGCCTACGGGCCTGGAGGGTCCCGCCTGACCTGAGCTGGGAGGTCACCAGTGTGTCCGCCAACCCAGGGTCCCCGAGGCCTCCTGTCGCCTGCCTTGGCAGACGGCAGGGCCGTGCTGGAGATGGTTGGCTGCCGGGCTGGCGGTATGTCGGCAGCACCAGCGAAGCTGAGCCTCAAGAGGTGCCCCGTGGCTCCCACTGCCTTCTACGGCCATACCACCCTGAACGCGCCCCATCTCGTCTGATCCTGGAAGCTAAGCAGGGTCGGGCCTGGTTAGTACTTGGATGGGAGACCACATTGGAATACCGGGTTCTGTATGCATTTTTGCCTCCCACTATAAATTCTCCTTTAGTCGCCCACGGCCGAGGCCGCCATCACCTCCGCCTGGCACCGCTGCAGGCCTCACCTCCTCAGGCCCCTCCAAACACAGCGTGCTCTGGAGGGGGTGCACCCAACCGGTCTGGTTGGACATGCGGCCAGAAGGCGGCCCTGGTAGATAAACATAAACCAGCCGCTCCCGGGGTGCCTGGCCTACACCCAGACTGCACCGTAGGCCCGGCTGACGGCCGATAGGCCCACGAGGCCTTCGACCTACACCTGGCCGCCCCCACCAGCGCACATGCACGCCCCAGCCACCTATCTGCCCGTGTGTCTCTATACAGCTACCTCCGGAAAAAGCCCACCCTCTGCTGTTTCGCCACAGCTGGAGGCAGGAGTGGGGTCGTGGGCCATGACCGGTTCTCCAGGTCGCCTGACCTCCAAAGCCGAGAACTGTGCTTTTTGGGTGGCGTAGGTACAAGGGTGGCTTTGCTGGGGCTAAGGGGCCGTGCCGGCCCAATGGTGGCTCCCAGTGGCTTTGGGCCAACCGCCGTCGGGCAGGAGGGCCGGCGCGGCCATGGCTGGGCTGCGCCAAGCACTGCATGGGTGGACACGATGGGAAATGCCCAAGGGACAGCAGGCCACTGGCCCTTAAGCCTCTGAGTCCCAGACCTTGTGAGCGTCAAGTGGGATCTGGGGCAGAGCGTCAAACACCTACAAGCCTGGATGTTGCCGCCTGCACGGAGTTGCGAGGTCGCCCAAGAATCCACCACCCCCTGGACCCCGAGGCCTGCTGTCGCCTGCCTGGGTGGGCGGCAGGGCCGTGCTGCCGAGGGCTGGTCACCAGACTGGCGGTAATTCGCCAGCACCAGCTAAGCTGAGGCTCAAGAGGCACCCCGTGGCGCCCGTTGCCTTCTGCAGCCATACCACCCTAAACGCACCCCATCTCGTCTGATCCCTGAAGCTAAGCAGGGTCGGGTCTGTTTAGTACCTGGATGGAAGACCACCTGGGAAAACCGGGTGCTGTAGTATTTTTGGCCTCCCAATCCGCCTTTTCCTTTAGTCGCCGGTGCCCGAGGATTCCTCTGCCCCATCCGGGCACTGCTGCAGGCCTCATCTCCTCAAGCCTCTCCCAACACAGCGTGCGCCGGAGGGGGCGCTTCCCGCCGGTCCTGCTGGACATGCCGCCAGAAGGCGGCCCTGGGAGGCAGCCGCACCCCAGCCGCTCCCGGGGTGGCTGGCTCTGACCCAGACTCTGCCGCAGGCCCGGCTGATGATCGGGAGGCCCGCAAGGCCTTCGACCTGCACCTGGCCGACAGCACCAGCGCCCATCCGCGCTGCCGCCACCTGTCTGCCTGTGTGTCTCTCCACAGCTCCCTCCGGAAAAAGCCCACCCTCCGCCGTTTCGCCACGGCCGTGGGCGGGAGTGGGTTCTTGGGCCGGGACCGGTCCTCTGGCCCAGCCGGTCACCAGGCACAGGCAACTTTCTTCGGCAGTTGGCGTGGGGGCAAGGGTGGCCTTGCTGGGTCTAAGTGGTCGTGCCGACTCAATGGTGTCTCCCAGTGGCTTCGGGCCAACTGCCGTCAGGCAGTAGGGCCGGCCAGGCGGCGGCTGGCCTTTGCCTAGAGCTGTGTGTGCAGACAGAGTGGTGAATGCCCAAGGAACCGCGGGCCATGTGCCCTTAAGCCTCCAAGGCCACGTCCTTGTGAGCGTCAAGAGGGATCTGGGGTGGAGGGCCAAGCGCCTACGGGCCTGGAGGGTCCCGCCTGACCTGAGCTGCGAGGTCACCCACGTGTCCGCCAACCCAGGGTCCCCGAGGCCTCCTGTCGCCTGCCTTGGCAGACGGCAGGGCCGTGCTGGAGATGGTTGGCTGCCGGGCTGGCGGTATGTCGGCAGCACCAGCGAAGCTGAGCCTCAAGAGGTGCCCCGTGGCTCCCGCTGCCTTCTACGGCCATACCACCCTGAACGCGCCCCATCTCGTCTGATCCTGGAAGCTAAGCAGGGTCGGGCCTGGTTAGTACTTGGATGGGAGATCACATTGGAATACCGGGTTCTGTATGCATTTTTGCCTCCCACTATAAATTCTCCTTTAGTCGCCCACGGCCGAGGCCGCCATCACCTCCGCCTGGCACCGCTGCAGGCCTCACCTCCTCAGGCCCCTCCCAACACAGCGTGCTCTGGAGGGGGCGCACCCCGCCGGTCTGGTTGGACATGCGGCCAGAAGGCGACCCTGGTAGATAACCATAAACCAGCCGCTCCCGGGGTGGCTGGCCTACACCCAGACTGCACCGTAGGCCCGGCTGACGGCCGATAGGCCCACGAGGCCTTCGACCTACACCTGGCCGCCCCCACCAGCGCACATGCACGCCCCAGCCACCTATCTGCCCGTGTGTCTCTATACAACTACCTCCGGAAAAAGCCCACCCTCTGCTGTTTCGCCACAGCTGGAGGCAGGAGTGGGGTCGTGGGCCATGACCGGTTCTCCAGGTCGCCTGACCTCCAAAGCCGAGAACTGTGCTTTTTGGGTGGCGTGGGTACAAGGGTGGCTTTGCTGGGGCTAAGGGGCCGTGCCGGCCCAATGGTGGCTCCCAGTGGCTTTGGGCCAACCGCCGTCGGGCAGGAGGGCCGGCGCGGCCATGGCTGGGCTGCACCAAGCACTGCGTGGGTGGACACGGTGGGAAATGCCCAAGGGACAGCAGGCCACTGGCCCTTAAGCCTCTGAGTCCCAGACCTTGTGAGCGTCAAGTTGGATCTGGGGCAGAGCGTCAAACACCTACAAGCCTGGATGTTGCCGCCTGAACGGAGTTGCGAGGTCGCCCAAGAATCCACCACCCCCTGGACCCCGAGGCCTGCTGTCGCCTGCCTGGGTGGGCGGCAGGGCCGTGCTGCCGAGGGCTGGTCACCAGACCGGCGGTAATTCGCCAGCACCAGCTAAGCTGAGGCTCAAGAGGCACCCCGTGGCGCCCGTTGCCTTCTGCAGCCATACCACTCTAAACGCACCCCATCTCGTCTGATCCCTGAAGCTAAGCAGGGTCGGGTCTGTTTAGTACCTGGATGGGAGACCACCTGGGAAAACCGGGTGCTGTAGTATTTTTGGCCTCCCAATCCGCCTTTTCCTTTAGTCGCCGGTGCCCGAGGATTCCTCTGCCCCATCCGGGCACTGCTGCAGGCCTCATCTCCTCAAGCCTCTCCCAACACAGCGTGCGCCGGAGGGGGCGCTTCCCGCCGGTCCTGCTGGACATGCCGCCAGAAGGCGGCCCTGGGAGGCAGCCACACCCCAGCCGCTCCCGGGGTGGCTGGCTCTGACCCAGACTCTGCCGCAGGCCCGGCTGATGATCGGGAGGCCCGCAAGGCCTTCGACCTGCACCTGGCCGACAGCACCAGCGCCCATCCGCGCTGCCGCCACGTGTCTGCCTGTGTGTCTCTCCACAGCTCCCTCCGGAAAAAGCCCACCCTCCGCCGTTTCGCCACGGCCGTGGGCGGGAGTGGGTTCTTGGGCCGGGACCGGTCCTCTGGCCCAGCCGGTCACCAGGCACAGGCAACTTTCTTCGGCAGTTGGCGTGGGGGCAAGGGTGGCCTTGCTGGGTCTAAGGGGTCGTGCCGACTCAATGGTGTCTCCCAGTGGCTTCGGGCCAACTGCCGTCAGGCAGTAGGGCCGGCCAGGCGGCGGCTGGCCTTTGCCTAGAGCTGTGTGTGCAGACAGAGTGGTGAATGCCCAAGGAACCGCGGGCCATGTGCCCTTAAGCCTCCAAGGCCACGTCCTTGTGAGCGTCAAGAGGGATCTGGGGTGGAGGGCCAAGCGCCTACGGGCCTGGAGGGTCCCGCCTGACCTGAGCTGCGAGGTCACCCACGTGTCCGCCAACCCAGGGTCCCCGAGGCCTCCTGTCGCCTGCCTTGGCAGACGGCAGGGCCGTGCTGGAGATGGTTGGCTGCCGGGCTGGCGGTATGTCGGCAGCACCAGCGAAGCTGAGCCTCAAGAGGTGCCCCGTGGCTCCCGCTGCCTTCTACGGCCATACCACCCTGAACGCGCCCCATCTCGTCTGATCCTGGAAGCTAAGCAGGGTCGGGCCTGGTTAGTACTTGGATGGGAGATCACATTGGAATACCGGGTTCTGTATGCATTTGTGCCTCCCACTATAAATTCTCCTTTAGTCGCCCACGGCCGAGTCCGCCATCACCTCCGCCTGGCACCGCTGCAGGCCTCACCTCCTCAGGCCCCTCCCAACACAGCGTGCTCTGGAGGGGGCGCACCCCGCCGGTCTGGTTGGACATGTGGCCAGAAGGCGGCCCTGGTAGATAACCATAAACCAGCCGCTCCCGGGGTGGCTGGCCTACACCCAGACTGCACCGTAGGCCCGGCTGACGGCCGATAGGCCCACGAGGCCTTCGACCTACACCTGGCCGCCCCCACCAGCGCACATGCACGCCCCAGCCACCTATCTGCCCGTGTGTCTCTATACAGCTACCTCCGGAAAAAGCCCACCCTCTGCTGTTTCGCCACAGCTGGAGGCAGGAGTGGGGTCGTGGGCCATGACCGGTTCTCCAGGTCGCCTGACCTCCAAAGCCGAGAACTGTGCTTTTTGGGTGGCGTGGGTACAAGGGTGGCTTTGCTGGGGCTAAGGGGCCGTGCCGGCCCAATGGTGGCTCCCAGTGGCTTTGGGCCAACCGCCGTCGGGCAGGAGGGCCGGCGCGGCCATGGCTGGGCTGCGCCAAGCACTGCGGGGGTGGACACGGTGGGAAATGCCCAAGGGACAGCAGGCCACTGGCCCTTAAGCCTCTGAGTCCCAGACCTTGTGAGCGTCAAGTGGGATCTGGGGCAGAGCGTCAAACTCCTACAAACCTGGATGTTGCCACCTGAACGGAGTTGCGAGGTCGCCCAAGAATCCACCACCCCCTGGACCCCGAGGCCTGCTGTCGCCTGCCTGGGTTGGCGGCAGGGCCGTGCTGCCGAGGGCTGGTCACCAGACTGGCGGTAATTCGCCAGCACCAGCTAAGCTGAGGCTCAAGAGGCACCCCGTGGCGCCCGTTGCCTTCTGCAGCCATACCACCCTAAACGCACCCCATCTCGTCTGATCCCTGAAGCTAAGCAGGGTCGGGTCTGTTTAGTACCTGGATGGGAGACCACCTGGGAAAACCGGGTGCTGTAGTATTTTTGGCCTCCCAATCCGCCTTTTCCTTTAGTCGCCGGTGCCCGAGGATTCCTCTGCCCCATCCGGGCACTGCTGCAGGCCTCATCTCCTCAAGCCTCTCCCAACACAGCGTGCGCCGGAGGGGGCGCTTCCCGCCGGTCCTGCTGGACATGCCGCCAGAAGGCGGCCCTGGGAGGCAGCCGCACCCCAGCCGCTCCCGGGGTGGCTGGCTCTGACCCAGACTCTGCCGCAGGCCCGGCTGATGATCGGGAGGCCCGCAAGGCCTTCGACCTGCACCTGGCCGACAGCACCAGCGCCCATCCGCGCTGCCGCCACCTGTCTGCCTGTGTGTCTCTCCACAGCTCCCTCCGGAAAAAGCCCACCCTCCGCCGTTTCGCCACGGCCGTGGGCGGGAGTGGGTTCTTGGGCCGGGACCGGTCCTCTGGCCCAGCCGGTCACCAGGCACAGGCAAGTTTGTTCGGCAGTTGGCGTGGGTCAAGGGTGGCCTTGCTGGGTCTAAGGGGTCGTGCCGACTCAATGGTGTCTCCCAGTGGTTTCGGGCCAACTGCCGACAGGCAGTAGGGCCGGCCAGGCGGCGGCTGGCCTTTGCCTAGAGCTGTGTGGGCAGACAGAGTGGTGAATGCCCAAGGAACCGCGGGCCACGTGCCCTTAAGCCTCCAAGGCCACGTCCTTGTGAGCGTCAAGAGGTATCTGGGGTGGAGGGCCAAGCGCCTACGGGCCTGGAGGGTCCCGCCTGACCTGAGCTGCGAGGTCACCCACGTGTCCGCCAACCCAGGGTCCCCGAGGCCTCCTGTCGCCTGCCTTGGCAGACGGCAGGGCCGTGCTGGAGATGGTTGGCTGCCGGGCTGGCGGTATGTCGGCAGCACCAGCGAAGCTGAGCCTCAAGAGGTGCCCCGTGGCTCCCGCTGCCTTCTACGGCCATACCACCCTGAACGCGCCCCATCTCGTCTGATCCTGGAAGCTAAGCAGGGTCGGGCCTGGTTAGTACTTGGATGGGAGATCACATTGGAATACCGGGTTCTGTATGCATTTGTGCCTCCCACTATAAATTCTCCTTTAGTCGCCCACGGCCGAGTCCGCCATCACCTCCGCCTGGCACCGCTGCAGGCCTCACCTCCTCAGGCCCCTCCCAACACAGCGTGCTCTGGAGGGGGCGCACCCCGCCGGTCTGGTTGGACATGTGGCCAGAAGGCGGCCCTGGTAGATAACCATAAACCAGCCGCTCCCGGGGTGGCTGGCCTACACCCAGACTGCACCGTAGGCCCGGCTGACGGCCGATAGGCCCACGAGGCCTTCGACCTACACCTGGCCGCCCCCACCAGCGCACATGCACGCCCCAGCCACCTATCTGCCCGTGTGTCTCTATACAGCTACCTCCGGAAAAAGCCCACCCTCTGCTGTTTCGCCACAGCTGGAGGCAGGAGTGGGGTCGTGGGCCATGACCGGTTCTCCAGGTCGCCTGACCTCCAAAGCCGAGAACTGTGCTTTTTGGGTGGCGTGGGTACAAGGGTGGCTTTGCTGGGGCTAAGGGGCCGTGCCGGCCCAATGGTGGCTCCCAGTGGCTTTGGGCCAACCGCCGTCGGGCAGGAGGGCCGGCGCGGCCATGGCTGGGCTGCGCCAAGCACTGCGTGGGTGGACACGGTGGGAAATGCCCAAGGGACAGCAGGCCACTGGCCCTTAAGCCTCTGAGTCCCAGACCTTGTGAGCGTCAAGTGGGATCTGGGGCAGAGCGTCAAACTCCTATAAACCTGGATGTTGCCACCTGAACGGAGTTGCGAGGTCGCCCAAGAATCCACCACCCCCTGGACCCCGAGGCCTGCTGTCGCCTGCCTGGGTTGGCGGCAGGGCCGTGCTGCCGAGGGCTGGTCACCAGACTGGCGGTAATTCGCCAGCACCAGCTAAGCTGAGGCTCAAGAGGCACCCCGTGGCGCCCGTTGCCTTCTGCAGCCATACCACCCTAAACGCACCCCATCTCGTCTGATCCCTGAAGCTAAGCAGGGTCGGGTCTGTTTAGTACCTGGATGGGAGACCACCTGGGAAAACCGGGTGCTGTAGTATTTTTGGCCTCCCAATCCGCCTTTTCCTTTAGTCGCCGGTGCCCGAGGATTCCTCTGCCCCATCCGGGCACTGCTGCAGGCCTCATCTCCTCAAGCCTCTCCCAACACAGCGTGCGCCGGAGGGGGCGCTTCCCGCCGGTCCTGCTGGACATGCCGCCAGAAGGCGGCCCTGGGAGGCAGCCGCACCCCAGCCGCTCCCGGGGTGGCTGGCTCTGACCCAGACTCTGCCGCAGGCCCGGCTGATGATCGGGAGGCCCGCAAGGCCTTCGACCTGCACCTGGCCGACAGCACCAGCGCCCATCCGCGCTGCCGCCACCTGTCTGCCTGTGTGTCTCTCCACAGCTCCCTCCGGAAAAAGCCCACCCTCCGCCGTTTCGCCACGGCCGTGGGCGGGAGTGGGTTCTTGGGCCGGGACCGGTCCTCTGGCCCAGCCGGTCACCAGGCACAGGCAAGTTTGTTCGGCAGTTGGCGTGGGTCAAGGGTGGCCTTGCTGGGTCTAAGGGGTCGTGCCGACTCAATGGTGTCTCCCAGTGGTTTCGGGCCAACTGCCGTCAGGCAGTAGGGCCGGCCAGGCGGCGGCTGGCCTTTGCCTAGAGCTGTGTGGGCAGACAGAGTGGTGAATGCCCAAGGAACCGCGGGCCACGTGCCCTTAAGCCTCCAAGGCCACGTCCTTGTGAGCGTCAAGAGGTATCTGGGGTGGAGGGCCAAGCGCCTACGGGCCTGGAGGGTCCCGCCTGACCTGAGCTGCGAGGTCACCCACGTGTCCGCCAACCCAGGGTCCCCGAGGCCTCCTGTCGCCTGCCTTGGCAGACGGCAGGGCCGTGCTGGAGATGGTTGGCTGCCGGGCTGGCGGTATGTCGGCAGCACCAGCGAAGCTGAGCCTCAAGAGGTGCCCCGTGGCTCCCGCTGCCTTCTACGGCCATACCACCCTGAACGCGCCCCATCTCGTCTGATCCTGGAAGCTAAGCAGGGTCGGGCCTGGTTAGTACTTGGATGGGAGACCACATTGGAATACCGGGTTCTGTATGCATTTTTGCCTCCCACTATAAATTCTCCTTTAGTCGCCCACGGCCGAGGCCGCCATCACCTCCGCCTGGCACCACTGCAGGCCTCACCTCCTCAGGCCCCTCCCAACACAGCGTGCTCTGGAGGGGGCGCACCCCGCCGGTCTGGTTGGACATGCGGCCAGAAGGCGGCCCTGGTAGATAACCATAAACCAGCCGCTCCCGGGGTGGCTGGCCTACACCCAGACTGCACCGTAGGCCCGGCTGACGGCCGATAGGCCCACGAGGCCTTCGAGCTACACCTGGCCGCCCCCACCAGCGCACATGCACGCCCCAGCCACCTATCTGCCCGTGTGTCTCTATACAGCTACCTCCGGAAAAAGCCCACCCTCTGCTGTTTCGCCACAGCTGGAGGCAGGAGTGGGGTCGTGGGCCATGACCGGTTCTCCAGGTCGCCTGACCTCCAAAGCCGAGAACTGTGCTTTTTGGGTGGCGTGGGTACAAGGGTGGCTTTGCTGGGGCTAAGGGGCCGTGCCGGCCCAATGGTGGCTCCCAGTGGCTTTGGGCCAACCGCCGTCGGGCAGGAGGGCCGGCGCGGCCATGGCTGGGCTGCGCCAAGCACTGCGGGGGTGGACACGGTGGGAAATGCCCAAGGGACAGCAGGCCACTGGCCCTTAAGCCTCTGAGTCCCAGACCTTGTGAGCGTCAAGTAGGATCTGGGGCAGAGCGTCAAACACCTACAAGCCTGGATGTTGCCGCCTGAACGGAGTTGCGAGGTCGCCCAAGAATCCACCACCCCCTGGACCCCGAGGCCTGCTGTCGCCTGCCTGGGTTGGCGGCAGGGCCGTGCTGCCGAGGGCTGGTCACCAGACTGGCGGTAATTCGCCAGCACCAGCTAAGCTGAGGCTCAAGAGGCACCCCGTGGCGCCCGTTGCCTTCTGCAGCCATACCACTCTAAACGCACCCCATCTCGTCTGATCCCTGAAGCTAAGCAGGGTCGGGTCTGTTTAGTACCTGGATGGGAGACCACCTGGGAAAACCGGGTGCTGTAGTATTTTTGGCCTCCCAATCCGCCTTTTCCTTTAGTCGCCGGTGCCCGAGGATTCCTCTGCCCCATCCGGGCACTGCTGCAGGCCTCATCTCCTCAAGCCTCTCCCAACACAGCGTGCGTCGGAGGGGGCGCTTCCCGCCGGTCCTGCTGGACATGCCGCCAGAAGGCGGCCCTGGGAGGCAGCCGCACCCCAGCCGCTCCCGGGGTGGCTGGCTCTGACCCAGACTCTGCCGCAGGCCCGGCTGATGATCGGGAGGCCCGCAAGGCCTTCGACCTGCACCTGGCCGACAGCACCAGCGCCCATCCGCGCTGCCGCCACCTGTCTGCCTGTGTGTCTCTCCACAGCTCCCTCCGGAAAAAGCCCACCCTCCGCCGTTTCGCCACGGCCGTGGGCGGGAGTGGGTTCTTGGGCCGGGACCGGTCCTCTGGCCCAGCCGGTCACCAGGCACAGGCAAGTTTGTTCGGCAGTTGGCGTGGGTCAAGGGTGGCCTTGCTGGGTCTAAGGGGTCGTGCCGACTCAATGGTGTCTCCCAGTGGTTTCGGGCCAACTGCCGTCAGGCAGTAGGGCCGGCCAGGCGGCGGCTGGCCTTTGCCTAGAGCTGTGTGGGCAGACAGAGTGGTGAATGCCCAAGGAACCGCGGGCCACGTGCCCTTAAGCCTCCAAGGCCACGTCCTTGTGAGCGTCAAGAGGTATCTGGGGTGGAGGGCCAAGCGCCTACGGGCCTGGAGGGTCCCGCCTGACCTGAGCTGCGAGGTCACCCACGTGTCCGCCAACCCAGGGTCCCCGAGGCCTCCTGTCGCCTGCCTTGGCAGACGGCAGGGCCGTGCTGGAGATGGTTGGCTGCCGGGCTGGCGGTATGTCGGCAGCACCAGCGAAGCTGAGCCTCAAGAGGTGCCCCGTGGCTCCCGCTGCCTTCTACGGCCATACCACCCTGAACGCGCCCCATCTCGTCTGATCCTGGAAGCTAAGCAGGGTCGGGCCTGGTTAGTACTTGGATGGGAGACCACATTGGAATACCGGGTTCTGTATGCATTTTTGCCTCCCACTATAAATTCTCCTTTAGTCGCCCACGGCCGAGGCCGCCATCACCTCCGCCTGGCACCACTGCAGGCCTCACCTCCTCAGGCCCCTCCCAACACAGCGTGCTCTGGAGGGGGCGCACCCCGCCGGTCTGGTTGGACATGCGGCCAGAAGGCGGCCCTGGTAGATAACCATAAACCAGCCGCTCCCGGGGTGGCTGGCCTACACCCAGACTGCACCGTAGGCCCGGCTGACGGCCGATAGGCCCACGAGGCCTTCGAGCTACACCTGGCCGCCCCCACCAGCGCACATGCACGCCCCAGCCACCTATCTGCCCGTGTGTCTCTATACAGCTACCTCCGGAAAAAGCCCACCCTCTGCTGTTTCGCCACAGCTGGAGGCAGGAGTGGGGTCGTGGGCCATGACCGGTTCTCCAGGTCGCCTGACCTCCAAAGCCGAGAACTGTGCTTTTTGGGTGGCGTGGGTACAAGGGTGGCTTTGCTGGGGCTAAGGGGCCGTGCCGGCCCAATGGTGGCTCCCAGTGGCTTTGGGCCAACCGCCGTCGGGCAGGAGGGCCGGCGCGGCCATGGCTGGGCTGCGCCAAGCACTGCGGGGGTGGACACGGTGGGAAATGCCCAAGGGACAGCAGGCCACTGGCCCTTAAGCCTCTGAGTCCCAGACCTTGTGAGCGTCAAGTAGGATCTGGGGCAGAGCGTCAAACACCTACAAGCCTGGATGTTGCCGCCTGAACGGAGTTGCGAGGTCGCCCAAGAATCCACCACCCCCTGGACCCCGAGGCCTGCTGTCGCCTGCCTGGGTTGGCGGCAGGGCCGTGCTGCCGAGGGCTGGTCACCAGACTGGCGGTAATTCGCCAGCACCAGCTAAGCTGAGGCTCAAGAGGCACCCCGTGGCGCCCGTTGCCTTCTGCAGCCATACCACCCTAAACGCACCCCATCTCGTCTGATCCCTGAAGCTAAGCAGGGTCGGGTCTGTTTAGTACCTGGATGGGAGACCACCTGGGAAAACCGGGTGCTGTAGTATTTTTGGCCTCCCAATCCGCCTTTTCCTTTAGTCGCCGGTGCCCGAGGATTCCTCTGCCCCATCTGGGCACTGCTGCAGGCCTCATCTCCTCAAGCCTCTCCCAACACAGCGTGCGCCGGAGGGGGCGCTTCCCGCCGGTCCTGCTGGACATGCCGCCAGAAGGCGGCCCTGGGAGGCAGCCGCACCCCAGCCGCTCCCGGGGTGGCTGGCTCTGACCCAGACTCTGCCGCAGGCCCGGCTGATGATCGGGAGGCCCGCAAGGCCTTCGACCTGCACCTGGCCGACAGCACCAGCGCCCATCCGCGCTGCCGCCACCTGTCTGCCTGTGTGTCTCTCCACAGCTCCCTCCGGAAAAAGCCCACCCTCCGCCGTTTCGCCACGGCCGTGGGCGGGAGTGGGTTCTTGGGCCGGGACCGGTCCTCTGGCCCAGCCGGTCACCAGGCACAGGCAACTTTCTTCGGCAGTTGGCGTGGGGGCAAGGGTGGCCTTGCTGGGTCTAAGGGGTCGTGCCGACTCAATGGTGTCTCCCAGTGGCTTCGGGCCAACTACCGTCAGGCAGTAGGGCCGGCCAGGCGGCGGCTGGCCTTTGCCTAGAGCTGTGTGTGCAGACAGAGTGGTGAATGCCCAAGGAACCGCGGGCCATGTGCCCTTAAGCCTCCAAGGCCACGTCCTTGTGAGCGTCAAGAGGGATCTGGGGTGGAGGGCCAAGCGCCTACGGGCCTGGAGGGTCCCGCCTGACCTGAGCTGCGAGGTCACCCACGTGTCCGCCAACCCAGGGTCCCCGAGGCCTCCTGTCGCCTGCCTTGGCAGACGGCAGGGCCGTGCTGGAGATGGTTGGCTGCCGGGCTGGCGGTATGTCGGCAGCACCAGCGAAGCTGAGCCTCAAGAGGTGCCCCGTGGCTCCCGCTGCCTTCTACGGCCATACCACCCTGAACGCGCCCCATCTCGTCTGATCCTGGAAGCTAAGCAGGGTCGGGCCTGGTTAGTACTTGGATGGGAGATCACATTGGAATACCGGGTTCTGTATGCATTTGTGCCTCCCACTATAAATTCTCCTTTAGTCGCCCACGGCCGAGTCCGCCATCACCTCCGCCTGGCACCGCTGCAGGCCTCACCTCCTCAGGCCCCTCCCAACACAGCGTGCTCTGGAGGGGGCGCACCCCGCCGGTCAGGTTGGACATGTGGCCAGAAGGCGGCCCTGGTAGATAACCATAAACCAGCCGCTCCCGGGGTGGCTGGCCTACACCCAGACTGCACCGTAGGCCCGGCTGACGGCCGATAGGCCCACGAGGCCTTCGACCTACACCTGGCCGCCCCCACCAGCGCACATGCACGCCCCAGCCACCTATCTGCCCGTGTGTCTCTATACAGCTACCTCCGGAAAAAGCCCACCCTCTGCTGTTTCGCCACAGCTGGAGGCAGGAGTGGGGTCGTGGGCCATGACCAGTTCTCCAGGTCGCCTGACCTCCAAAGCCGAGAACTGTGCTTTTTGGGTGGCGTGGGTACAAGGGTGGCTTTGCTGGGACTAAGGGGCCGTGCCGGCCCAATGGTGGCTCCCAGTGGTTTGGGCCAACCGCCGTCGGGCAGGAGGGCCGGCGCGGCCATGGCTGGGCTGCGCCAAGCACTGCGTGGGTGGACACGGTGGGAAATGCCCAAGGGACAGCAGGCCACTGGCCCTTAAGCCTCTGAGTCCCAGACCTTGTGAGCGTCAAGTGGGATCTGGGGCAGAGCGTCAAACACCTACAAGCCTGGATGTTGCCGCCTGCACGGAGTTGCGAGGTCGCCCAAGAATCCACCACCCCCTGGACCCCGAGGCCTGCTGTCGCCTGCCTGGGTGGGCGGCAGGGCCGTGCTGCCGAGGGCTGGTCACCAGACTGCGGTAATTCGCCAGCACCAGCTAAGCTGAGGCTAAAGAGGCACCCCGTGGCGCCCGTTGCCTTCTGCAGCCATACCACCCTAAACGCACCCCATCTCGTCTGATCCCTGAAGCTAAGCAGGGTCGGGTCTGTTTAGTACCTGGATGGGAGACCACCTGGGAAAACCGGGTGCTGTAGTATTTTTGGCCTCCCGATCCGCCTTTTCCTTTAGTCGCCGGTGCCCGAGGATTCCTCTGCCCCATCCGGGCACTGCTGCAGGCCTCATCTCCTCAAGCCTCTCCCAACACAGCGTGCGTCGGAGGGGGCGCTTCCCGCCGGTCCTGCTGGACATGCCGCCAGAAGGCGGCCCTGGGAGGCAGCCGCACCCCAGCCGCTCCCGGGGTGGCTGGCTCTGACCCAGACTCTGCTGCAGGCCCGGCTGATGATCGGGAGGCCCGCAAGGCCTTCGACCTGCACCTGGCCGACAGCACCAGCGCCCATCCGCGCTGCCGCCACCTGTCTGCCTGTGTGTCTCTCCACAGCTCCCTCCGGAAAAAGCCCACCCTCCGCCGTTTCGCCACGGTCGTGGGCGGGAGTGGGTTCTTGGGCCGGGACCGGTCCTCTGGCCCAGCCGGTCACCAGGCACAGGCAACTTTGTTCGGCAGTTGGCGTGGGGGCAAGGGTGGCCTTGCTGGGTCTAAGGGGTCGTGCCGACTCAATGGTGTCTCCCAGTGGCTTCGGGCCAACTGCCGTCAGGCAGTAGGGCCGGCCAGGCGGCGGCTGGCCTTTGCCTAGAGCTGTGTGTGCAGACAGAGTGGTGAATGCCCAAGGAACCGCGGGCCACGTGCCCTTAAGCCTCCAAGGCCACGTCCTTGTGAGCGTCAAGAGGGATCTGGGGTGGAGGGCCAAGCGCCTATGGGCCTGGAGGGTCCCGCCTGACCTGAGCTGGGATGTCACCAGTGTGTCCGCCAACCCAGGGTCCCCGAGGCCTCCTGTCGCCTGCCTTGGCAGACGGCAGGGCCGTGCTGGAGATGGTTGGCTGCCGGGCTGGCGGTATGTCGGCAGCACCAGCGAAGCTGAGCCTCAAGAGGTGCCCCGTGGCTCCCACTGCCTTCTACGGCCATACCACCCTGAACGCGCCCCATCTCGTCTGATCCTGGAAGCTAAGCAGGGTCGGGCCTGGTTAGTACTTGGATGGGAGACCACATTGGAATACCGGGTTCTGTATGCATTTTTGCCTCCCACTATAAATTCTCCTTTAGTCGCCCACGGCCGAGGCCGCCATCACCTCCGCCTGGCACCGCTGCAGGCCTCACCTCCTCAGGCCCCTCCAAACACAGCGTGCTCTGGAGGGGGTGCACCCAACCGGTCTGGTTGGACATGCGGCCAGAAGGCGGCCCTGGTAGATAAACATAAACCAGCCGCTCCCGGGGTGCCTGGCCTACACCCAGACTGCACCGTAGGCCCGGCTGACGGCCGATAGGCCCACGAGGCCTTCGACCTACACCTGGCCGCCCCCACCAGCGCACATGCACGCCCCAGCCACCTATCTGCCCGTGTGTCTCTATACAGCTACCTCCGGAAAAAGCCCACCCTCTGCTGTTTCGCCACAGCTGGAGGCAGGAGTGGGGTCGTGGGCCATGACCGGTTCTCCAGGTCGCCTGACCTCCAAAGCCGAGAACTGTGCTTTTTGGGTGGCGAGGGTACAAGGGTGGCTTTGCTGGGGCTAAGGGGCCGTGCCGGCCCAATGGTGGCTCCCAGTGGCTTTGGGCCAACCGCCGTCGGGCAGGAGGGCCGGCGCGGCCATGGCTGGGCTGCGCCAAGCACTGCGGGGGTGGACACGGTGGGAAATGCCCAAGGGACAGCAGGCCACTGGCCCTTAAGCCTCTGAGTCCCAGACCTTGTGAGCGTCAAGTGGGATCTGGGGCAGAGCGTCAAACTCCTACAAACCTGGATGTTGCCACCTGAACGGAGTTGCGAGGTCGCCCAAGAATCCACCACCCCCTGGACCCCGAGGCCTGCTGTCGCCTGCCTGGGTTGGCGGCAGGGCCGTGCTGCCGAGGGCTGGTCACCAGACTGGCGGTAATTCGCCAGCACCAGCTAAGCTGAGGCTCAAGAGGCACCCCGTGGCGCCCGTTGCCTTCTGCAGCCATACCACCCTAAACGCACCCCATCTCGTCTGATCCCTGAAGCTAAGCAGGGTCGGGTCTGTTTAGTACCTGGATGGGAGACCACCTGGGAAAACCGGGTGCTGTAGTATTTTTGGCCTCCCAATCCGCCTTTTCCTTTAGTCGCCGGTGCCCGAGGATTCCTCAGCCCCATCCGGGCACTGCTGCAGGCCTCATCTCCTCAAGCCTCTCCCAACACAGCGTGCGCCGGAGGGGGCGCTTCCCGCCGGTCCTGCTGGACATGCCGCCAGAAGGCGGCCCTGGGAGGCAGCCGCACCCCAGCCGCTCCCGGGGTGGCTGGCTCTGACCCAGACTCTGCCGCAGGCCCGGCTGATGATCGGGAGGCCCGCAAGGCCTTCGACCTGCACCTGGCCGACAGCACCAGTGCCCATCCGCGCTGCCGCCACCTGTCTGCCTGTGTGTCTCTCCACAGCTCCCTCCGGAAAAAGCCCACCCTCCGCCGTTTCGCCACGGCCGTGGGCGGGAGTGGGTTCTTGGGCCGGGACCGGTCCTCTGGCCCAGCCGGTCACCAGGCACAGGCAACTTTGTTCGGCAGTTGGCGTGGGTCAAGGGTGGCCTTGCTGGGTCTAAGGGGTCGTGCCGACTCAATGGTGTCTCCCAGTGGTTTCGGGCCAACTGCCGTCAGGCAGTAGGGCCGGCCAGGCGGCGGCTGGCCTTTGCCTAGAGCTGTGTGGGCAGACAGAGTGGTGAATGCCCAAGGAACCGCGGGCCACGTGCCCTTAAGCCTCCAAGGCCACGTCCTTGTGAGCGTCAAGAGGGATCTGGGGTGGAGGGCCAAGTGCCTACGGGCCTGGAGGGTCCCGCCTGAGCTGAGCTGCGAGGTCACCCACGTGTCCGCCAACCCAGGGTCCCCGAGGCCTCCTGTCGCCTGCCTTGGCAGACGGCAGGGCCGTGCTGGAGATGGTTGGCTGCCGGGCTGGCGGTATGTCGGCAGCACCAGCGAAGCTGAGCCTCAAGAGGTGCCCCGTGGCTCCCGCTGCCTTCTACGGCCATACCACCCTGAACGCGCCCCATCTCGTCTGATCCTGGAAGCTAAGCAGGGTCGGGCCTGGTTAGTACTTGGATGGGAGACCACATTGGAATACCGGGTTCTGTATGCATTTTTGCCTCCCACTATAAATTCTCCTTTAGTCGCCCACGGCCGAGGCCGCCATCACCTCCGCCTGGCACCGCTGCAGGCCTCACCTCCTCAGGCCCCTCCCAACACAGCGTGCTCTGGAGGGGGCGCACCCCGCCGGTCTGGTTGGACATGCGGCCAGAAGGCGGCCCTGGTAGATAACCATAAACCAGCCGCTCCCGGGGTGGCTGGCCTACACCCAGACTGCACCGTAGGCCCGGCTGACGGCCAATAGGCCCACGAGGCCTTCGACCTACAACTGGCCGCCCCCACCAGCGCACATGCATGCCCCAGCCACCTATCTGCCCGTGTGTCTCTATACAGCTACCTCCGGAAAAAGCCCACCCTCTGCTGTTTCGCCACAGCTGGAGACAGGAGTGGGGTCGTGGGCCATGACCGGTTCTCCAGGTCGCCTGACCTCCAAAGCCGAGAACTGTGCTTTTTGGGTGGCGTGGGTACAAGGGTGGCTTTGCTGGGGCTAAGGGGCCGTGCCGGCCCAATGGTGGCTCCCAGTGGCTTTGGGCCAACCGCCGTCGGGCAGGAGGGCCGGCGCGGCCATGGCTGGGCTGCGCCAAGCACTGCGTGGGTGGACACGGTGGGAAATGCCCAAGGGACAGCAGGCCACTGGCCCTTAAGCCTCTGAGTCCCAGACCTTGTGAGCGTCAAGTGGGATCTGGGGCAGAGCGTCAAACACCTACAAGCCTGGATGTTGCCGCCTGAACGGAGTTGCGAGGTCGCCCAAGAATCCACCACCCCCTGGACCCCGAGGCCTGCTGTCGCCTGCCTGGGTGGGCGGCAGGGCCGTGCTGCCGAGGGCTGGTCACCAGACCGGCGGTAATTCGCCAGCACCAGCTAAGCTGAGGCTCAAGAGGCACCCCGTGGCGCCCGTTGCCTTCTGCAGCCATACCACTCTAAACGCACCCCATCTCGTCTGATCCCTGAAGCTAAGCAGGGTCGGGTCTGTTTAGTACCTGGATGGGAGACCACCTGGGAAAACCGGGTGCTGTAGTATTTTTGGCCTCCCAATCCGCCTTTTCCTTTAGTCGCCGGTGCCCGAGGATTCCTCTGCCCCATCCGGGCACTGCTGCAGGCCTCATCTCCTCAAGCCTCTCCCAACACAGCGTGCGCCGGAGGGGGCGCTTCCCGCCGGTCCTGCTGGACATGCCGCCAGAAGGCGGCCCTGGGAGGCAGCCGCACCCCAGCCGCTCCCGGGGTGGCTGGCTCTGACCCAGACTCTGCCGCAGGCCCGGCTGATGATCGGGAGGCCCGCAAGGCCTTCGACCTGCACCTGGCCGACAGCACCAGCGCCCATCCGCGCTGCCGCCACGTGTCTGCCTGTGTGTCTCTCCACAGCTCCCTCCGGAAAAAGCCCACCCTCCGCCGTTTCGCCACGGCCGTGGGCGGGAGTGGGTTCTTGGGCCGGGACCGGTCCTCTGGCCCAGCCGGTCACCAGGCACAGGCAACTTTCTTCGGCAGTTGGCGTGGGGGCAAGGGTGGCCTTGCTGGGTCTAAGGGGTCGTGCCGACTCAATGGTGTCTCCCAGTGGCTTCGGGCCAACTGCCGTCAGGCAGTAGGGCCGGCCAGGCGGCGGCTGGCCTTTGCCTAGAGCTGTGTGTGCAGACAGAGTGGTGAATGCCCAAGGAACCGCGGGCCATGTGCCCTTAAGCCTCCAAGGCCACGTCCTTGTGAGCGTCAAGAGGGATCTGGGGTGGAGGGCCAAGCGCCTACGGGCGTGGAGGGTCCCGCCTGACCTGAGCTGCGAGGTCACCCACGTGTCCGCCAACCCAGGGTCCCCGAGGCCTCCTGTCGCCTGCCTTGGCAGACGGCAGGGCCGTGCTGGAGATGGTTGGCTGCCGGGCTGGCGGTATCTCGGCAGCACCAGCGAAGCTGAGCCTCAAGAGGTGCCCCGTGGCTCCCGCTGCCTTCTACGGCCATACCACCCTGAACGCGCCCCATCTCGTCTGATCCTGGAAGCTAAGCAGGGTCGGGCCTGGTTAGTACTTGGATGGGAGATCACATTGGAATACCGGGTTCTGTATGCATTTGTGCCTCCCACTATAAATTCTCCTTTAGTCGCCCACGGCCGAGTCCGCCATCACCTCCGCCTGGCACCGCTGCAGGCCTCACCTCCTCAGGCCCCTCCCAACACAGCGTGCTCTGGAGGGGGCGCACCCCGCCGGTCTGGTTGGACATGTGGCCAGAAGGCGGCCCTGGTAGATAACCATAAACCAGCCGCTCCCGGGGTGGCTGGCCTACACCCAGACTGCACCGTAGGCCCGGCTGACGGCCGATAGGCCCACGAGGCCTTCGACCTACACCTGGCCGCCCCCACCAGCGCACATGCACGCCCCAGCCACCTATCTGCCCGTGTGTCTCTATACAGCTACCTCCGGAAAAAGCCCACCCTCTGCTGTTTCGCCACAGCTGGAGGCAGGAGTGGGGTCGTGGGCCATGACCAGTTCTCCAGGTCGCCTGACCTCCAAAGCCGAGAACTGTGCTTTTTGGGTGGCGTGGGTACAAGGGTGGCTTTGCTGGGGCTAAGGGGCCGTGCCGGCCCAATGGTGGCTCCCAGTGGCTTTGGGCCAACCGCCGTCGGGCAGGAGGGCCGGCGCGGCCATGGCTGGGCTGCGCCAAGCACTGCGGGGGTGGACACGGTGGGAAATGCCCAAGGGACAGCAGGCCACTGGCCCTTAAGCCTCTGAGTCCCAGACCTTGTGAGCGTCAAGTGGGATCTGGGGCAGAGCGTCAAACTCCTACAAACCTGGATGTTGCCACCTGAACGGAGTTGCGAGGTCGCCCAAGAATCCACCACCCCCTGGACCCCGAGGCCTGCTGTCGCCTGCCTGGGTTGGCGGCAGGGCCGTGCTGCCGAGGGCTGGTCACCAGACTGGCGGTAATTCGCCAGCACCAGCTAAGCTGAGGCTCAAGAGGCACCCCGTGGCGCCCGTTGCCTTCTGCAGCCATACCACCCTAAACGCACCCCATCTCGTCTGATCCCTGAAGCTAAGCAGGGTCGGGTCTGTTTAGTACCTGGATGGGAGACCACCTGGGAAAACCGGGTGCTGTAGTATTTTTGGCCTCCCAATCCGCCTTTTCCTTTAGTCGCCGGTGCCCGAGGATTCCTCTGCCCCATCCGGGCACTGCTGCAGGCCTCATCTCCTCAAGCCTCTCCCAACACAGCGTGCGCCGGAGGGGGCGCTTCCCGCCGGTCCTGCTGGACATGCCGCCAGAAGGCGGCCCTGGGAGGCAGCCGCACCCCAGCCGCTCCCGGGGTGGCTGGCTCTGACCCAGACTCTGCCGCAGGCCCGGCTGATGATCGGGAGGCCCGCAAGGCCTTCGACCTGCACCTGGCCGACAGCACCAGCGCCCATCCGCGCTGCCGCCACCTGTCTGCCTGTGTGTCTCTCCACAGCTCCCTCCGGAAAAAGCCCACCCTCCGCCGTTTCGCCACGGCCGTGGGCGGGAGTGGGTTCTTGGGCCGGGACCGGTCCTCTGGCCCAGCCGGTCACCAGGCACAGGCAAGTTTGTTCGGCAGTTGGCGTGGGTCAAGGGTGGCCTTGCTGGGTCTAAGGGGTCGTGCCGACTCAATGGTGTCTCCCAGTGGCTTCGGGCCAACTGCCGTCAGGCAGTAGGGCCGGCCAGGCGGCGGCTGGCCTTTGCCTAGAGCTGTGTGTGCAGACAGAGTGGTGAATGCCCAAGGAACCGCGGGCCATGTGCCCTTAAGCCTCCAAGGCCACGTCCTTGTGAGCGTCAAGAGGGATCTGGGGTGGAGGGCCAAGCGCCTACGGGCCTGGAGGGTCCCGCCTGACCTGAGCTGCGAGGTCACCCACGTGTCCGCCAACCCAGGGTCCCCGAGGCCTCCTGTCGCCTGCCTTGGCAGACGGCAGGGCCGTGCTGGAGATGGTTGGCTGCCGGGCTGGCGGTATGTCGGCAGCACCAGCGAAGCTGAGCCTCAAGAGGTGCCCCGTGGCTCCCGCTGCCTTCTACGGCCATACCACCCTGAACGCGCCCCATCTCGTCTGATCCTGGAAGCTAAGCAGGGTCGGGCCTGGTTAGTACTTGGATGGGAGATCACATTGGAATACCGGGTTCTGTATGCATTTGTGCCTCCCACTATAAATTCTCCTTTAGTCGCCCACGGCCGAGTCCGCCATCACCTCCGCCTGGCACCGCTGCAGGCCTCACCTCCTCAGGCCCCTCCCAACACAGCGTGCTCTGGAGGGGGCGCACACCGCCGGTCTGGTTGGACATGTGGCCAGAAGGCGGCCCTGGTAGATAACCATAAACCAGCCGCTCCCGGGGTGGCTGGCCTACACCCAGACTGCACCGTAGGCCCGGCTGACGGCCGATAGGCCCACGAGGCCTTCGACCTACACCTGGCCGCCCCCACCAGCGCACATGCACGCCCCAGCCACCTATCTGCCCGTGTGTCTCTATACAGCTACCTCCGGAAAAAGCCCACCCTCTGCTGTTTCGCCACAGCTGGAGGCAGGAGTGGGGTCGTGGGCCATGACCGGTTCTCCAGGTCGCCTGACCTCCAAAGCCGAGAACTGTGCTTTTTGGGTGGCGTGGGTACAAGGGTGGCTTTGCTGGGGCTAAGGGGCCGTGCCGGCCCAATGGTGGCTCCCAGTGGCTTTGGGCCAACCGCCGTCGGGCAGGAGGGCCGGCGCGGCCATGGCTGGGCTGCGCCAAGCACTGCGGGGGTGGACACGGTGGGAAATGCCCAAGGGACAGCAGGCCACTGGCCCTTAAGCCTCTGAGTCCCAGACCTTGTGAGCGTCAAGTGGGATCTGGGGCAGAGCGTCAAACTCCTACAAACCTGGATGTTGCCACCTGAACGGAGTTGCGAGGTCGCCCAAGAATCCACCACCCCCTGGACCCCGAGGCCTGCTGTCGCCTGCCTGGGTTGGAGGCAGGGCTGTGCTGCCGAGGGCTGGTCACCAGACTGGCGGTAATTCGCCAGCACCAGCTAAGCTGAGGCTCAAGAGGCACCCCGTGGCGCCCGTTGCCTTCTGCAGCCATACCACCCTAAACGCACCCCATCTCGTCTGATCCCTGAAGCTAAGCAGGGTCGGGTCTGTTTAGTACCTGGATGGGAGACCACCTGGGAAAACCGGGTGCTGTAGTATTTTTGGCCTCCCAATCCGCCTTTTCCTTTAGTCGCCGGTGCCCGAGGATTCCTCTGCCCCATCCGGGCACTGCTGCAGGCCTCATCTCCTCAAGCCTCTCCCAACACAGCGTGCGCCGGAGGGGGCGCTTCCCGCCGGTCCTGCTGGACATGCCGCCAGAAGGCGGCCCTGGGAGGCAGCCGCACCCCAGCCGCTCCCGGGGTGGCTGGCTCTGACCCAGACTCTGCCGCAGGCCCGGCTGATGATCGGGAGGCCCGCAAGGCCTTCGACCTGCACCTGGCCGACAGCACCAGCGCCCATCCGCGCTGCCGCCACCTGTCTGCCTGTGTGTCTCTCCACAGCTCCCTCCGGAAAAAGCCCACCCTCCGCCGTTTCGCCACGGCCGTGGGCGGGAGTGGGTTCTTGGGCCGGGACCGGTCCTCTGGCCCAGCCGGTCACCAGGCACAGGCAAGTTTGTTCGGCAGTTGGCGTGGGTCAAGGGTGGCCTTGCTGGGTCTAAGGGGTCGTGCCGACTCAATGGTGTCTCCCAGTGGTTTCGGGCCAACTGCCGTCAGGCAGTAGGGCCGGCCAGGCGGCGGCTGGCCTTTGCCTAGAGCTGTGTGGGCAGACAGAGTGGTGAATGCCCAAGGAACCGCGGGCCACGTGCCCTTAAGCCTCCAAGGCCACGTCCTTGTGAGCGTCAAGAGGTATCTGGGGTGGAGGGCCAAGCGCCTACGGGCCTGGAGGGTCCCGCCTGACCTGAGCTGCGAGGTCACCCACGTGTCCGCCAACCCAGGGTCCCCGAGGCCTCCTGTCGCCTGCCTTGGCAGACGGCAGGGCCGTGCTGGAGATGGTTGGCTGCCGGGCTGGCGGTATGTCGGCAGCACCAGCGAAGCTGAGCCTCAAGAGGTGCCCCGTGGCTCCCGCTGCCTTCTACGGCCATACCACCCTGAACGCGCCCCATCTCGTCTGATCCTGGAAGCTAAGCAGGGTCGGGCCTGGTTAGTACTTGGATGGGAGACCACATTGGAATACCGGGTTCTGTATGCATTTGTGCCTCCCACTATAAATTCTCCTTTAGTCGCCCACGGCCGAGGCCACCATCACCTCCGCCTGGCACCGCTGCAGGCCTCACCTCCTCAGGCCCCTCCCAACACAGCGTGCTCTGGAGGGGGCGCACCCCGCCGGTCTGGTTGGACATGCGGCCAGAAGGCGGCCCTGGTAGATAACCATAAACCAGCCGCTCCCGGGGTGGCTGGCCTACACCCAGACTGCACCGTAGGCCCGGCTGACGGCCGATAGGCCCACGAGGCCTTCGACCTACACCTGGCCGCCCCCACCAGCGCACATGCACGCCCCAGCCACCTATCTGCCCGTGTGTCTCTATACAGCTACCTCCGGAAAAAGCCCACCCTCTGCTGTTTCGCCACAGCTGGAGGCAGGAGTGGGGTCGTGGGCCATGACCGGTTCTCCAGGTCGCCTGACCTCCAAAGCCGAGAACTGTGCTTTTTGGGTGGCGTGGGTACAAGGGTGGCTTTGCTGGTGCTAAGGGGCCGTGCCGGCCCAATGGTGGCTCCCAGTGGCTTTGGGCCAACCGCCGTCGGGCAGGAGGGCCGGCGCGGCCATGGCTGGGCTGCGCCAAGCACTGCGTGGGTGGACACGGTGGGAAATGCCCAAGGGACAGCAGGCCACTGGCCCTTAAGCCTCTGAGTCCCAGACCTTGTGAGCGTCAAGTGGGATCTGGGGCAGAGCGTCAAACACCTACAAGCCTGGATGTTGCCGCCTGCACGGAGTTGCGAGGTCGCCCAAGAATCCACCACCCCCTGCACCCCGAGGCCTGCTGTCGCCTGCCTGGGTGGGCGGCAGGGCCGTGCTGCCGAGGGCTGGTCACCAGACTGGCGGTAATTCGCCAGCACCAGCTAAGCTGAGGCTCAAGAGGCACCCCGTGGCGCCCGTTGCCTTCTGCAGCCATACCACCCTAAACGCACCCCATCTCGTCTGATCCCTGAAGCTAAGCAGGGTCGGGTCTGTTTAGTACCTGGATGGGAGACCACCTGGGAAAACCGGGTGCTGTAGTATTTTTGGCCTCCCAATCCGCCTTTTCCTTTAGTCGCCGGTGCCCGAGGATTCCTCTGCCCCATCCGGGCACTGCTGCAGGCCTCATCTCCTCAAGCCTCTCCCAACACAGCGTGCGCCGGAGGGGGCGCTTCCCGCCGGTCCTGCTGGACATGCCGCCAGAAGGCGGCCCTGGGAGGCAGCCGCACCCCAGCCGCTCCCGGGGTGGCTGGCTCTGACCCAGACTCTGCCGCAGGCCCGGCTGATGATCGGGAGGCCCGCAAGGCCTTCGACCTGCACCTGGCCGACAGCACCAGCGCCCATCCGCGCTGCCGCCACCTGTCTGCCTGTGTGTCTCTCCACAGCTCCCTCCGGAAAAAGCCCACCCTCCGCCGTTTCGCCACGGCCGTGGGCGGGAGTGGGTTCTTGGGCCGGGACCGGTCCTCTGGCCCAGCCGGTCACCAGGCAAAGGCAACTTTGTTCGGCAGTTGGCGTGGGGGCAAGGGTGGCCTTGCTGGGTCTAAGGGTTCGTGCCGACTCAATGGTGTCTCCCAGGGGCTTCGGGCCAACTGCCGTCAGGCAGTAGGGCCGGCCAGGCGGCGGCTGGCCTTTGCCTAGAGCTGTGTGGGCAGACAGAGTGGTGAATGCCCGAGGAACCGCGGGCCACGTGCCCTTAAGCCTCCAAGGCCACGTCCTTGTGAGCGTCAAGAGGGATCTGGGGTGGAGGGCCAAGCGCCTACGGGCCTGGAGGGTCCCGCCTGACCTGAGCTGCGAGGTCACCCACGTGTCCGCCAACCCAGGGTCCCCGAGGCCTCCTGTCGCCTGCCTTGGCAGACGGCAGGGCCGTGCTGGAGATGGTTGGCTGCCGGGCTGGCGGTATGTCGGCAGCACCAGCGAAGCTGAGCCTCAAGAGGTGCCCCGTGGCTCCCGCTGCCTTCTACGGCCATACCACCCTGAACGCGCCCCATCTCGTCTGATCCTGGAAGCTAAGCAGGGTCGGGCCTGGTTAGTACTTGGATGGGAGATCACATTGGAATACCGGGTTCTGTATGCATTTGTGCCTCCCACTATAAATTCTCCTTTAGTCGCCCACGGCCGAGTCCGCCATCACCTCCGCCTGGCACCGCTGCAGGCCTCACCTCCTCAGGCCCCTCCCAACACAGCGTGCTCTGGAGGGGGCGCACCCCGCCGGTCTGGTTGGACATGTGGCCAGAAGGCGGCCCTGGTAGATAACCATAAACCAGCCGCTCCCGGGGTGGCTGGCCTACACCCAGACTGCACCGTAGGCCCGGCTGACGGCCGATAGGCCCACGAGGCCTTCGACCTACACCTGGCCGCCCCCACCAGCGCACATGCACGCCCCAGCCACCTATCTGCCCGTGTGTCTCTATACAGCTACCTCCGGAAAAAGCCCACCCTCTGCTGTTTCGCCACAGCTGGAGGCAGGAGTGGGGTCGTGGGCCATGACCAGTTCTCCAGGTCGCCTGACCTCCAAAGCCGAGAACTGTGCTTTTTGGGTGGCGTGGGTACAAGGGTGGCTTTGCTGGGGCTAAGGGGCCGTGCCGGCCCAATGGTGGCTCCCAGTGGCTTTGGGCCAACCGCCGTCGGGCAGGAGGGCCGGAGCGGCCATGGCTGGGCTGCGCCAAGCACTGCGGGGGTGGACACGGTGGGAAATGCCCAAGGGACAGCAGGCCACTGGCCCTTAAGCCTCTGAGTCCCAGACCTTGTGAGCGTCAAGTGGGATCTGGGGCAGAGCGTCAAACTCCTACAAACCTGGATGTTGCCACCTGAACGGAGTTGCGAGGTCGCCCAAGAATCCACCACCCCCTGGACCCCGAGGCCTGCTGTCGCCTGCCTGGGTTGGCGGCAGGGCCGTGCTGCCGAGGGCTGGTCACCAGACTGGCGGTAATTCGCCAGCACCAGCTAAGCTGAGGCTCAAGAGGCACCCCGTGGCGCCCGTTGCCTTCTGCAGCCATACCACCCTAAACGCACCCCATCTCGTCTGATCCCTGAAGCTAAGCAGGGTCGGGTCTGTTTAGTACCTGGATGGGAGACCACCTGGGAAAACCGGGTGCTGTAGTATTTTTGGCCTCCCAATCCGCCTTTTCCTTTAGTCGCCGGTGCCCGAGGATTCCTCTGCCCCATCCGGGCACTGCTGCAGGCCTCATCTCCTCAAGCCTCTCCCAACACAGCGTGCGCCGGAGGGGGCGCTTCCCGCCGGTCCTGCTGGACATGCCGCCAGAAGGCGGCCCTGGGAGGCAGCCGCACCCCAGCCGCTCCCGGGGTGGCTGGCTCTGACCCAGACTCTGCCGCAGGCCCGGCTGATGATCGGGAGGCCCGCAAGGCCTTCGACCTGCACCTGGCCGACAGCACCAGCGCCCATCCGCGCTGCCGCCACCTGTCTGCCTGTGTGTCTCTCCTCAGCTCCCTCCGGAAAAAGCCCACCCTCCGCCGTTTCGCCACGGCCGTGGGCGGGAGTGGGTTCTTGGGCCGGGACCGGTCCTCTGGCCCAGCCGGTCACCAGGCACAGGCAAGTTTGTTCGGCAGTTGGCGTGGGTCAAGGGTGGCCTTGCTGGGTCTAAGGGGTCGTGCCGACTCAATGGTGTCTCCCAGTGGCTTCGGGCCAACTGCCGTCAGGCAGTAGGGCCGGCCAGGCGGCGGCTGGCCTTTGCCTAGAGCTGTGTGTGCAGACAGAGTGGTGAATGCCCAAGGAACCGCGGGCCATGTGCCCTTAAGCCTCCAAGGCCACGTCCTTGTGAGCGTCAAGAGGGATCTGGGGTGGAGGGCCAAGCGCCTACGGGCCTGGAGGGTCCCGCCTGACCTGAGCTGCGAGGTCACCCACGTGTCCGCCAACCCAGGGTCCCCGAGGCCTCCTGTCGCCTGCCTTGGCAGACGGCAGGGCCGTGCTGGAGATGGTTGGCTGCCGGGCTGGCGGTATGTCGGCAGCACCAGCGAAGCTGAGCCTCAAGAGGTGCCCCGTGGCTCCCGCTGCCTTCTACGGCCATACCACCCTGAACGCGCCCCATCTCGTCTGATCCTGGAAGCTAAGCAGGGTCGGGCCTGGTTAGTACTTGGATGGGAGATCACATTGGAATACCGGGTTCTGTATGCATTTGTGCCTCCCACTATAAATTCTCCTTTAGTC
Organism: Balaenoptera physalus; assembly: GCF_965194825.1. NCBI lineage: Eukaryota > Metazoa > Chordata > Mammalia > Artiodactyla > Balaenopteridae > Balaenoptera > Balaenoptera physalus. The sequence continues at coordinate 116,727 of NW_028125987.1, read as the reverse complement.
GCCCACGGCCGAGTCCGCCATCACCTCCGCCTGGCACCGCTGCAGGCCTCACCTCCTCAGGCCCCTCCCAACACAGCGTGCTCTGGAGGGGGCGCACACCGCCGGTCTGGTTGGACATGTGGCCAGAAGGCGGCCCTGGTAGATAACCATAAACCAGCCGCTCCCGGGGTGGCTGGCCTACACCCAGACTGCACCGTAGGCCCGGCTGACGGCCGATAGGCCCACGAGGCCTTCGACCTACACCTGGCCGCCCCCACCAGCGCACATGCACGCCCCAGCCACCTATCTGCCCGTGTGTCTCTATACAGCTACCTCCGGAAAAAGCCCACCCTCTGCTGTTTCGCCACAGCTGGAGGCAGGAGTGGGGTCGTGGGCCATGACCGGTTCTCCAGGTCGCCTGACCTCCAAAGCCGAGAACTGTGCTTTTTGGGTGGCGTGGGTACAAGGGTGGCTTTGCTGGGGCTAAGGGGCCGTGCCGGCCCAATGGTGGCTCCCAGTGGCTTTGGGCCAACCGCCGTCGGGCAGGAGGGCCGGCGCGGCCATGGCTGGGCTGCGCCAAGCACTGCGGGGGTGGACACGGTGGGAAATGCCCAAGGGACAGCAGGCCACTGGCCCTTAAGCCTCTGAGTCCCAGACCTTGTGAGCGTCAAGTGGGATCTGGGGCAGAGCGTCAAACTCCTACAAACCTGGATGTTGCCACCTGAACGGAGTTGCGAGGTCGCCCAAGAATCCACCACCCCCTGGACCCCGAGGCCTGCTGTCGCCTGCCTGGGTTGGAGGCAGGGCCGTGCTGCCGAGGGCTGGTCACCAGACTGGCGGTAATTCGCCAGCACCAGCTAAGCTGAGGCTCAAGAGGCACCCCGTGGCGCCCGTTGCCTTCTGCAGCCATACCACCCTAAACGCACCCCATCTCGTCTGATCCCTGAAGCTAAGCAGGGTCGGGTCTGTTTAGTACCTGGATGGGAGACCACCTGGGAAAACCGGGTGCTGTAGTATTTTTGGCCTCCCAATCCGCCTTTTCCTTTAGTCGCCGGTGCCCGAGGATTCCTCTGCCCCATCCGGGCACTGCTGCAGGCCTCATCTCCTCAAGCCTCTCCCAACACAGCGTGCGCCGGAGGGGGCGCTTCCCGCCGGTCCTGCTGGACATGCCGCCAGAAGGCGGCCCTGGGAGGCAGCCGCACCCCAGCCGCTCCCGGGGTGGCTGGCTCTGACCCAGACTCTGCCGCAGGCCCGGCTGATGATCGGGAGGCCCGCAAGGCCTTCGACCTGCACCTGGCCGACAGCACCAGCGCCCATCCGCGCTGCCGCCACCTGTCTGCCTGTGTGTCTCTCCACAGCTCCCTCCGGAAAAAGCCCACCCTCCGCCGTTTCGCCACGGCCGTGGGCGGGAGTGGGTTCTTGGGCCGGGACCGGTCCTCTGGCCCAGCCGGTCACCAGGCACAGGCAAGTTTGTTCGGCAGTTGGCGTGGGTCAAGGGTGGCCTTGCTGGGTCTAAGGGGTCGTGCCGACTCAATGGTGTCTCCCAGTGGCTTCGGGCCAACTGCCGTCAGGCAGTAGGGCCGGCCAGGCGGCGGCTGGCCTTTGCCTAGAGCTGTGTGTGCAGACAGAGTGGTGAATGCCCAAGGAACCGCGGGCCATGTGCCCTTAAGCCTCCAAGGCCACGTCCTTGTGAGCGTCAAGAGGGATCTGGGGTGGAGGGCCAAGCGCCTACGGGCCTGGAGGGTCCCGCCTGACCTGAGCTGCGAGGTCACCCACGTGTCCGCCAACCCAGGGTCCCCGAGGCCTCCTGTCGCCTGCCTTGGCAGACGGCAGGGCCGTGCTGGAGATGGTTGGCTGCCGGGCTGGCGGTATGTCGGCAGCACCAGCGAAGCTGAGCCTCAAGAGGTGCCCCGTGGCTCCCGCTGCCTTCTACGGCCATACCACCCTGAACGCGCCCCATCTCGTCTGATCCTGGAAGCTAAGCAGGGTCGGGCCTGGTTAGTACTTGGATGGGAGATCACATTGGAATACCGGGTTCTGTATGCATTTGTGCCTCCCACTATAAATTCTCCTTTAGTCGCCCACGGCCGAGTCCGCCATCACCTCCGCCTGGCACCGCTGCAGGCCTCACCTCCTCAGGCCCCTCCCAACACAGCGTGCTCTGGAGGGGGCGCACACCGCCGGTCTGGTTGGACATGTGGCCAGAAGGCGGCCCTGGTAGATAACCATAAACCAGCCGCTCCCGGGGTGGCTGGCCTACACCCAGACTGCACCGTAGGCCCGGCTGACGGCCGATAGGCCCACGAGGCCTTCGACCTACACCTGGCCGCCCCCACCAGCGCACATGCACGCCCCAGCCACCTATCTGCCCGTGTGTCTCTATACAGCTACCTCCGGAAAAAGCCCACCCTCTGCTGTTTCGCCACAGCTGGAGGCAGGAGTGGGGTCGTGGGCCATGACCGGTTCTCCAGGTCGCCTGACCTCCAAAGCCGAGAACTGTGCTTTTTGGGTGGCGTGGGTACAAGGGTGGCTTTGCTGGGGCTAAGGGGCCGTGCCGGCCCAATGGTGGCTCCCAGTGGCTTTGGGCCAACCGCCGTCGGGCAGGAGGGCCGGCGCGGCCATGGCTGGGCTGCGCCAAGCACTGCGGGGGTGGACACGGTGGGAAATGCCCAAGGGACAGCAGGCCACTGGCCCTTAAGCCTCTGAGTCCCAGACCTTGTGAGCGTCAAGTGGGATCTGGGGCAGAGCGTCAAACTCCTACAAACCTGGATGTTGCCACCTGAACGGAGTTGCGAGGTCGCCCAAGAATCCACCACCCCCTGGACCCCGAGGCCTGCTGTCGCCTGCCTGGGTTGGAGGCAGGGCCGTGCTGCCGAGGGCTGGTCACCAGACTGGCGGTAATTCGCCAGCACCAGCTAAGCTGAGGCTCAAGAGGCACCCCGTGGCGCCCGTTGCCTTCTGCAGCCATACCACCCTAAACGCACCCCATCTCGTCTGATCCCTGAAGCTAAGCAGGGTCGGGTCTGTTTAGTACCTGGATGGGAGACCACCTGGGAAAACCGGGTGCTGTAGTATTTTTGGCCTCCCAATCCGCCTTTTCCTTTAGTCGCCGGTGCCCGAGGATTCCTCTGCCCCATCCGGGCACTGCTGCAGGCCTCATCTCCTCAAGCCTCTCCCAACACAGCGTGCGCCGGAGGGGGCGCTTCCCGCCGGTCCTGCTGGACATGCCGCCAGAAGGCGGCCCTGGGAGGCAGCCGCACCCCAGCCGCTCCCGGGGTGGCTGGCTCTGACCCAGACTCTGCCGCAGGCCCGGCTGATGATCGGGAGGCCCGCAAGGCCTTCGACCTGCACCTGGCCGACAGCACCAGCGCCCATCCGCGCTGCCGCCACCTGTCTGCCTGTGTGTCTCTCCACAGCTCCCTCCGGAAAAAGCCCACCCTCCGCCGTTTCGCCACGGCCGTGGGCGGGAGTGGGTTCTTGGGCCGGGACCGGTCCTCTGGCCCAGCCGGTCACCAGGCACAGGCAAGTTTGTTCGGCAGTTGGCGTGGGTCAAGGGTGGCCTTGCTGGGTCTAAGGGGTCGTGCCGACTCAATGGTGTCTCCCAGTGGCTTCGGGCCAACTGCCGTCAGGCAGTAGGGCCGGCCAGGCGGCGGCTGGCCTTTGCCTAGAGCTGTGTGTGCAGACAGAGTGGTGAATGCCCAAGGAACCGCGGGCCATGTGCCCTTAAGCCTCCAAGGCCACGTCCTTGTGAGCGTCAAGAGGGATCTGGGGTGGAGGGCCAAGCGCCTACGGGCCTGGAGGGTCCCGCCTGACCTGAGCTGCGAGGTCACCCACGTGTCCGCCAACCCAGGGTCCCCGAGGCCTCCTGTCGCCTGCCTTGGCAGACGGCAGGGCCGTGCTGGAGATGGTTGGCTGCCGGGCTGGCGGTATGTCGGCAGCACCAGCGAAGCTGAGCCTCAAGAGGTGCCCCGTGGCTCCCGCTGCCTTCTACGGCCATACCACCCTGAACGCGCCCCATCTCGTCTGATCCTGGAAGCTAAGCAGGGTCGGGCCTGGTTAGTACTTGGATGGGAGATCACATTGGAATACCGGGTTCTGTATGCATTTGTGCCTCCCACTATAAATTCTCCTTTAGTCGCCCACGGCCGAGTCCGCCATCACCTCCGCCTGGCACCGCTGCAGGCCTCACCTCCTCAGGCCCCTCCCAACACAGCGTGCTCTGGAGGGGGCGCACACCGCCGGTCTGGTTGGACATGTGGCCAGAAGGCGGCCCTGGTAGATAACCATAAACCAGCCGCTCCCGGGGTGGCTGGCCTACACCCAGACTGCACCGTAGGCCCGGCTGACGGCCGATAGGCCCACGAGGCCTTCGACCTACACCTGGCCGCCCCCACCAGCGCACATGCACGCCCCAGCCACCTATCTGCCCGTGTGTCTCTATACAGCTACCTCCGGAAAAAGCCCACCCTCTGCTGTTTCGCCACAGCTGGAGGCAGGAGTGGGGTCGTGGGCCATGACCGGTTCTCCAGGTCGCCTGACCTCCAAAGCCGAGAACTGTGCTTTTTGGGTGGCGTGGGTACAAGGGTGGCTTTGCTGGGGCTAAGGGGCCGTGCCGGCCCAATGGTGGCTCCCAGTGGCTTTGGGCCAACCGCCGTCGGGCAGGAGGGCCGGCGCGGCCATGGCTGGGCTGCGCCAAGCACTGCGGGGGTGGACACGGTGGGAAATGCCCAAGGGACAGCAGGCCACTGGCCCTTAAGCCTCTGAGTCCCAGACCTTGTGAGCGTCAAGTGGGATCTGGGGCAGAGCGTCAAACTCCTACAAACCTGGATGTTGCCACCTGAACGGAGTTGCGAGGTCGCCCAAGAATCCACCACCCCCTGGACCCCGAGGCCTGCTGTCGCCTGCCTGGGTTGGAGGCAGGGCCGTGCTGCCGAGGGCTGGTCACCAGACTGGCGGTAATTCGCCAGCACCAGCTAAGCTGAGGCTCAAGAGGCACCCCGTGGCGCCCGTTGCCTTCTGCAGCCATACCACCCTAAACGCACCCCATCTCGTCTGATCCCTGAAGCTAAGCAGGGTCGGGTCTGTTTAGTACCTGGATGGGAGACCACCTGGGAAAACCGGGTGCTGTAGTATTTTTGGCCTCCCAATCCGCCTTTTCCTTTAGTCGCCGGTGCCCGAGGATTCCTCTGCCCCATCCGGGCACTGCTGCAGGCCTCATCTCCTCAAGCCTCTCCCAACACAGCGTGCGCCGGAGGGGGCGCTTCCCGCCGGTCCTGCTGGACATGCCGCCAGAAGGCGGCCCTGGGAGGCAGCCGCACCCCAGCCGCTCCCGGGGTGGCTGGCTCTGACCCAGACTCTGCCGCAGGCCCGGCTGATGATCGGGAGGCCCGCAAGGCCTTCGACCTGCACCTGGCCGACAGCACCAGCGCCCATCCGCGCTGCCGCCACCTGTCTGCCTGTGTGTCTCTCCACAGCTCCCTCCGGAAAAAGCCCACCCTCCGCCGTTTCGCCACGGCCGTGGGCGGGAGTGGGTTCTTGGGCCGGGACCGGTCCTCTGGCCCAGCCGGTCACCAGGCACAGGCAAGTTTGTTCGGCAGTTGGCGTGGGTCAAGGGTGGCCTTGCTGGGTCTAAGGGGTCGTGCCGACTCAATGGTGTCTCCCAGTGGCTTCGGGCCAACTGCCGTCAGGCAGTAGGGCCGGCCAGGCGGCGGCTGGCCTTTGCCTAGAGCTGTGTGTGCAGACAGAGTGGTGAATGCCCAAGGAACCGCGGGCCATGTGCCCTTAAGCCTCCAAGGCCACGTCCTTGTGAGCGTCAAGAGGGATCTGGGGTGGAGGGCCAAGCGCCTACGGGCCTGGAGGGTCCCGCCTGACCTGAGCTGCGAGGTCACCCACGTGTCCGCCAACCCAGGGTCCCCGAGGCCTCCTGTCGCCTGCCTTGGCAGACGGCAGGGCCGTGCTGGAGATGGTTGGCTGCCGGGCTGGCGGTATGTCGGCAGCACCAGCGAAGCTGAGCCTCAAGAGGTGCCCCGTGGCTCCCGCTGCCTTCTACGGCCATACCACCCTGAACGCGCCCCATCTCGTCTGATCCTGGAAGCTAAGCAGGGTCGGGCCTGGTTAGTACTTGGATGGGAGATCACATTGGAATACCGGGTTCTGTATGCATTTGTGCCTCCCACTATAAATTCTCCTTTAGTCGCCCACGGCCGAGTCCGCCATCACCTCCGCCTGGCACCGCTGCAGGCCTCACCTCCTCAGGCCCCTCCCAACACAGCGTGCTCTGGAGGGGGCGCACACCGCCGGTCTGGTTGGACATGTGGCCAGAAGGCGGCCCTGGTAGATAACCATAAACCAGCCGCTCCCGGGGTGGCTGGCCTACACCCAGACTGCACCGTAGGCCCGGCTGACGGCCGATAGGCCCACGAGGCCTTCGACCTACACCTGGCCGCCCCCACCAGCGCACATGCACGCCCCAGCCACCTATCTGCCCGTGTGTCTCTATACAGCTACCTCCGGAAAAAGCCCACCCTCTGCTGTTTCGCCACAGCTGGAGGCAGGAGTGGGGTCGTGGGCCATGACCGGTTCTCCAGGTCGCCTGACCTCCAAAGCCGAGAACTGTGCTTTTTGGGTGGCGTGGGTACAAGGGTGGCTTTGCTGGGGCTAAGGGGCCGTGCCGGCCCAATGGTGGCTCCCAGTGGCTTTGGGCCAACCGCCGTCGGGCAGGAGGGCCGGCGCGGCCATGGCTGGGCTGCGCCAAGCACTGCGGGGGTGGACACGGTGGGAAATGCCCAAGGGACAGCAGGCCACTGGCCCTTAAGCCTCTGAGTCCCAGACCTTGTGAGCGTCAAGTGGGATCTGGGGCAGAGCGTCAAACTCCTACAAACCTGGATGTTGCCACCTGAACGGAGTTGCGAGGTCGCCCAAGAATCCACCACCCCCTGGACCCCGAGGCCTGCTGTCGCCTGCCTGGGTTGGAGGCAGGGCCGTGCTGCCGAGGGCTGGTCACCAGACTGGCGGTAATTCGCCAGCACCAGCTAAGCTGAGGCTCAAGAGGCACCCCGTGGCGCCCGTTGCCTTCTGCAGCCATACCACCCTAAACGCACCCCATCTCGTCTGATCCCTGAAGCTAAGCAGGGTCGGGTCTGTTTAGTACCTGGATGGGAGACCACCTGGGAAAACCGGGTGCTGTAGTATTTTTGGCCTCCCAATCCGCCTTTTCCTTTAGTTGCCGGTGCCCGAGGATTCCTCTGCCCCATCCGGGCACTGCTGCAGGCCTCATCTCCTCAAGCCTCTCCCAACACAGCGTGCGCCGGAGGGGGCGCTTCCCGCCGGTCCTGCTGGACATGCCGCCAGAAGGCGGCCCTGGGAGGCAGCCGCACCCCAGCCGCTCCCGGGGTGGCTGGCTCTGACCCAGACTCTGCCGCAGGCCCGGCTGATGATCGGGAGGCCCGCAAGGCCTTCGACCTGCACCTGGCCGACAGCACCAGCGCCCATCCGCGCTGCCGCCACCTGTCTGCCTGTGTGTCTCTCCACAGCTCCCTCCGGAAAAAGCCCACCCTCCGCCGTTTCGCCACGGCCGTGGGCGGGAGTGGGTTCTTGGGCCGGGACCGGTCCTCTGGCCCAGCCGGTCACCAGGCACAGGCAACTTTCTTCGGCAGTTGGCGTGGGTCAAGGGTGGCCTTGCTGGGTCTAAGGGGTCGTGCCGACTCAATGGTGTCTCCCAGTGGTTTCGGGCCAACTGCCGTCAGGCAGTAGGGCCGGCCAGGCGGCGGCTGGCCTTTGCCTAGAGCTGTGTGGGCAGACAGAGTGGTGAATGCCCAAGGAACCGCGGGCCACGTGCCCTTAAGCCTCCAAGGCCACGTCCTTGTGAGCGTCAAGAGGGATCTGGGGTGGAGGGCCAAGCGCCTACGGGCCTGGAGGGTCCCGCCTGAGCTGAGCTGCGAGGTCACCCACGTGTCCGCCAACCCAGGGTCCCCGAGGCCTCCTGTCGCCTGCCTTGGCAGACGGCAGGGCCGTGCTGGAGATGGTTGGCTGCCGGGCTGGCGGTATGTCGGCAGCACCAGCGAAGCTGAGCCTCAAGAGGTGCCCCGTGGCTCCCGCTGCCTTCTACGGCCATACCACCCTGAACGCGCCCCATCTCGTCTGATCCTGGAAGCTAAGCAGGGTCGGGCCTGGTTAGTACTTGGATGGGAGACCACATTGGAATACCGGGTTCTGTATGCATTTGTGCCTCCCACTATAAATTCTCCTTTAGTCGCCCACGGCCGAGGCCGCCATCACCTCCGCCTGGCACCGCTGCAGGCCTCACCTCCTCAGGCCCCTCCCAACACAGCGTGCTCTGGAGGGGGCGCACCCCGCCGGTCTGGTTGGACATGCGGCCAGAAGGCGGCCCTGGTAGATAACCATAAACCAGCCGCTCCCGGGGTGGCTGGCCTACACCCAGACTGCACCGTAGGCCCGGCTGACGGCCGATAGGCCCACGAGGCCTTCGACCTACACCTGGCCGCCCCCACCAGCGCACATGCACGCCCCAGCCACCTATCTGCCCGTGTGTCTCTATACAGCTACCTCCGGAAAAAGCCCACCCTCTGCTGTTTCGCCACAGCTGGAGGCAGGAGTGGGGTCGTGGGCCATGACCGGTTCTCCAGGTCGCCTGACCTCCAAAGCCGAGAACTGTGCTTTTTGGGTGGCGTGGGTACAAGGGTGGCTTTGCTGGTGCTAAGGGGCCGTGCCGGCCCAATGGTGGCTCCCAGTGGCTTTGGGCCATCCGCCGTCGGGCAGGAGGGCCGGCGCGGCCATGGCTGGGCTGCGCCAAGCACTGCGTGGGTGGACACGGTGGGAAATGCCCAAGGGACAGCAGGCCACTGGCCCTTAAGCCTCTGAGTCCCAGACCTTGTGAGCGTCAAGTGGGATCTGGGGCAGAGCGTCAAACACCTACAAGCCTGGATGTTGCCGCCTGCACGGAGTTGCGAGGTCGCCCAAGAATCCACCACCCCCTGCACCCCGAGGCCTGCTGTCGCCTGCCTGGGTGGGCGGCAGGGCCGTGCTGCCGAGGGCTGGTCACCAGACTGGCGGTAATTCACCAGCACCAGCTAAGCTGAGGCTCAAGAGGCACCCCGTGGCGCCCGTTGCCTTCTGCAGCCATACCACCCTAAACGCACCCCATCTCGTCTGATCCCTGAAGCTAAGCAGGGTCGGGTCTGTTTAGTACCTGGATGGGAGACCACCTGGGAAAACCGGGTGCTGTAGTATTTTTGGCCTCCCAATCCGCCTTTTCCTTTAGTCGCCGGTGCCCGAGGATTCCTCTGCCCCATCCGGGCACTGCTGCAGGCCTCATCTCCTCAAGCCTCTCCCAACACAGCGTGCGCCGGAGGGGGCGCTTCCCGCCGGTCCTGCTGGACATGCCGCCAGAAGGCGGCCCTGGGAGGCAGCCGCACCCCAGCCGCTCCCGGGGTGGCTGGCTCTGACCCAGACTCTGCCGCAGGCCCGGCTGATGATCGGGAGGCCCGCAAGGCCTTCGACCTGCACCTGGCCGACAGCACCAGCGCCCATCCGCGCTGCCGCCACCTGTCTGCCTGTGTGTCTCTCCACAGCTCCCTCCGGAAAAAGCCCACCCTCCGCCGTTTCGCCACGGCCGTGGGCGGGAGTGGGTTCTTGGGCCGGGACCGGTCCTCTGGCCCAGCCGGTCACCAGGCAAAGGCAACTTTGTTCGGCAGTTGGCGTGGGGGCAAGGGTGGCCTTGCTGGGTCTAAGGGTTCGTGCCGACTCAATGGTGTCTCCCAGGGGCTTCGGGCCAACTGCCGTCAGGCAGTAGGGCCGGCCAGGCGGCGGCTGGCCTTTGCCTAGAGCTGTGTGGGCAGACAGAGTGGTGAATGCCCGAGGAACCGCGGGCCACGTGCCCTTAAGCCTCCAAGGCCACGTCCTTGTGAGCGTCAAGAGGGATCTGGGGTGGAGGGCCAAGCGCCTACGGGCCTGGAGGGTCCCGCCTGACCTGAGCTGCGAGGTCACCCACGTGTCCGCCAACCCAGGGTCCCCGAGGCCTCCTGTCGCCTGCCTTGGCAGACGGCAGGGCCGTGCTGGAGATGGTTGGCTGCCGGGCTGGCGGTATGTCGGCAGCACCAGCGAAGCTGAGCCTCAAGAGGTGCCCCGTGGCTCCCGCTGCCTTCTACGGCCATACCACCCTGAACGCGCCCCATCTCGTCTGATCCTGGAAGCTAAGCAGGGTCGGGCCTGGTTAGTACTTGGATGGGAGACCACATTGGAATACCGGGTTCTGTATTCATTTTTGCCTCCCACTATAAATTCTCCTTTAGTCGCCCACGGCCGAGACCGCCATCACCTCCGCCTGGCACCGCTGCAGGCCTCACCTCCTCAGGCCCCTCCCAACACAGCGTGCTCTGAAGGGGGCGCACACCGCCGGTCTGGTTGGACATGCGGCCAGAAGGCGGCCCTGGTAGATAACCATAAACCAGCCGCTCCCGGGGTGGCTGGCCTACACCCAGACTGCACCGTAGGCCCGGCTGACGGCCGATAGGCCCACGAGGCCTTCGACCTACACCTGGCCGCCCCCACCAGCGCACATGCACGCCCCAGCCACCTATCTGCCCGTGTGTCTCTATACAGCTACCTCCGGAAAAAGCCCACCCTCTGCTGTTTCGCCACAGCTGGAGGCAGGAGTGGGGTCGTGGGCCATGACCGGTTCTCCAGGTCGCCTGACCTCCAAAGCCGAGAACTGTGCTTTTTGGGTGGCGTGGGTACAAGGGTGGCTTTGCTGGGGCTAAGGGGCCGTGCCGGCCCAATGGTGGCTCCCAGTGGCTTTGGGCCAACCGCCGTCGGGCAGGAGGGCCGGCGCGGCCATGGCTGGGCTGCGCCAAGCACTGCGTGGGTGGACACGGTGGGAAATGCCCAAGGGACAGCAGGCCACTGGCCCTTAAGCCTCTGAGTCCCAGACCTTGTGAGCGTCAAGTGGGATCTGGGGCAGAGCGTCAAACACCTACAAGCCTGCATGTTGCCGCCTGCACGGAGTTGCGAGGTCGCCCAAGAATCCACCACCCCCTGGACCCCGAGGCCTGCTGTCGCCTGCCTGGGTGGGCGGCAGGGCCGTGCTGCCGAGGGCTGGTCACCAGACTGGCGGTAATTCGCCAGCACCAGCTAAGCTGAGGCTCAAGAGGCACCCCGTGGCGCCCGTTGCCTTCTGCAGCCATACCACCCTAAACGCACCCCATCTCGTCTGATCCCTGAAGCTAAGCAGGGTCGGGTCTGTTTAGTACCTGGATGGGAGACCACCTGGGAAAACCGGGTGCTGTAGTATTTTTGGCCTCCCAATCCGCCTTTTCCTTTAGTCGCCGGTGCCCGAGGATTCCTCTGCCCCATCCGGGCACTGCTGCAGGCCTCATCTCCTCAAGCCTCTCCCAACACAGCGTGCGTCGGAGGGGGCGCTTCCCGCCGGTCCTGCTGGACATGCCGCCAGAAGGCGGCCCTGGGAGGCAGCCGCACCCCAGCCGCTCCCGGGGTGGCTGGCTCTGACCCAGACTCTGCCGCAGGCCCGGCTGATGATCGGGAGGCCCGCAAGGCCTTCGACCTGCACCTGGCCGACAGCACCAGCGCCCATCCGCGCTGCCGCCACCTGTCTGCCTGTGTGTCTCTCCACAGCTCCCTCCGGAAAAAGCCCACCCTCCGCCGTTTCGCCACGGTCGTGGGCGGGAGTGGGTTCTTGGGCCGGGACCGGTCCTCTGGCCCAGCCGGTCACCAGGCACAGGCAACTTTGTTCGGCAGTTGGCGTAGGGGCAAGGGTGGCCTTGCTGGGTCTAAGGGGTCGTGCCGACTCAATGGTGTCTCCCAGTGGCTTCGGGCCAACTGCCGTCAGGCAGTAGGGCCGGCCAGGCGGCGGCTGGCCTTTGCCTAGAGCTGTGTGGGCAGACAGAGTGGTGAATGCCCAAGGAACCGCGGGCCACGTGCCCTTAAGCCTCCAAGGCCACGTCCTTGTGAGCGTCAAGAGGGATCTGGGGTGGAGGGCCAAGCGCCTATGGGCCTGGAGGGTCCCGCCTGACCTGAGCTGGGATGTCACCAGTGTGTCCGCCAACCCAGGGTCCCCGAGGCCTCCTGTCGCCTGCCTTGGCAGACGGCAGGGCCGTGCTGGAGATGGTTGGCTGCCGGGCTGGCGGTATGTCGGCAGCACCAGCGAAGCTGAGCCTCAAGAGGTGCCCCGTGGCTCCCACTGCCTTCTACGGCCATACCACCCTGAACGCGCCCCATCTCGTCTGATCCTGGAAGCTAAGCAGGGTCGGGCCTGGTTAGTACTTGGATGGGAGACCACATTGGAATACCGGGTTCTGTATGCATTTTTGCCTCCCACTATAAATTCTCCTTTAGTCGCCCACGGCCGAGGCCGCCATCACCTCCGCCTGGCACCGCTGCAGGCCTCACCTCCTCAGGCCCCTCCAAACACAGCGTGCTCTGGAGGGGGTGCACCCAACCGGTCTGGTTGGACATGCGGCCAGAAGGCGGCCCTGGTAGATAAACATAAACCAGCCGCTCCCGGGGTGCCTGGCCTACACCCAGACTGCACCGTAGGCCCGGCTGACGGCCGATAGGCCCACGAGGCCTTCGACCTACACCTGGCCGCCCCCACCAGCGCACATGCACGCCCCAGCCACCTATCTGCCCGTGTGTCTCTATACAGCTACCTCCGGAAAAAGCCCACCCTCTGCTGTTTCGCCACAGCTGGAGGCAGGAGTGGGGTCGTGGGCCATGACCGGTTCTCCAGGTCGCCTGACCTCCAAAGCCGAGAACTGTGCTTTTTGGGTGGCGAGGGTACAAGGGTGGCTTTGCTGGGGCTAAGGGGCCGTGCCGGCCCAATGGTGGCTCCCAGTGGCTTTGGGCCAACCGCCGTCGGGCAGGAGGGCCGGCGCGGCCATGGCTGGGCTGCGCCAAGCACTGCGGGGGTGGACACGGTGGGAAATGCCCAAGGGACAGCAGGCCACTGGCCCTTAAGCCTCTGAGTCCCAGACCTTGTGAGCGTCAAGTGGGATCTGGGGCAGAGCGTCAAACTCCTACAAACCTGGATGTTGCCACCTGAACGGAGTTGCGAGGTCGCCCAAGAATCCACCACCCCCTGGACCCCGAGGCCTGCTGTCGCCTGCCTGGGTTGGCGGCAGGGCCGTGCTGCCGAGGGCTGGTCACCAGACTGGCGGTAATTCGCCAGCACCAGCTAAGCTGAGGCTCAAGAGGCACCCCGTGGCGCCCGTTGCCTTCTGCAGCCATACCACCCTAAACGCACCCCATCTCGTCTGATCCCTGAAGCTAAGCAGGGTCGGGTCTGTTTAGTACCTGGATGGGAGACCACCTGGGAAAACCGGGTGCTGTAGTATTTTTGGCCTCCCAATCCGCCTTTTCCTTTAGTCGCCGGTGCCCGAGGATTCCTCTGCCCCATCCGGGCACTGCTGCAGGCCTCATCTCCTCAAGCCTCTCCCAACACAGCGTGCGCCGGAGGGGGCGCTTCCCGCCGGTCCTGCTGGACATGCCGCCAGAAGGCGGCCCTGGGAGGCAGCCGCACCCCAGCCGCTCCCGGGGTGGCTGGCTCTGACCCAGACTCTGCCGCAGGCCCGGCTGATGATCGGGAGGCCCGCAAGGCCTTCGAACTGCACCTGGCCGACAGCACCAGCGCCCATCCGCGCTGCCGCCACCTGTCTGCCTGTGTGTCTCTCCACAGCTCCCTCCGGAAAAAGCCCACCCTCCGCCGTTTCGCCACGGCCGTGGGCGGGAGTGGGTTCTTGGGCCGGGACCGGTCCTCTGGCCCAGCCGGTCACCAGGCACAGGCAAGTTTGTTCGGCAGTTGGCGTGGGTCAAGGGTGGCCTTGCTGGGTCTAAGGGGTCGTGCCGACTCAATGGTGTCTCCCAGTGGCTTCGGGCCAACTGCCGTCAGGCAGTAGGGCCGGCCAGGCGGCGGCTGCCCTTTGCCTAGAGCTGTGTGTGCAGACAGAGTGGTGAATGCCCAAGGAACCGCGGGCCATGTGCCCTTAAGCCTCCAAGGCCACGTCCTTGTGTGCGTCAAGAGGGATCTGGGGTGGAGGGCCAAGCGCCTACGGGCCTGGAGGGTCCCGCCTGACCTGAGCTGCGAGGTCACCCACGTGTCCGCCAACCCAGGGTCCCCGAGGCCTCCTGTCGCCTGCCTTGGCAGACGGCAGGGCCGTGCTGGAGATGGTTGGCTGCCGGGCTGGCGGTATGTCGGCAGCACCAGCGAAGCTGAGCCTCAAGAGGTGCCCCGTGGCTCCCGCTGCCTTCTACGGCCATACCACCCTGAACGCGCCCCATCTCGTCTGATCCTGGAAGCTAAGCAGGGTCGGGCCTGGTTAGTACTTGGATGGGAGATCACATTGGAATACCGGGTTCTGTATGCATTTGTGCCTCCCACTATAAATTCTCCTTTAGTCGCCCACGGCCGAGTACGCCATCACCTCCGCCTGGCACCGCTGCAGGCCTCACCTCCTCAAGCCCCTCCCAACACAGCGTGCTCTGGAGGGGGCGCACACCGCCGGTCTGGTTGGACATGTGGCCAGAAGGCGGCCCTGGTAGATAACCATAAACCAGCCGCTCCCGGGGTGGCTGGCCTACACCCAGACTGCACTGTAGGCCCGGCTGACGGCCGATAGGCCCACGAGGCCTTCGACCTACACCTGGCCGCCCCCACCAGCGCACATGCACGCCCCAGCCACCTATCTGCCCGTGTGTCTCTATACAGCTACCTCCGGAAAAAGCCCACCCTCTGCTGTTTCGCCACAGCTGGAGGCAGGAGTGGGGTCGTGGGCCCTGACCGGTTCTCCAGGTCGCCTGACCTCCAAAGCCGAGAACTGTGCTTTTTGGGTGGCGTGGGTACAAGGGTGGCTTTGCTGGGGCTAAGGGGCCGTGCCGGCCCAATGGTGGCTCCCAGTGGCTTTGGGCCAACCGCCGTCGGGCAGGAGGGCCGGCGCGGCCATGGCTGGGCTGCGCCAAGCACTGCGGGGGTGGACACGGTGGGAAATGCCCAAGGGACAGCAGGCCACTGGCCCTTAAGCCTCTGAGTCCCAGACCTTGTGAGCGTCAAGTGGGATCTGGGGCAGAGCGTCAAACTCCTACAAACCTGGATGTTGCCACCTGAACGGAGTTGCGAGGTCGCCCAAGAATCCACCACCCCCTGGACCCCGAGGCCTGCTGTCGCCTGCCTGGGTTGGAGGCAGGGCCGTGCTGCCGAGGGCTGGTCACCAGACTGGCGGTAATTCGCCAGCACCAGCTAAGCTGAGGCTCAAGAGGCACCCCGTGGCGCCCGTTGCCTTCTGCAGCCATACCACCCTAAACGCACCCCATCTCGTCTGATCCCTGAAGCTAAGCAGGGTCGGGTCTGTTTAGTACCTGGATGGGAGACCACCTGGGAAAACCGGGTGCTGTAGTATTTTTGGCCTCCCAATCCGCCTTTTCCTTTAGTCGCCGGTGCCCGAGGATTCCTCTGCCCCATCCGGGCACTGCTGCAGGCCTCATCTCCTCAAGCCTCTCCCAACACAGCGTGCGCCGGAGGGGGCGCTTCCCGCCGGTCCTGCTGGACATGCCGCCAGAAGGCGGCCCTGGGAGGCAGCCGCACCCCAGCCGCTCCCGGGGTGGCTGGCTCTGACCCAGACTCTGCCGCAGGCCCGGCTGATGATCGGGAGGCCCGCAAGGCCTTCGACCTGCACCTGGCCGACAGCACCAGCGCCCATCCGCGCTGCCGCCACCTGTCTGCCTGTGTGTCTCTCCACAGCTCCCTCCGGAAAAAGCCCACCCTCCGCCGTTTCGCCACGGCCGTGGGCGGGAGTGGGTTCTTGGGCCGGGACCGGTCCTCTGGCCCAGCCGGTCACCAGGCACAGGCAACTTTCTTCGGCAGTTGGCGTGGGGGCAAGGGTGGCCTTGCTGGGTCTAAGGGGTCGTGCCGACTCAATGGTGTCTCCCAGTGGCTTCGGGCCAACTGCCGTCAGGCAGTAGGGCCGGCCAGGCGGCGGCTGGCCTTTGCCTAGAGCTGTGTGTGCAGACAGAGTGGTGAATGCCCAAGGAACCGCGGGCCATGTGCCCTTAAGCCTCCAAGGCCACGTCCTTGTGAGCGTCAAGAGGGATCTGGGGTGGAGGGCCAAGCGCCTACGGGCCTGGAGGGTCCCGCCTGACCTGAGCTGCGAGGTCACCCACGTGTCCGCCAACCCAGGGTCCCCGAGGCCTCCTGTCGCCTGCCTTGGCAGACGGCAGGGCCGTGCTGGAGATGGTTGGCTGCCGGGCTGGCGGTATGTCGGCAGCACCAGCGAAGCTGAGCCTCAAGAGGTGCCCCGTGGCTCCCGCTGCCTTCTACGGCCATACCACCCTGAACGCGCCCCATCTCGTCTGATCCTGGAAGCTAAGCAGGGTCGGGCCTGGTTAGTACTTGGATGGGAGATCACATTGGAATACCGGGTTCTGTATGCATTTGTGCCTCCCACTATAAATTCTCCTTTAGTCGCCCACGGCCGAGTCCGCCATCACCTCCGCCTGGCACCGCTGCAGGCCTCACCTCCTCAGGCCCCTCCCAACACAGCGTGCTCTGGAGGGGGCGCACCCCGCCGGTCTGGTTGGACATGTGGCCAGAAGGCGGCCCTGGTAGATAACCATAAACCAGCCGCTCCCGGGGTGGCTGGCCTACACCCAGACTGCACCGTAGGCCCGGCTGACGGCCGATAGGCCCACGAGGCCTTCGACCTACACCTGGCCGCCCCCACCAGCGCACATGCACGCCCCAGCCACCTATCTGCCCGTGTGTCTCTATACAGCTACCTCCGGAAAAAGCCCACCCTCTGCTGTTTCGCCACAGCTGGAGGCAGGAGTGGGGTCGTGGGCCATGACCGGTTCTCCAGGTCGCCTGACCTCCAAAGCCGAGAACTGTGCTTTTTGGGTGGCGTGGGTACAAGGGTGGCTTTGCTGGGGCTAAGGGGCCGTGCCGGCCCAATGGTGGCTCCCAGTGGCTTTGGGCCAACCGCCGTCGGGCAGGAGGGCCGGCGCGGCCATGGCTGGGCTGCGCCAAGCACTGCGGGGGTGGACACGGTGGGAAATGCCCAAGGGACAGCAGGCCACTGGCCCTTAAGCCTCTGAGTCCCAGACCTTGTGAGCGTCAAGTGGGATCTGGGGCAGAGCGTCAAACTCCTACAAACCTGGATGTTGCCACCTGAACGGAGTTGCGAGGTCGCCCAAGAATCCACCACCCCCTGGACCCCGAGGCCTGCTGTCGCCTGCCTGGGTTGGCGGCAGGGCCGTGCTGCCGAGGGCTGGTCACCAGACTGGCGGTAATTCGCCAGCACCAGCTAAGCTGAGGCTCAAGAGGCACCCCGTGGCGCCCGTTGCCTTCTGCAGCCATACCACCCTAAACGCACCCCATCTCGTCTGATCCCTGAAGCTAAGCAGGGTCGGGTCTGTTTAGTACCTGGATGGGAGACCACCTGGGAAAACCGGGTGCTGTAGTATTTTTGGCCTCCCAATCCGCCTTTTCCTTTAGTCGCCGGTGCCCGAGGATTCCTCTGCCCCATCCGGGCACTGCTGCAGGCCTCATCTCCTCAAGCCTCTCCCAACACAGCGTGCGCCGGAGGGGGCGCTTCCCGCCGGTCCTGCTGGACATGCCGCCAGAAGGCGGCCCTGGGAGGCAGCCGCACCCCAGCCGCTCCCGGGGTGGCTGGCTCTGACCCAGACTCTGCCGCAGGCCCGGCTGATGATCGGGAGGCCCGCAAGGCCTTCGACCTGCACCTGGCCGACAGCACCAGCGCCCATCCGCGCTGCCGCCACCTGTCTGCCTGTGTGTCTCTCCACAGCTCCCTCCGGAAAAAGCCCACCCTCCGCCGTTTCGCCACGGCCGTGGGCGGGAGTGGGTTCTTGGGCCGGGACCGGTCCTCTGGCCCAGCCGGTCACCAGGCAAAGGCAACTTTGTTCGGCAGTTGGCGTGGGGGCAAGGGTGGCCTTGCTGGGTCTAAGGGTTCGTGCCGACTCAATGGTGTCTCCCAGGGGCTTCGGGCCAACTGCCGTCAGGCAGTAGGGCCGGCCAGGCGGCGGCTGGCCTTTGCCTAGAGCTGTGTGGGCAGACAGAGTGGTGAATGCCCGAGGAACCGCGGGCCACGTGCCCTTAAGCCTCCAAGGCCACGTCCTTGTGAGCGTCAAGAGGGATCTGGGGTGGAGGGCCAAGCGCCTACGGGCCTGGAGGGTCCCGCCTGACCTGAGCTGCGAGGTCACCCACGTGTCCGCCAACCCAGGGTCCCCGAGGCCTCCTGTCGCCTGCCTTGGCAGACGGCAGGGCCGTGCTGGAGATGGTTGGCTGCCGGGCTGGCGGTATGTCGGCAACACCAGCGAAGCTGAGCCTCAAGAGGTGCCCCGTGGCTTCCGCTGCCTTCTACGGCCATACCACCCTGAACGCGCCCCATCTCGTCTGATCCTGGAAGCTAAGCAGGGTCGGGCCTGGTTAGTACTTGGATGGGAGACCACATTGGAATACCGGGTTCTGTATTCATTTTTGCCTCCCACTATAAATTCTCCTTTAGTCGCCCACGGCCGAGACCGCCATCACCTCCGCCTGGCACCGCTGCAGGCCTCACCTCCTCAGGCCCCTCCCAACACAGCGTGCTCTGAAGGGGGCGCACACCGCCGGTCTGGTTGGACATGCGGCCAGAAGGCGGCCCTGGTAGATAACCATAAACCAGCCGCTCCCGGGGTGGCTGGCCTACACCCAGACTGCACCGTAGGCCCGGCTGACGGCCGATAGGCCCACGAGGCCTTCGACCTACACCTGGCCGCCCCCACCAGCGCACATGCACGCCCCAGCCACCTATCTGCCCGTGTGTCTCTATACAGCTACCTCCGGAAAAAGCCCACCCTCTGCTGTTTCGCCACAGCTGGAGGCAGGAGTGGGGTCGTGGGCCATGACCGGTTCTCCAGGTCGCCTGACCTCCAAAGCCGAGAACTGTGCTTTTTGGGTGGCGTGGGTACAAGGGTGGCTTTGCTGGGGCTAAGGGGCCGTGCCGGCCCAATGGTGGCTCCCAGTGGCTTTGGGCCAACCGCCGTCGGGCAGGAGGGCCGGCGCGGCCATGGCTGGGCTGCGCCAAGCACTGCGTGGGTGGACACGGTGGGAAATGCCCAAGGGACAGCAGGCCACTGGCCCTTAAGCCTCTGAGTCCCAGACCTTGTGAGCGTCAAGTGGGATCTGGGGCAGAGCGTCAAACACCTACAAGCCTGCATGTTGCCGCCTGCACGGAGTTGCGAGGTCGCCCAAGAATCCACCACCCCCTGGACACCGAGGCCTGCTGTCGCCTGCCTGGGTGGGCGGCAGGGCCGTGCTGCCGAGGGCTGGTCACCAGACTGGCGGTAATTCGCCAGCACCAGCTAAGCTGAGGCTCAAGAGGCACCCCGTGGCGCCCGTTGCCTTCTGCAGCCATACCACCCTAAACGCACCCCATCTCGTCTGATCCCTGAAGCTAAGCAGGGTCGGGTCTGTTTAGTACCTGGATGGGAGACCACCTGGGAAAACCGGGTGTTGTAGTATTTTTGGCCTCCCAATCCGCCTTTTCCTTTAGTCGCCGGTGCCCGAGGATTCCTCTGCCCCATCCGGGCACTGCTGCAGGCCTCATCTCCTCAAGCCTCTCCCAACACAGCGTGCGCCGGAGGGGGCGCTTCCCGCCGGTCCTGCTGGACATGCCGCCAGAAGGCGGCCCTGGGAGGCAGCCGCACCCCAGCCGCTCCCGGGGTGGCTGGCTCTGACCCAGACTCTGCCGCAGGCCCGGCTGATGATCGGGAGGCCCGCAAGGCCTTCGACCTGCACCTGGCCGACAGCACCAGCGCCCATCCGCGCTGCCGCCACCTGTCTGCCTGTGTGTCTCTCCACAGCTCCCTCCGGAAAAAGCCCACCCTCCGCCGTTTCGCCACGGCCGTGGGCGGGAGTGGGTTCTTGGGCCGGGACCGGTCCTCTGGCCCAGCCGGTCACCAGGCACAGGCAAGTTTGTTCGGCAGTTGGCGTGGGTCAAGGGTGGCCTTGCTGGGTCTAAGGGGTCGTGCCGACTCAATGGTGTCTCCCAGTGGCTTCGGGCCAACTGCCGTCAGGCAGTAGGGCCGGCCAGGCGGCGGCTGCCCTTTGCCTAGAGCTGTGTGTGCAGACAGAGTGGTGAATGCCCAAGGAACCGCGGGCCATGTGCCCTTAAGCCTCCAAGGCCACGTCCTTGTGTGCGTCAAGAGGGATCTGGGGTGGAGGGCCAAGCGCCTACGGGCCTGGAGGGTCCCGCCTGACCTGAGCTGCGAGGTCACCCACGTGTCCGCCAACCCAGGGTCCCCGAGGCCTCCTGTCGCCTGCCTTGGCAGACGGCAGGGCCGTGCTGGAGATGGTTGGCTGCCGGGCTGGCGGTATGTCGGCAGCACCAGCGAAGCTGAGCCTCAAGAGGTGCCCCGTGGCTCCCGCTGCCTTCTACGGCCATACCACCCTGAACGCGCCCCATCTCGTCTGATCCTGGAAGCTAAGCAGGGTCGGGCCTGGTTAGTACTTGGATGGGAGATCACATTGGAATACCGGGTTCTGTATGCATTTGTGCCTCCCACTATAAATTCTCCTTTAGTCGCCCACGGCCGAGTACGCCATCACCTCCGCCTGGCACCGCTGCAGGCCTCACCTCCTCAGGCCCCTCCCAACACAGCGTGCTCTGGAGGGGGCGCACACCGCCGGTCTGGTTGGACATGTGGCCAGAAGGCGGCCCTGGTAGATAACCATAAACCAGCCGCTCCCGGGGTGGCTGGCCTACACCCAGACTGCACCGTAGGCCCGGCTGACGGCCGATAGGCCCACGAGGCCTTCGACCTACACCTGGCCGCCCCCACCAGCGCACATGCACGCCCCAGCCACCTATCTGCCCGTGTGTCTCTATACAGCTACCTCCGGAAAAAGCCCACCCTCTGCTGTTTCGCCACAGCTGGAGGCAGGAGTGGGGTCGTGGGCCATGACCGGTTCTCCAGGTCGCCTGACCTCCAAAGCCGAGAACTGTGCTTTTTGGGTGGCGTGGGTACAAGGGTGGCTTTGCTGGGGCTAAGGGGCCGTGCCGGCCCAATGGTGGCTCCCAGTGGCTTTGGGCCAACCGCCGTCGGGCAGGAGGGCCGGCGCGGCCATGGCTGGGCTGCGCCAAGCACTGCGGGGGTGGACACGGTGGGAAATGCCCAAGGGACAGCAGGCCACTGGCCCTTAAGCCTCTGAGTCCCAGACCTTGTGAGCGTCAAGTGGGATCTGGGGCAGAGCGTCAAACTCCTACAAACCTGGATGTTGCCACCTGAACGGAGTTGCGAGGTCGCCCAAGAATCCACCACCCCCTGGACCCCGAGGCCTGCTGTCGCCTGCCTGGGTTGGAGGCAGGGCCGTGCTGCCGAGGGCTGGTCACCAGACTGGCGGTAATTCGCCAGCACCAGCTAAGCTGAGGCTCAAGAGGCACCCCGTGGCGCCCGTTGCCTTCTGCAGCCATACCACCCTAAACGCACCCCATCTCGTCTGATCCCTGAAGCTAAGCAGGGTCGGGTCTGTTTAGTACCTGGATGGGAGACCACCTGGGAAAACCGGGTGCTGTAGTATTTTTGGCCTCCCAATCCGCCTTTTCCTTTAGTCGCCGGTGCCCGAGGATTCCTCTGCCCCATCCGGGCACTGCTGCAGGCCTCATCTCCTCAAGCCTCTCCCAACACAGCGTGCGCCGGAGGGGGCGCTTCCCGCCGGTCCTGCTGGACATGCCGCCAGAAGGCGGCCCTGGGAGGCAGCCGCACCCCAGCCGCTCCCGGGGTGGCTGGCTCTGACCCAGACTCTGCCGCAGGCCCGGCTGATGATCGGGAGGCCCGCAAGGCCTTCGACCTGCACCTGGCCGACAGCACCAGCGCCCATCCGCGCTGCCGCCACCTGTCTGCCTGTGTGTCTCTCCACAGCTCCCTCCGGAAAAAGCCCACCCTCCGCCGTTTCGCCACGGCCGTGGGCGGGAGTGGGTTCTTGGGCCGGGACCGGTCCTCTGGCCCAGCCGGTCACCAGGCACAGGCAAGTTTGTTCGGCAGTTGGCGTGGGTCAAGGGTGGCCTTGCTGGGTCTAAGGGGTCGTGCCGACTCAATGGTGTCTCCCAGTGGTTTCGGGCCAACTGCCGTCAGGCAGTAGGGCCGGCCAGGCGGCGGCTGGCCTTTGCCTAGAGCTGTGTGGGCAGACAGAGTGGTGAATGCCCAAGGAACCGCGGGCCACGTGCCCTTAAGCCTCCAAGGCCACGTCCTTGTGAGCGTCAAGAGGTATCTGGGGTGGAGGGCCAAGCGCCTACGGGCCTGGAGGGTCCCGCCTGACCTGAGCTGCGAGGTCACCCACGTGTCCGCCAACCCAGGGTCCCCGAGGCCTCCTGTCGCCTGCCTTGGCAGACGGCAGGGCCGTGCTGGAGATGGTTGGCTGCCGGGCTGGCGGTATGTCGGCAGCACCAGCGAAGCTGAGCCTCAAGAGGTGCCCCGTGGCTCCCGCTGCCTTCTACGGCCATACCACCCTGAACGCGCCCCATCTCGTCTGATCCTGGAAGCTAAGCAGGGTCGGGCCTGGTTAGTACTTGGATGGGAGACCACATTGGAATACCGGGTTCTGTATGCATTTGTACCTCCCACTATAAATTCTCCTTTAGTCGCCCACGGCCGAGGCCGCCATCACCTCCGCCTGGCACCGCTGCAGGCCTCACCTCCTCAGGCCCCTCCCAACACAGCGTGCTCTGGAGGGGGCGCACCCCGCCGGTCTGGTTGGACATGCGGCCAGAAGGCGGCCCTGGTAGATAACCATAAACCAGCCGCTCCCGGGGTGGCTGGCCTACACCCAGACTGCACCGTAGGCCCGGCTGACGGCCGATAGGCCCACGAGGCCTTCGACCTACACCTGGCCGCCCCCACCAGCGCACATGCACGCCCCAGCCACCTATCTGCCCGTGTGTCTCTATACAGCTACCTCCGGAAAAAGCCCACCCTCTGCTGTTTCGCCACAGCTGGAGGCAGGAGTGGGGTCGTGGGCCATGACCGGTTCTCCAGGTCGCCTGACCTCCAAAGCCGAGAACTGTGCTTTTTGGGTGGCGTGGGTACAAGGGTGGCTTTGCTGGGGCTAAGGGGCCGTGCCGGCCCAATGGTGGCTCCCAGTGGCTTTGGGCCAACCGCCGTCGGGCAGGAGGGCCGGCGCGGCCATGGCTGGGCTGCGCCAAGCACTGCGTGGGTGGACACGGTGGGAAATGCCCAAGGGACAGCAGGCCACTGGCCCTTAAGCCTCTGAGTCCCAGACCTTGTGAGCGTCAAGTGGGATCTGGGGCAGAGCGTCAAACACCTACAAGCCTGGATGTTGCCGCCTGCACGGAGTTGCGAGGTCGCCCAAGAATCCACCACCCCCTGCACCCCGAGGCCTGCTGTCGCCTGCCTGGGTGGGCGGCAGGGCCGTGCTGCCGAGGGCTGGTCACCAGACTGGCGGTAATTCGCCAGCACCAGCTAAGCTGAGGCTCAAGAGGCACCCCGTGGCGCCCGTTGCCTTCTGCAGCCATACCACCCTAAACGCACCCCATCTCGTCTGATCCCTGAAGCTAAGCAGGGTCGGGTCTGTTTAGTACCTGGATGGGAGACCACCTGGGAAAACCGGGTGCTGTAGTATTTTTGGCCTCCCAATCCGCCTTTTCCTTTAGTCGCCGGTGCCCGAGGATTCCTCTGCCCCATCCGGGCACTGCTGCAGGCCTCATCTCCTCAAGCCTCTCCCAACACAGCGTGCGCCGGAGGGGGCGCTTCCCGCCGGTCCTGCTGGACATGCCGCCAGAAGGCGGCCCTGGGAGGCAGCCGCACCCCAGCCGCTCCCGGGGTGGCTGGCTCTGACCCAGACTCTGCCGCAGGCCCGGCTGATGATCGGGAGGCCCGCAAGGCCTTCGACCTGCACCTGGCCGACAGCACCAGCGCCCATCCGCGCTGCCGCCACCTGTCTGCCTGTGTGTCTCTCCACAGCTCCCTCCGGAAAAAGCCCACCCTCCGCCGTTTCGCCACGGCCGTGGGCGGGAGTGGGTTCTTGGGCCGGGACCGGTCCTCTGGCCCAGCCGGTCACCAGGCAAAGGCAACTTTGTTCGGCAGTTGGCGTGGGGGCAAGGGTGGCCTTGCTGGGTCTAAGGGTTCGTGCCGACTCAATGGTGTCTCCCAGGGGCTTCGGGCCAACTGCCGTCAGGCAGTAGGGCCGGCCAGGCGGCGGCTGGCCTTTGCCTAGAGCTGTGTGGGCAGACAGAGTGGTGAATGCCCAAGGAACCGCGGGCCACGTGCCCTTAAGCCTCCAAGGCCACGTCCTTGTGAGCGTCAAGAGGGATCTGGGGTGGAGGGCCAAGCGCCTACGGGCCTGGAGGGTCCCGCCTGACCTGAGCTGCGAGGTCACCCACGTGTCCGCCAACCCAGGGTCCCCGAGGCCTCCTGTCGCCTGCCTTGGCAGACGGCAGGGCCGTGCTGGAGATGGTTGGCTGCCGGGCTGGCGGTATGTCGGCAGCACCAGCGAAGCTGAGCCTCAAGAGGTGCCCCGTGGCTCCCGCTGCCTTCTACGGCCATACCACCCTGAACGCGCCCCATCTCGTCTGATTCTGGAAGCTAAGCAGGGTCGGGCCTGGTTAGTACTTGGATGGGAGACCACATTGGAATACCGGGTTCTGTATTCATTTTTGCCTCCCACTATAAATTCTCCTTTAGTCGCCCACGGCCGAGGCCGCCATCACCTCCGCCTGGCACCGCTGCAGGCCTCACCTCCTCAGGCCCCTCCCAACACAGCGTGCTCTGAAGGGGGCGCACACCGCCGGTCTGGTTGGACATGCGGCCAGAAGGCGGCCCTGGTAGATAACCATAAACCAGCCGCTCCCGGGGTGGCTGGCCTACACCCAGACTGCACCGTAGGCCCGGCTGACGGCCGATAGGCCCACGAGGCCTTCGACCTACACCTGGCCGCCCCCACCAGCGCACATGCACGCCCCAGCCACCTATCTGCCCGTGTGTCTCTATACAGCTACCTCCGGAAAAAGCCCACCCTCTGCTGTTTCGCCACAGCTGGAGGCAGGAGTGGGGTCGTGGGCCATGACCGGTTCTCCAGGTCGCCTGACCTCCAAAGCCGAGAACTGTGCTTTTTGGGTGGCGTGGGTACAAGGGTGGCTTTGCTGGGGCTAAGGGGCCGTGCCGGCCCAATGGTGGCTCCCAGTGGCTTTGGGCCAACCGCCGTCGGGCAGGAGGGCCGGCGCGGCCATGGCTGGGCTGCGCCAAGCACTGCGTGGGTGGACACGGTGGGAAATGCCCAAGGGACAGCAGGCCACTGGCCCTTAAGCCTCTGAGTCCCAGACCTTGTGAGCGTCAAGTGGGATCTGGGGCAGAGCGTCAAACACCTACAAGCCTGGATGTTGCCGCCTGCACGGAGTTGTGAGGTCGCCCAAGAATCCACCACCCCCTGGACCCCGAGGCCTGCTGTCGCCTGCCTGGGTGGGCGGCAGGGCCGTGCTGCCGAGGGCTGGTCACCAGACTGGCGGTAATTCGCCAGCACCAGCTAAGCTGAGGCTCAAGAGGCACCCCGTGGCGCCCGTTGCCTTCTGCAGCCATACCACCCTAAACGCACCCCATCTCGTCTGATCCCTGAAGCTAAGCAGGGTCGGGTCTGTTTAGTACCTGGATGGGAGACCACCTGGGAAAACCGGGTGCTGTAGTATTTTTGGCCTCCCAATCCGCCTTTTCCTTTAGTCGCCGGTGCCCGAGGATTCCTCTGCCCCATCCGGGCACTGCTGCAGGCCTCATCTCCTCAAGCCTCTCCCAACACAGCGTGCGCCGGAGGGGGCGCTTCCCGCCGGTCCTGCTGGACATGCCGCCAGAAGGCGGCCCTGGGAGGCAGCCGCACCCCAGCCGCTCCCGGGGTGGCTGGCTCTGACCCAGACTCTGCCGCAGGCCCGGCTGATGATCGGGAGGCCCGCAAGGCCTTCGACCTGCACCTGGCCGACAGCACCAGCGCCCATCCGCGCTGCCGCCACCTGTCTGCCTGTGTGTCTCTCCACAGCTCCCTCCGGAAAAAGCCCACCCTCCGCCGTTTCGCCACGGCCGTGGGCGGGAGTGGGTTCTTGGGCCGGGACCGGTCCTCTGGCCCAGCCGGTCACCAGGCAAAGGCAACTTTGTTCGGCAGTTGGCGTGGGGGCAAGGGTGGCCTTGCTGGGTCTAAGGGTTCGTGCCGACTCAATGGTGTCTCCCAGGGGCTTCGGGCCAACTGCCGTCAGGCAGTAGGGCCGGCCAGGCGGCGGCTGGCCTTTGCCTAGAGCTGTGTGGGCAGACAGAGTGGTGAATGCCCGAGGAACCACGGGCCACGTGCCCTTAAGCCTCCAAGGCCACGTCCTTGTGAGCGTCAAGAGGGATCTGGGGTGGAGGGCCAAGCGCCTACGGGCCTGGAGGGTCCCGCCTGACCTGAGCTGCGAGGTCACCCACGTGTCCGCCAACCCAGGGTCCCCGAGGCCTCCTGTCGCCTGCCTTGGCAGACGGCAGGGCCGTGCTGGAGATGGTTGGCTGCCGGGCTGGCGGTATGTCGGCAGCACCAGCGAAGCTGAGCCTCAAGAGGTGCCCCGTGGCTCCCGCTGCCTTCTACGGCCATACCACCCTGAACGCGCCCCATCTCGTCTGATCCTGGAAGCTAAGCAGGGTCGGGCCTGGTTAGTACTTGGATGGGAGACCACATTGGAATACCGGGTTCTGTATGCATTTTTGCCTCCCACTATAAATTCTCCTTTAGTCGCCCACGGCCGAGGCCGCCATCACCTCCGCCTGGCACCGCTGCAAGCCTCACCTCCTCAGGCCCCTCCCAACACAGCGTGCTCTGGAGGGGGCGCGCCCCGCCGGTCTGGTTGGACATGCGGCCAGAAGGCGGCCCTGGTAGATAACCATAAACCAGCCGCTCCCGGGGTGGCTGGCCTACACCCAGACTGCACCGTAGGCCCGGCTGACGGCCGATAGGCCCACGAGGCCTTCGACCTACACCTGGCCGCCCCCACCAGCGCACATGCACGCCCCAGCCACCTATCTGCCCGTGTGTCTCTATACAGCTACCTCCGGAAAAAGCCCACCCTCTGCTGTTTCGCCACAGCTGGAGGCAGGAGTGGGGTCGTGGGCCATGACCGGTTCTCCAGGTCGCCTGACCTCCAAAGCCGAGAACTGTGCTTTTTGGGTGGCGTGGGTACAAGGGTGGCTTTGCTGGGACTAAGGGGCCGTGCCGGCCCAATGGTGGCTCCCAGGGGTTTGGGCCAACCGCCGTCGGGCAGGAGGGCCGGCGCGGCCATGGCTGGGCTGCGCCAAGCACTGCGTGGGTGGACACGGTGGGAAATGCCCAAGGGACAGCAGGCCACTGGCCCTTAAGCCTCTGAGTCCCAGACCTTGTGAGCGTCAAGTGGGATCTGGGGCAGAGCGTCAAACACCTACAAGCCTGGATGTTGCCGCCTGCACGGAGTTGCGAGGTCGCCCAAGAATCCACCACCCCCTGGACCCCGAGGCCTGCTGTCGCCTGCCTGGGTGGGCGGCAGGGCCGTGCTGCCGAGGGCTGGTCACCAGACTGGCGGTAATTCGCCAGCACCAGCTAAGCTGAGGCTCAAGAGGCACCCCGTGGCGCCCGTTGCCTTCTGCAGCCATACCACCCTAAACGCACCCCATCTCGTCTGATCCCTGAAGCTAAGCAGGGTCGGGTCTGTTTAGTACCTGGATGGGAGACCACCTGGGGAAACCGGGTGCTGTAGTATTTTTGGCCTCCCAATCCGCCTTTTCCTTTAGTCGCCGGTGCCCGAGGATTCCTCTGCCCCATCCGGGCACTGCTGCAGGCCTCATCTCCTCAAGCCTCTCCCAACACAGCGTGCGTCGGAGGGGGCGCTTCCCGCCGGTCCTGCTGGAGATGCCGCCAGAAAGCGGCCCTGGGAGGCAGCTGCACCCCAGCCGCTCCCGGGGTGGCTGGCTCTGACCCAGACTCTGCCGCAGGCCCGGCTGATGATCGGGAGGCCCGCAAGGCCTTCGACCTGCACCTGGCCGACAGCACCAGCGCCCATCCGCGCTGCCGCCACCTGTCTGCCTGTGTGTCTCTCCACAGCTCCCTCCGGAAAAAGCCCACCCTCCGCCGTTTCGCCACGGCCGTGGGCGGGAGTGGGTTCTTGGGCCGGGACCGGTCCTCTGGCCCAGCCGGTCACCAGGCACAGGCAACTTTCTTCGGCAGTTGGCGTGGGGGCAAGGGTGGCCTTGCTGGGTCTAAGGGGTCGTGCCGACTCAATGGTGTCTCCCAGTGGCTTCGGGCCAACTGCCGTCAGGCAGTAGGGCCGGCCAGGCGGCGGCTGGCCTTTGCCTAGAGCTGTGTGGGCAGACAGAGTGGTGAATGCCGAAGGAACCGCGGGCCACGTGCCCTTAAGCCTCCAAGGCCACGTCCTTGTGAGCGTCAAGAGGGATCTGGGGTGGAGGGCCAAGCGCCTACGGGCCTGGAGGGTCCCGCCTGACCTGAGCTGGGAGGTCACCAGTGTGTCCGCCAACCCAGGGTCCCCGAGGCCTCCTGTCGCCTGCCGTGGCAGACGGCAGGGCCGTGCTGGAGATGGTTGGCTGCCGGGCTGGCGGTATGTCGGCAGCACCAGCGAAGCTGAGCCTCAAGAGGTGCCCCGAGGCTCCCACTGCCTTCTACGGCCATACCACCCTGAACGCGCCCCATCTCGTCTGATCCTGGAAGCTAAGCAGGGTCGGGCCTGGTTAGTACTTGGATGGGAGACCACATTGGAATACCGGGTTCTGTATGCATTTTTGCCTCCCACTATAAATTCTCCTTTAGTCGCCCACGGCCGAGGCCGCCATCACCTCCGCCTGGCACCGCTGCAGGCCTCACCTCCTCAGGCCCCTCCAAACACAGCGTGCTCTGGAGGGGGTACACCCAACCGGTCTGGTTGGACATGCGGCCAGAAGGCGGCCCTGGTAGATAAACATAAACCAGCCGCTCCCGGGGTGCCTGGCCTACACCCAGACTGCACCGTAGGCCCGGCTGACGGCCGATAGGCCCACGAGGCCTTCGACCTACACCTGGCCGCCCCCACCAGCGCACATGCACGCCCCAGCCACCTATCTGCCCGTGTGTCTCTATACAGCTACCTCCGGAAAAAGCCCACCCTCTGCTGTTTCGCCACAGCTGGAGGCAGGAGTGGGGTCGTGGGCCATGACCGGTTCTCCAGGTCGCCTGACCTCCAAAGCCGAGAACTGTGCTTTTTGGGTGGCGTAGGTACAAGGGTGGCTTTGCTGGGGCTAAGGGGCCGTGCCGGCCCAATGGTGGCTCCCAGTGGCTTTGGGCCAACCGCCGTCGGGCAGGAGGGCCGGCGCGGCCATGGCTGGGCTGCGCCAAGCACTGCGTGGGTGGACACGATGGGAAATGCCCAAGGGACAGCAGGCCACTGGCCCTTAAGCCTCTGAGTCCCAGACCTTGTGAGCGTCAAGTGGGATCTGGGGCAGAGCGTCAAACACCTACAAGCCTGGATGTTGCCGCCTGCACGGAGTTGCGAGGTCGCCCAAGAATCCACCACCCCCTGGACCCCGAGGCCTGCTGTCGCCTGCCTGAGTGGGCGGCAGGGCCGTGCTGCCGAGGGCTGGTCACCAGACTGGCGGTAATTCGCCAGCACCAGCTAAGCTGAGGCTCAAGAGGCACCCCGTGGCGCCCGTTGCCTTCTGCAGCCATACCACCCTAAACGCACCCCATCTCGTCTGATCCCTGAAGCTAAGCAGGGTCGGGTCTGTTTAGTACCTGGATGGGAGACCACCTGGGAAAACCGGGTGCTGTAGTATTTTTGGCCTCCCAATCCGCCTTTTCCTTTAGTCGCCGGTGCCCGAGGATTCCTCTGCCCCATCCGGGCACTGTTGCAGGCCTCATCTCCTCAAGCCTCTCCCAACACAGCGTGCGCCGGAGGGGGCGCTTCCCGCCGGTCCTGCTGGAGATGCCGCCAGAAAGCGGCCCTGGGAGGCAGCTGCACCCCAGCCGCTCCCGGGGTGGCTGGCTCTGACCCAGACTCTGCCGCAGGCCCGGCTGATGATCGGGAGGCCCGCAAGGCCTTCGACCTGCACCTGGCCGACAGCACCAGCGCCCATCCGCGCTGCCGCCACCTGTCTGCCTGTGTGTCTCTCCACAGCTCCCTCCGGAAAAAGCCCACCCTCCGCCGTTTCGCCACGGCCGTGGGCGGGAGTGGGTTCTTGGGCCGGGACCGGTCCTCTGGCCCAGCCGGTCACCAGGCACAGGCAACATTCTTCGGCAGTTGGCGTGGGGGCAAGGGTGGCCTTGCTGGGTCTAAGGGGTCGTGCCGACTCAATGGTGTCTCCCAGTGGTTTCGGGCCAACTGCCGTCAGGCAGTAGGGCCGGCCAGGCGGCGGCTGGCCTTTGCCTAGAGCTGTGTGGGCAGACAGAGTGGTGAATGCCCAAGGAACCGCGGGCCACGTGCCCTTAAGCCTCCAAGGCCACGTCCTTGTGAGCGTCAAGAGGGATCTGGGGTGGAGGGCCAAGTGCCTACGGGCCTGGAGGGTCCCGCCTGAGCTGAGCTGCGAGGTCACCCACGTGTCCGCCAACCCAGGGTCCCCGAGGCCTCCTGTCGCCTGCCTTGGCAGACGGCAGGGCCGTGCTGGAGATGGTTGGCTGCCGGGCTGGCGGTATGTCGGCAGCACCAGCGAAGCTGAGCCTCAAGAGGTGCCCCGTGGCTCCCGCTGCCTTCTACGGCCATACCACCCTGAACGCGCCCCATCTCGTCTGATCCTGGAAGCTAAGCAGGGTCGGGCCTGGTTAGTACTTGGATGGGAGACCACATTGGAATACCGGGTTCTGTATGCATTTTTGCCTCCCACTATAAATTCTCCTTTAGTCGCCCACGGCCGAGGCCGCCATCACCTCCGCCTGGCACCGCTGCAGGCCTCACCTCCTCAGGCCCCTCCCAACACAGCGTGCTCTGGAGGGGGCGCACCCCGCCGGTCTGGTTGGACATGCGGCCAGAAGGCGGCCCTGGTAGATAACCATAAACCAGCCGCTCCCGGGGTGGCTGGCCTACACCCAGACTGCACCGTAGGCCCGGCTGACGGCCGATAGGCCCACGAGGCCTTCGACCTACAACTGGCCGCCCCCACCAGCGCACATGCATGCCCCAGCCACCTATCTGCCCGTGTGTCTCTATACAGCTACCTCCGGAAAAAGCCCACCCTCTGCTGTTTCGCCACAGCTGGAGGCAGGAGTGGGGTCGTGGGCCATGACCGGTTCTCCAGGTCGCCTGACCTCCAAAGCCGAGAACTGTGCTTTTTGGGTGGCGTGGGTACAAGGGTGGCTTTGCTGGGACTAAGGGGCCGTGCCGGCCCAATGGTGGCTCCCAGGGGTTTGGGCCAACCGCCGTCGGGCAGGAGGGCCGGCGCGGCCATGGCTGGGCTGCGCCAAGCACTGCGTGGGTGGACACGGTGGGAAATGCCCAAGGGACAGCAGGCCACTGGCCCTTAAGCCTCTGAGTCCCAGACCTTGTGAGCGTCAAGTGGGATCTGGGGCAGAGCGTCAAACACCTACAAGCCTGGATGTTGCCGCCTGCACGGAGTTGCGAGGTCGCCCAAGAATCCACCACCCCCTGGACCCCGAGGCCTGCTGTCGCCTGCCTGGGTGGGCGGCAGGGCCGTGCTGCCGAGGGCTGGTCACCAGACTGGCGGTAATTCGCCAGCACCAGCTAAGCTGAGGCTCAAGAGGCACCCCGTGGCGCCCGTTGCCTTCTGCAGCCATACCACCCTAAACGCACCCCATCTCGTCTGATCCCTGAAGCTAAGCAGGGTCGGGTCTGTTTAGTACCTGGATGGGAGACCACCTGGGGAAACCGGGTGCTGTAGTATTTTTGGCCTCCCAATCCGCCTTTTCCTTTAGTCGCCGGTGCCCGAGGATTCCTCTGCCCCATCCGGGCACTGCTGCAGGCCTCATCTCCTCAAGCCTCTCCCAACACAGCGTGCGTCGGAGGGGGCGCTTCCCGCCGGTTCTGCTGGACATGCCGCCAGAAGGCGGCCCTGGGAGGCAGCCGCACCCCAGCCGCTCCCGGGGTGGCTGGCTCTGACCCAGACTCTGCCGCAGGCCCGGCTGATGATCGGGAGGCCCGCAAGGCCTTCGACCTGCACCTGGCCGACAGCACCAGCGCCCATCCGCGCTGCCGCCACCTGTCTGCCTGTGTG
This sequence comes from Balaenoptera physalus, assembly GCF_965194825.1. Lineage (NCBI taxonomy): Eukaryota > Metazoa > Chordata > Mammalia > Artiodactyla > Balaenopteridae > Balaenoptera > Balaenoptera physalus. The sequence goes on along the minus strand of NW_028125987.1, from coordinate 84,525 downwards.
TCTCTCCACAGCTCCCTCCGGAAAAAGCCCACCCTCCGCCGTTTCGCCACGGTCGTGGGCGGGAGTGGGTTCTTGGGCCGGGACCGGTCCTCTGGCCCAGCCGGTCACCAGGCACAGGCAACTTTGTTCGGCAGTTGGCGTGGGGGCAAGGGTGGCCTTGCTGGGTCTAAGGGGTCGTGCCGACTCAATGGTGTCTCCCAGTGGCTTCGGGCCAACTGCCGTCAGGCAGTAGGGCCGGCCAGGCGGCGGCTGGCCTTTGCCTAGAGCTGTGTGGGCAGACAGAGTGGTGAATGCCGAAGGAACCGCGGGCCACGTGCCCTTAAGCCTCCAAGGCCACGTCCTTGTGAGCGTCAAGAGGGATCTGGGGTGGAGGGCCAAGCGCCTACGGGCCTGGAGGGTCCCGCCTGACCTGAGCTGGGAGGTCACCAGTGTGTCCGCCAACCCAGGGTCCCCGAGGCCTCCTGTCGCCTGCCTTGGCAGACGGCAGGGCCGTGCTGGAGATGGTTGGCTGCCGGGCTGGCGGTATGTCGGCAGCACCAGCGAAGCTGAGCCTCAAGAGGTGCCCCGAGGCTCCCACTGCCTTCTACGGCCATACCACCCTGAACGCGCCCCATCTCGTCTGATCCTGGAAGCTAAGCAGGGTCGGGCCTGGTTAGTACTTGGATGGGAGACCACATTGGAATACCGGGTTCTGTATGCATTTTTGCCTCCCACTATAAATTCTCCTTTAGTCGCCCACGGCCGAGGCCGCCATCACCTCCGCCTGGCACCGCTGCAGGCCTCACCTCCTCAGGCCCCTCCAAACACAGCGTGCTCTGGAGGGGGTGCACCCAACCGGTCTGGTTGGACATGCGGCCAGAAGGCGGCCCTGGTAGATAAACATAAACCAGCCGCTCCCGGGGTGCCTGGCCTACACCCAGACTGCACCGTAGGCCCGGCTGACGGCCGATAGGCCCACGAGGCCTTCGACCTACACCTGGCCGCCCCCACCAGCGCACATGCACGCCCCAGCCACCTATCTGCCCGTGTGTCTCTATACAGCTACCTCCGGAAAAAGCCCACCCTCTGCTGTTTCGCCACAGCTGGAGGCAGGAGTGGGGTCGTGGGCCATGACCGGTTCTCCAGGTCGCCTGACCTCCAAAGCCGAGAACTGTGCTTTTTGGGTGGCGTAGGTACAAGGGTGGCTTTGCTGGGGCTAAGGGGCCGTGCCGGCCCAATGGTGGCTCCCAGTGGCTTTGGGCCAACCGCCGTCGGGCAGGAGGGCCGGCGCGGCCATGGCTGGGCTGCGCCAAGCACTGCGTGGGTGGACACGATGGGAAATGCCCAAGGGACAGCAGGCCACTGGCCCTTAAGCCTCTGAGTCCCAGACCTTGTGAGCGTCAAGTGGGATCTGGGGCAGAGCGTCAAACACCTACAAGCCAGGATGTTGCCGCCTGCACGGAGTTGCGAGGTCGCCCAAGAATCCACCACCCCCTGGACCCCGAGGCCTGCTGTCGCCTGCCTGAGTGGGCGGCAGGGCCGTGCTGCCGAGGGCTGGTCACCAGACTGGCGGTAATTCGCCAGCACCAGCTAAGCTGAGGCTCAAGAGGCACCCCGTGGCGCCCGTTGCCTTCTGCAGCCATACCACCCTAAACGCACCCCATCTCGTCTGATCCCTGAAGCTAAGCAGGGTCGGGTCTGTTTAGTACCTGGATGGGAGACCACCTGGGAAAACCGGGTGCTGTAGTATTTTTGGCCTCCCAATCCGCCTTTTCCTTTAGTCGCCGGTGCCCGAGGATTCCTCTGCCCCATCCGGGCACTGTTGCAGGCCTCATCTCCTCAAGCCTCTCCCAACACAGCGTGCGCCGGAGGGGGCGCTTCCCGCCGGTCCTGCTGGAGATGCCGCCAGAAAGCGGCCCTGGGAGGCAGCTGCACCCCAGCCGCTCCCGGGGTGGCTGGCTCTGACCCAGACTCTGCCGCAGGCCCGGCTGATGATCGGGAGGCCCGCAAGGCCTTCGACCTGCACCTGGCCGACAGCACCAGCGCCCATCCGCGCTGCCGCCACCTGTCTGCCTGTGTGTCTCTCCACAGCTCCCTCCGGAAAAAGCCCACCCTCCGCCGTTTCGCCACGGCCGTGGGCGGGAGTGGGTTCTTGGGCCGGGACCGGTCCTCTGGCCCAGCCGGTCACCAGGCACAGGCAACATTCTTCGGCAGTTGGCGTGGGGGCAAGGGTGGCCTTGCTGGGTCTAAGGGGTCGTGCCGACTCAATGGTGTCTCCCAGTGGTTTCGGGCCAACTGCCGTCAGGCAGTAGGGCCGGCCAGGCGGCGGCTGGCCTTTGCCTAGAGCTGTGTGGGCAGACAGAGTGGTGAATGCCCAAGGAACCGCGGGCCACGTGCCCTTAAGCCTCCAAGGCCACGTCCTTGTGAGCGTCAAGAGGGATCTGGGGTGGAGGGCCAAGTGCCTACGGGCCTGGAGGGTCCCGCCTGAGCTGAGCTGCGAGGTCACCCACGTGTCCGCCAACCCAGGGTCCCCGAGGCCTCCTGTCGCCTGCCTTGGCAGACGGCAGGGCCGTGCTGGAGATGGTTGGCTGCCGGGCTGGCGGTATGTCGGCAGCACCAGCGAAGCTGAGCCTCAAGAGGTGCCCCGTGGCTCCCGCTGCCTTCTACGGCCATACCACCCTGAACGCGCCCCATCTCGTCTGATCCTGGAAGCTAAGCAGGGTCGGGCCTGGTTAGTACTTGGATGGGAGACCACATTGGAATACCGGGTTCTGTATGCATTTTTGCCTCCCACTATAAATTCTCCTTTAGTCGCCCACGGCCGAGGCCGCCATCACCTCCGCCTGGCACCGCTGCAGGCCTCACCTCCTCAGGCCCCTCCCAACACAGCGTGCTCTGGAGGGGGCGCACCCCGCCGGTCTGGTTGGACATGCGGCCAGAAGGCGGCCCTGGTAGATAACCATAAACCAGCCGCTCCCGGGGTGGCTGGCCTACACCCAGACTGCACCGTAGGCCCGGCTGACGGCCGATAGGCCCACGAGGCCTTCGACCTACAACTGGCCGCCCCCACCAGCGCACATGCATGCCCCAGCCACCTATCTGCCCGTGTGTCTCTATACAGCTACCTCCGGAAAAAGCCCACCCTCTGCTGTTTCGCCACAGCTGGAGACAGGAGTGGGGTCGTGGGCCATGACCGGTTCTCCAGGTCGCCTGACCTCCAAAGCCGAGAACTGTGCTTTTTGGGTGGCGTGGGTACAAGGGTGGCTTTGCTGGGGCTAAGGGGCCGTGCCGGCCCAATGGTGGCTCCCAGTGGCTTTGGGCCAACTGCCGTCGGGCAGGAGGGCCGGCGCGGCCATGGCTGGGCTGCGCCAAGCACTGCGTGGGTGGACACGGTGGGAAATGCCCAAGGGACAGCAGGCCACTGGCCCTTAAGCCTCTGAGTCCCAGACCTTGTGAGCGTCAAGTGGGATCTGGGGCAGAGCGTCAAACACCTACAAGCCTGGATGTTGCCGCCTGAACGGAGTTGCGAGGTCGCCCAAGAATCCACCACCCCCTGGACCCCGAGGCCTGCTGTCGCCTGCCTGGGTGGGCGGCAGGGCCGTGCTGCCGAGGGCTGGTCACCAGACCGGCGGTAATTCGCCAGCACCAGCTAAGCTGAGACTCAAGAGGCACCCCGTGGCGCCCGTTGCCTTCTGCAGCCATACCACTCTAAACGCACCCCATCTCGTCTGATCCCTGAAGCTAAGCAGGGTCGGGTCTGTTTAGTACCTGGATGGGAGACCACCTGGGAAAACCGGGTGCTGTAGTATTTTTGGCCTCCCAATCCGCCTTTTCCTTTAGTCGCCGGTGCCCGAGGATTCCTCTGCCCCATCCGGGCACTGCTGCAGGCCTCATCTCCTCAAGCCTCTCCCAACACAGCGTGCGCCGGAGGGGGCGCTTCCCGCCGGTCCTGCTGGACATGCCGCCAGAAGGCGGCCCTGGGAGGCAGCCGCACCCCAGCCGCTCCCGGGGTGGCTGGCTCTGACCCAGACTCTGCCGCAGGCCCGGCTGATGATCGGGAGGCCCGCAAGGCCTTCGACCTGCACCTGGCCGACAGCACCAGCGCCCATCCGCGCTGCCGCCACGTGTCTGCCTGTGTGTCTCTCCACAGCTCCCTCCGGAAAAAGCCCACCCTCCGCCGTTTCGCCACGGCCGTGGGCGGGAGTGGGTTCTTGGGCCGGGACCGGTCCTCTGGCCCAGCCGGTCACCAGGCACAGGCAACTTTCTTCGGCAGTTGGCGTGGGGGCAAGGGTGGCCTTGCTGGGTCTAAGGGGTCGTGCCGACTCAATGGTGTCTCCCAGTGGCTTCGGGCCAACTGCCGTCAGGCAGTAGGGCCGGCCAGGCGGCGGCTGGCCTTTGCCTAGAGCTGTGTGTGCAGACAGAGTGGTGAATGCCCTAGGAACCGCGGGCCATGTGCCCTTAAGCCTCCAAGGCCACGTCCTTGTGAGCGTCAAGAGGGATCTGGGGTGGAGGGCCAAGCGCCTACGGGCCTGGAGGGTCCCGCCTGACCTGAGCTGCGAGGTCACCCACGTGTCCGCCAACCCAGGGTCCCCGAGGCCTCCTGTCGCCTGCCTTGGCAGACGGCAGGGCCGTGCTGGAGATGGTTGGCTGCCGGGCTGGCGGTATGTCGGCAGCACCAGCGAAGCTGAGCCTCAAGAGGTGCCCCGTGGCTCCCGCTGCCTTCTACGGCCATACCACCCTGAACGCGCCCCATCTCGTCTGATCCTGGAAGCTAAGCAGGGTCGGGCCTGGTTAGTACTTGGATGGGAGATCACATTGGAATACCGGGTTCTGTATGCATTTGTGCCTCCCACTATAAATTCTCCTTTAGTCGCCCACGGCCGAGTCCGCCATCACCTCCGCCTGGCACCGCTGCAGGCCTCACCTCCTCAGGCCCCTCCCAACACAGCGTGCTCTGGAGGGGGCGCACCCCGCCGGTCTGGTTGGACATGTGGCCAGAAGGCGGCCCTGGTAGATAACCATAAACCAGCCGCTCCCGGGGTGGCTGGCCTACACCCAGACTGCACCGTAGGCCCGGCTGACAGCCGATAGGCCCACGAGGCCTTCGACCTACACCTGGCCGCCCCCACCAGCGCACATGCACGCCCCAGCCACCTATCTGCCCGTGTGTCTCTATACAGCTACCTCCGGAAAAAGCCCACCCTCTGCTGTTTCGCCACAGCTGGAGGCAGGAGTGGGGTCGTGGGCCATGACCGGTTCTCCAGGTCGCCTGACCTCCAAAGCCGAGAACTGTGCTTTTTGGGTGGCGTGGGTACAAGGGTGGCTTTGCTGGGGCTAAGGGGCCGTGCCGGCCCAATGGTGGCTCCCAGTGGCTTTGGGCCAACCGCCGTCGGGCAGGAGGGCCGGCGCGGCCATGGCTGGGCTGCGCCAAGCACTGCGGGGGTGGACACGGTGGGAAATGCCCAAGGGACAGCAGGCCACTGGCCCTTAAGCCTCTGAGTCCCAGACCTTGTGAGCGTCAAGTGGGATCTGGGGCAGAGCGTCAAACTCCTACAAACCTGGATGTTGCCACCTGAACGGAGTTGCGAGGTCGCCCAAGAATCCACCACCCCCTGGACCCCGAGGCCTGCTGTCGCCTGCCTGGGTTGGCGGCAGGGCCGTGCTGCCGAGGGCTGGTCACCAGACTGGCGGTAATTCGCCAGCACCAGCTAAGCTGAGGCTCAAGAGGCACCCTGTGGCGCCCGTTGCCTTCTGCAGCCATACCACCCTAAACGCACCCCATCTCGTCTGATCCCTGAAGCTAAGCAGGGTCGGGTCTGTTTAGTACCTGGATGGGAGACCACCTGGGAAAACCGGGTGCTGTAGTATTTTTGGCCTCCCAATCCGCCTTTTCCTTTAGTCGCCGGTGCCCGAGGATTCCTCTGCCCCATCCGGGCACTGCTGCAGGCCTCATCTCCTCAAGCCTCTCCCAACACAGCGTGCGCCGGAGGGGGCGCTTCCCGCCGGTCCTGCTGGACATGCCGCCAGAAGGCGGCCCTGGGAGGCAGCCGCACCCCAGCCGCTCCCGGGGTGGCTGGCTCTGACCCAGACTCTGCCGCAGGCCCGGCTGATGATCGGGAGGCCCGCAAGGCCTTCGACCTGCACCTGGCCGACAGCACCAGCGCCCATCCGCGCTGCCGCCACGTGTCTGCCTGTGTGTCTCTCCACAGCTCCCTCCGGAAAAAGCCCACCCTCCGCCGTTTCGCCACGGCCGTGGGCGGGAGTGGGTTCTTGGGCCGGGACCGGTCCTCTGGCCCAGCCGGTCACCAGGCACAGGCAAGTTTGTTCGGCAGTTGGCGTGGGTCAAGGGTGGCCTTGCTGGGTCTAAGGGGTGGTGCCGACTCAATGGTGTCTCCCAGTGGTTTCGGGCCAACTGCCGTCAGGCAGTAGGGCCGGCCAGGCGGCGGCTGGCCTTTGCCTAGAGCTGTGTGGGCAGACAGAGTGGTGAATGCCCAAGGAACCGCGGGCCACGTGCCCTTAAGCCTCCAAGGCCACGTCCTTGTGAGCGTCAAGAGGTATCTGGGGTGGAGGGCCAAGCGCCTACGGGCCTGGAGGGTCCCGCCTGACCTGAGCTGCGAGGTCACCCACGTGTCCGCCAACCCAGGGTCCCCGAGGCCTCCTGTCGCCTGCCTTGGCAGACGGCAGGGCCGTGCTGGAGATGGTTGGCTGCCGGGCTGGCGGTATGTCGGCAGCACCAGCGAAGCTGAGCCTCAAGAGGTGCCCCGTGGCTCCCGCTGCCTTCTACGGCCATACCACCCTGAACGCGCCCCATCTCGTCTGATCCTGGAAGCTAAGCAGGGTCGGGCCTGCTTAGTACTTGGATGGGAGATCACATTGGAATACCGGGTTCTGTATGCATTTGTGCCTCCCACTATAAATTCTCCTTTAGTCGCCCACGGCCGAGTCCGCCATCACCTCCGCCTGGCACCGCTGCAGGCCTCACCTCCTCAGGCCCCTCCCAACACAGCGTGCTCTGGAGGGGGCGCACCCCGCCGGTCTGGTTGGACATGTGGCCAGAAGGCGGCCCTGGTAGATAACCATAAACCAGCCGCTCCCGGGGTGGCTGGCCTACACCCAGACTGCACCGTAGGCCCGGCTGACGGCCGATAGGCCCACGAGGCCTTCGACCTACACCTGGCCGCCCCCACCAGCGCACATGCACGCCCCAGCCACCTATCTGCCCGTGTGTCTCTATACAGCTACCTCCGGAAAAAGCCCACCCTCTGCTGTTTCGCCACAGCTGGAGGCAGGAGTGGGGTCGTGGGCCATGACCGGTTCTCCAGGTCGCCTGACCTCCAAAGCCGAGAACTGTGCTTTTTGGGTGGCGTGGGTACAAGGGTGGCTTTGCTGGGGCTAAGGGGCCGTGCCGGCCCAATGGTGGCTCCCAGTGGCTTTGGGCCAACCGCCGTCGGGCAGGAGGGCCGGCGCGGCCATGGCTGGGCTGCGCCAAGCACTGCGTGGGTGGACACGGTGGGAAATGCCCAAGGGACAGCAGGCCACTGGCCCTTAAGCCTCTGAGTCCCAGACCTTGTGAGCGTCAAGTGGGATCTGGGGCAGAGCGTCAAACTCCTACAAACCTGGATGTTGCCACCTGAACGGAGTTGCGAGGTCGCCCAAGAATCCACCACCCCCTGGACCCCGAGGCCTGCTGTCGCCTGCCTGGGTTGGCGGCAGGGCCGTGCTGCCGAGGGCTGGTCACCAGACTGGCGGTAATTCGCCAGCACCAGCTAAGCTGAGGCTCAAGAGGCACCCCGTGGCGCCCGTTGCCTTCTGCAGCCATACCACCCTAAACGCACCCCATCTCGTCTGATCCCTGAAGCTAAGCAGGGTCGGGTCTGTTTAGTACCTGGATGGGAGACCACCTGGGAAAACCGGGTGCTGTAGTATTTTTGGCCTCCCAATCCGCCTTTTCCTTTAGTCGCCGGTGCCCGAGGATTCCTCTGCCCCATCCGGGCACTGCTGCAGGCCTCATCTCCTCAAGCCTCTCCCAACACAGCGTGCGCCGGAGGGGGCGCTTCCCGCCGGTCCTGCTGGACATGCCGCCAGAAGGCGGCCCTGGGAGGCAGCCGCACCCCAGCCGCTCCCGGGGTGGCTGGCTCTGACCCAGACTCTGCCGCAGGCCCGGCTGATGATCGGGAGGCCCGCAAGGCCTTCGACCTGCACCTGGCCGACAGCACCAGCGCCCATCCGCGCTGCCGCCACCTGTCTGCCTGTGTGTCTCTCCACAGCTCCCTCCGGAAAAAGCCCACCCTCCGCCGTTTCGCCACGGCCGTGGGCGGGAGTGGGTTCTTGGGCCGGGACCGGTCCTCTGGCCCAGCCGGTCACCAGGCACAGGCAAGTTTGTTCGGCAGTTGGCGTGGGTCAAGGGTGGCCTTGCTGGGTCTAAGGGGTCGTGCCGACTCAATGGTGTCTCCCAGTGGTTTCGGGCCAACTGCCGTCAGGCAGTAGGGCCGGCCAGGCGGCGGCTGGCCTTTGCCTAGAGCTGTGTGGGCAGACAGAGTGGTGAATGCCCAAGGAACCGCGGGCCACGTGCCCTTAAGCCTCCAAGGCCACGTCCTTGTGAGCGTCAAGAGGTATCTGGGGTGGAGGGCCAAGCGCCTACGGGCCTGGAGGGTCCCGCCTGACCTGAGCTGCGAGGTCACCCACGTGTCCGCCAACCCAGGGTCCCCGAGGCCTCCTGTCGCCTGCCTTGGCAGACGGCAGGGCCGTGCTGGAGATGGTTGGCTGCCGGGCTGGCGGTATGTCGGCAGCACCAGCGAAGCTGAGCCTCAAGAGGTGCCCCGTGGCTCCCGCTGCCTTCTACGGCCATACCACCCTGAACGCGCCCCATCTCGTCTGATCCTGGAAGCTAAGCAGGGTCGGGCCTGCTTAGTACTTGGATGGGAGATCACATTGGAATACCGGGTTCTGTATGCATTTGTGCCTCCCACTATAAATTCTCCTTTAGTCGCCCACGGCCGAGTCCGCCATCACCTCCGCCTGGCACCGCTGCAGGCCTCACCTCCTCAGGCCCCTCCCAACACAGCGTGCTCTGGAGGGGGCGCACCCCGCCGGTCTGGTTGGACATGTGGCCAGAAGGCGGCCCTGGTAGATAACCATAAACCAGCCGCTCCCGGGGTGGCTGGCCTACACCCAGACTGCACCGTAGGCCCGGCTGACGGCCGATAGGCCCACGAGGCCTTCGACCTACACCTGGCCGCCCCCACCAGCGCACATGCACGCCCCAGCCACCTATCTGCCCGTGTGTCTCTATACAGCTACCTCCGGAAAAAGCCCACCCTCTGCTGTTTCGCCACAGCTGGAGGCAGGAGTGGGGTCGTGGGCCATGACCGGTTCTCCAGGTCGCCTGACCTCCAAAGCCGAGAACTGTGCTTTTTGGGTGGCGTGGGTACAAGGGTGGCTTTGCTGGGGCTAAGGGGCCGTGCCGGCCCAATGGTGGCTCCCAGTGGCTTTGGGCCAACCGCCGTCGGGCAGGAGGGCCGGCGCGGCCATGGGTGGGCTGCGCCAAGCACTGCGGGGGTGGACACGGTGGGAAATGCCCAAGGGACAGCAGGCCACTGGCCCTTAAGCCTCTGAGTCCCAGAACTTGTGAGCGTCAAGTAGGATCTGGGGCAGAGCGTCAAACACCTACAAGCCTGGATGTTGCCGCCTGAACGGAGTTGCGAGGTCGCCCACGAATCCACCACCCCCTGGACCCCGAGGCCTGCTGTCGCCTGCCTGGGTTGGCGGCAGGGCCGTGCTGCCGAGGGCTGGTCACCAGACTGGCGGTAATTCGCCAGCACCAGCTAAGCTGAGGCTCAAGAGGCACCCCGTGGCGCCCGTTGCCTTCTGCAGCCATACCACCCTAAACGCACCCCATCTCGTCTGATCCCTGAAGCTAAGCAGGGTCGGGTCTGTTTAGTACCTGGATGGGAGACCACCTGGGAAAACCGGGTGCTGTAGTATTTTTGGCCTCCCAATCCGCCTTTTCCTTTAGTCGCCGGTGCCCGAGGATTCCTCTGCCCCATCTGGGCACTGCTGCAGGCCTCATCTCCTCAAGCCTCTCCCAACACAGCGTGCGCCGGAGGGGGCGCTTCCCGCCGGTCCTGCTGGACATGCCGCCAGAAGGCGGCCCTGGGAGGCAGCCGCACCCCAGCCGCTCCCGGGGTGGCTGGCTCTGACCCAGACTCTGCCGCAGGCCCGGCTGATGATCGGGAGGCCCGCAAGGCCTTCGACCTGCACCTGGCCGACAGCACCAGCGCCCATCCGCGCTGCCGCCACCTGTCTGCCTGTGTGTCTCTCCACAGCTCCCTCCGGAAAAAGCCCACCCTCCGCCGTTTTGCCACGGCCGTGGGCGGGAGTGGGTTCTTGGGCCGGGACCGGTCCTCTGGCCCAGCCGGTCACCAGGCACAGGCAACTTTCTTCGGCAGTTGGCGTGGGGGCAAGGGTGGCCTTGCTGGGTCTAAGGGGTCGTGCCGACTCAATGGTGTCTCCCAGTGGCTTCGGGCCAACTGCCGTCAGGCAGTAGGGCCGGCCAGGCGGCGGCTGGCCTTTGCCTAGAGCTGTGTGTGCAGACAGAGTGGTGAATGCCCAAGGAACCGCGGGCCATGTGCCCTTAAGCCTCCAAGGCCACGTCCTTGTGAGCGTCAAGAGGGATCTGGGGTGGAGGGCCAAGCGCCTACGGGCCTGGAGGGTCCCGCCTGACCTGAGCTGCGAGGTCACCCACGTGTCCGCCAACCCAGGGTCCCCGAGGCCTCCTGTCGCCTGCCTTGGCAGACGGCAGGGCCGTGCTGGAGATGGTTGGCTGCCGGGCTGGCGGTATGTCGGCAGCACCAGCGAAGCTGAGCCTCAAGAGGTGCCCCGTGGCTCCCGCTGCCTTCTACGGCCATACCACCCTGAACGCGCCCCATCTCGTCTGATCCTGGAAGCTAAGCAGGGTCGGGCCTGGTTAGTACTTGGATGGGAGATCACATTGGAATACCGGGTTCTGTATGCATTTGTGCCTCCCACTATAAATTCTCCTTTAGTCGCCCACGGCCGAGTCCGCCATCACCTCCGCCTGGCACCGCTGCAGGCCTCACCTCCTCAGGCCCCTCCCAACACAGCGTGCTCTGGAGGGGGCGCACCCCGCCGGTCTGGTTGGACATGTGGCCAGAAGGCGGCCCTGGTAGATAACCATAAACCAGCCGCTCCCGGGGTGGCTGGCCTACACCCAGACTGCACCGTAGGCCCGGCTGACGGCCGATAGGCCCACGAGGCCTTCGACCTACACCTGGCCGCCCCCACCAGCGCACATGCACGCCCCAGCCACCTATCTGCCCGTGTGTCTCTATACAGCTACCTCCGGAAAAAGCCCACCCTCTGCTGTTTCGCCACAGCTGGAGGCAGGAGTGGGGTCGTGGGCCATGACCGGTTCTCCAGGTCGCCTGACCTCCAAAGCCGAGAACTGTGCTTTTTGGGTGGCGTGGGTACAAGGGTGGCTTTGCTGGGACTAAGGGGCCGTGCCGGCCCAATGGTGGCTCCCAGTGGTTTGGGCCAACCGCCGTCGGGCAGGAGGGCCGGCGCGGCCATGGCTGGGCTGCGCCAAGCACTGCGTGGGTGGACACGGTGGGAAATGCCCAAGGGACAGCAGGCCACTGGCCCTTAAGCCTCTGAGTCCCAGACCTTGTGAGCGTCAAGTGGGATCTGGGGCAGAGCGTCAAACACCTACAAGCCTGGATGTTGCCGCCTGCACGGAGTTGCGAGGTCGCCCAAGAATCCACCACCCCCTGGACCCCGAGGCCTGCTGTCGCCTGCCTGGGTTGGCGGCAGGGCCGTGCTGCCGAGGGCTGGTCACCAGACTGGCGGTAATTCGCCAGCACCAGCTAAGCTGAGGCTCAAGAGGCACCCCGTGGCGCCCGTTGCCTTCTGCAGCCATACCACCCTAAACGCACCCCATCTCGTCTGATCCCTGAAGCTAAGCAGGGTCGGGTCTGTTTAGTACCTGGATGGGAGACCACCTGGGAAAACCGGGTGCTGTAGTATTTTTGGCCTCCCAATCCGCCTTTTCCTTTAGTCGCCGGTGCCCGAGGATTCCTCTGCCCCATCCGGGCACTGCTGCAGGCCTCATCTCCTCAAGCCTCTCCCAACACAGCGTGCGTCGGAGGGGGCGCTTCCCGCCGGTCCTGCTGGACATGCCGCCAGAAGGCGGCCCTGGGAGGCAGCCGCACCCCAGCCGCTCCCGGGGTGGCTGGCTCTGACCCAGACTCTGCCGCAGGCCCGGCTGATGATCGGGAGGCCCGCAAGGCCTTCGACCTGCACCTGGCCGACAGCACCAGCGCCCATCCGCGCTGCCGCCACCTGTCTGCCTGTGTGTCTCTCCACAGCTCCCTCCGGAAAAAGCCCACCCTCCGCCGTTTCGCCACGGTCGTGGGCGGGAGTGGGTTCTTGGGCCGGGACCGGTCCTCTGGCCCAGCCGGTCACCAGGCACAGGCAACTTTGTTCGGCAGTTGGCGTGGGGGCAAGGGTGGCCTTGCTGGGTCTAAGGGGTCGTGCCGACTCAATGGTGTCTCCCAGTGGCTTCGGGCCAACTGCCGTCAGGCAGTAGGGCCGGCCAGGCGGCGGCTGGCCTTTGCCTAGAGCTGTGTGGGCAGACAGAGTGGTGAATGCCGAAGGAACCGCGGGCCACGTGCCCTTAAGCCTCCAAGGCCACGTCCTTGTGAGCGTCAAGAGGGATCTGGGGTGGAGGGCCAAGCGCCTACGGGCCTGGAGGGTCCCGCCTGACCTGAGCTGGGAGGTCACCAGTGTGTCCGCCAACCCAGGGTCCCCGAGGCCTCCTGTCGCCTGCCTTGGCAGACGGCAGGGCCGTGCTGGAGATGGTTGGCTGCCGGGCTGGCGGTATGTCGGCAGCACCAGCGAAGCTGAGCCTCAAGAGGTGCCCCGAGGCTCCCACTGCCTTCTACGGCCATACCACCCTGAACGCGCCCCATCTCGTCTGATCCTGGAAGCTAAGCAGGGTCGGGCCTGGTTAGTACTTGGATGGGAGACCACATTGGAATACCGGGTTCTGTATGCATTTTTGCCTCCCACTATAAATTCTCCTTTAGTCGCCCACGGCCGAGGCCGCCATCACCTCCGCCTGGCACCGCTGCAGGCCTCACCTCCTCAGGCCCCTCCCAACACAGCGTGCTCTGGAGGGGGCGCACCCCGCCGGTCTGGTTGGACATGTGGCCAGAAGGCGGCCCTGGTAGATAACCATAAACCAGCCGCTCCCGGGGTGGCTGGCCTACACCCAGACTGCACCGTAGGCCCGGCTGACGGCCGATAGGCCCACGAGGCCTTCGACCTACACCTGGCCGCCCCCACCAGCGCACATGCACGCCCCAGCCACCTATCTGCCCGTGTGTCTCTATACAGCTACCTCCGGAAAAAGCCCACCCTCTGCTGTTTCGCCACAGCTGGAGGCAGGAGTGGGGTCGTGGGCCATGACCGGTTCTCCAGGTCGCCTGACCTCCAAAGCCGAGAACTGTGCTTTTTGGGTGGCGTGGGTACAAGGGTGGCTTTGCTGGGGCTAAGGGGCCGTGCCGGCCCAATGGTGGCTCCCAGTGGCTTTGGGCCAACCGCCGTCGGGCAGGAGGGCCGGCGCGGCCATGGCTGGGCTGCGCCAAGCACTGCGGGGGTGGACACGGTGGGAAATGCCCAAGGGACAGCAGGCCACTGGCCCTTAAGCCTCTGAGTCCCAGACCTTGTGAGCGTCAAGTGGGATCTGGGGCAGAGCGTCAAACTCCTACAAACCTGGATGTTGCCACCTGAACGGAGTTGCGAGGTCGCCCAAGAATCCACCACCCCCTGGACCCCGAGGCCTGCTGTCGCCTGCCTGGGTTGGCGGCAGGGCCGTGCTGCCGAGGGCTGGTCACCAGACTGGCGGTAATTCGCCAGCACCAGCTAAGCTGAGGCTCAAGAGGCACCCCGTGGCGCCCGTTGCCTTCTGCAGCCATACCACCCTAAACGCACCCCATCTCGTCTGATCCCTGAAGCTAAGCAGGGTCGGGTCTGTTTAGTACCTGGATGGGAGACCACCTGGGAAAACCGGGTGCTGTAGTATTTTTGGCCTCCCAATCCGCCTTTTCCTTTAGTCGCCGGTGCCCGAGGATTCCTCTGCCCCATCCGGGCACTGCTGCAGGCCTCATCTCCTCAAGCCTCTCCCAACACAGCGTGCGCCGGAGGGGGCGCTTCCCGCCGGTCCTGCTGGACATGCCGCCAGAAGGCGGCCCTGGGAGGCAGCCGCACCCCAGCCGCTCCCGGGGTGGCTGGCTCTGACCCAGACTCTGCCGCAGGCCCGGCTGATGATCGGGAGGCCCGCAAGGCCTTCGACCTGCACCTGGCCGACAGCACCAGCGCCCATCCGCGCTGCCGCCACGTGTCTGCCTGTGTGTCTCTCCACAGCTCCCTCCGGAAAAAGCCCACCCTCCGCCGTTTCGCCACGGCCGTGGGCGGGAGTGGGTTCTTGGGCCGGGACCGGTCCTCTGGCCCAGCCGGTCACCAGGCACAGGCAAGTTTGTTCGGCAGTTGGCGTGGGTCAAGGGTGGCCTTGCTGGGTCTAAGGGGTGGTGCCGACTCAATGGTGTCTCCCAGTGGTTTCGGGCCAACTGCCGTCAGGCAGTAGGGCCGGCCAGGCGGCGGCTGGCCTTTGCCTAGAGCTGTGTGGGCAGACAGAGTGGTGAATGCCCAAGGAACCGCGGGCCACGTGCCCTTAAGCCTCCAAGGCCACGTCCTTGTGAGCGTCAAGAGGTATCTGGGGTGGAGGGCCAAGCGCCTACGGGCCTGGAGGGTCCCGCCTGACCTGAGCTGCGAGGTCACCCACGTGTCCGCCAACCCAGGGTCCCCGAGGCCTCCTGTCGCCTGCCTTGGCAGACGGCAGGGCCGTGCTGGAGATGGTTGGCTGCCGGGCTGGCGGTATGTCGGCAGCACCAGCGAAGCTGAGCCTCAAGAGGTGCCCCGTGGCTCCCGCTGCCTTCTACGGCCATACCACCCTGAACGCGCCCCATCTCGTCTGATCCTGGAAGCTAAGCAGGGTCGGGCCTGCTTAGTACTTGGATGGGAGATCACATTGGAATACCGGGTTCTGTATGCATTTGTGCCTCCCACTATAAATTCTCCTTTAGTCGCCCACGGCCGAGTCCGCCATCACCTCCGCCTGGCACCGCTGCAGGCCTCACCTCCTCAGGCCCCTCCCAACACAGCGTGCTCTGGAGGGGGCGCACCCCGCCGGTCTGGTTGGACATGTGGCCAGAAGGCGGCCCTGGTAGATAACCATAAACCAGCCGCTCCCGGGGTGGCTGGCCTACACCCAGACTGCACCGTAGGCCCGGCTGACGGCCGATAGGCCCACGAAGCCTTCGACCTACACCTGGCCGCCCCCACCAGCGCACATGCACGCCCCAGCCACCTATCTGCCCGTGTGTCTCTATACAGCTACCTCCGGAAAAAGCCCACCCTCTGCTGTTTCGCCACAGCTGGAGGCAGGAGTGGGGTCGTGGGCCATGACCGGTTCTCCAGGTCGCCTGACCTCCAAAGCCGAGAACTGTGCTTTTTGGGTGGCGTGGGTACAAGGGTGGCTTTGCTGGGGCTAAGGGGCCGTGCCGGCCCAATGGTGGCTCCCAGTGGCTTTGGGCCAACCGCCGTCGGGCAGGAGGGCCGGCGCGGCCATGGCTGGGCTGCGCCAAGCACTGCGTGGGTGGACACGGTGGGAAATGCCCAAGGGACAGCAGGCCACTGGCCCTTAAGCCTCTGAGTCCCAGACCTTGTGAGCGTCAAGTGGGATCTGGGGCAGAGCGTCAAACTCCTACAAACCTGGATGTTGCCACCTGAACGGAGTTGCGAGGTCGCCCAAGAATCCACCACCCCCTGGACCCCGAGGCCTGCTGTCGCCTGCCTGGGTTGGCGGCAGGGCCGTGCTGCCGAGGGCTGGTCACCAGACTGGCGGTAATTCGCCAGCACCAGCTAAGCTGAGGCTCAAGAGGCACCCCGTGGCGCCCGTTGCCTTCTGCAGCCATACCACCCTAAACGCACCCCATCTCGTCTGATCCCTGAAGCTAAGCAGGGTCGGGTCTGTTTAGTACCTGGATGGGAGACCACCTGGGAAAACCGGGTGCTGTAGTATTTTTGGCCTCCCAATCCGCCTTTTCCTTTAGTCGCCGGTGCCCGAGGATTCCTCTGCCCCATCCGGGCACTGCTGCAGGCCTCATCTCCTCAAGCCTCTCCCAACACAGCGTGCGCCGGAGGGGGCGCTTCCCGCCGGTCCTGCTGGACATGCCGCCAGAAGGCGGCCCTGGGAGGCAGCCGCACCCCAGCCGCTCCCGGGGTGGCTGGCTCTGACCCAGACTCTGCCGCAGGCCCGGCTGATGATCGGGAGGCCCGCAAGGCCTTCGACCTGCACCTGGCCGACAGCACCAGCGCCCATCCGCGCTGCCGCCACCTGTCTGCCTGTGTGTCTCTCCACAGCTCCCTCCGGAAAAAGCCCACCCTCCGCCGTTTCGCCACGGCCGTGGGCGGGAGTGGGTTCTTGGGCCGGGACCGGTCCTCTGGCCCAGCCGGTCACCAGGCACAGGCAAGTTTGTTCGGCAGTTGGCGTGGGTCAAGGGTGGCCTTGCTGGGTCTAAGGGGTCGTGCCGACTCAATGGTGTCTCCCAGTGGTTTCGGGCCAACTGCCGTCAGGCAGTAGGGCCGGCCAGGCGGCGGCTGGCCTTTGCCTAGAGCTGTGTGGGCAGACAGAGTGGTGAATGCCCAAGGAACCGCGGGCCACGTGCCCTTAAGCCTCCAAGGCCACGTCCTTGTGAGCGTCAAGAGGTATCTGGGGTGGAGGGCCAAGCGCCTACGGGCCTGGAGGGTCCCGCCTGACCTGAGCTGCGAGGTCACCCACGTGTCCGCCAACCCAGGGTCCCCGAGGCCTCCTGTCGCCTGCCTTGGCAGACGGCAGGGCCGTGCTGGAGATGGTTGGCTGCCGGGCTGGCGGTATGTCGGCAGCACCAGCGAAGCTGAGCCTCAAGAGGTGCCCCGTGGCT
Organism: Balaenoptera physalus; assembly: GCF_965194825.1. Taxonomy (NCBI): domain Eukaryota; kingdom Metazoa; phylum Chordata; class Mammalia; order Artiodactyla; family Balaenopteridae; genus Balaenoptera; species Balaenoptera physalus. The sequence continues at coordinate 67,486 of NW_028125987.1, read as the reverse complement.
CCCGCTGCCTTCTACGGCCATACCACCCTGAACGCGCCCCATCTCGTCTGATCCTGGAAGCTAAGCAGGGTCGGGCCTGGTTAGTACTTGGATGGGAGACCACATTGGAATACCGGGTTCTGTATGCATTTTTGCCTCCCACTATAAATTCTCCTTTAGTCGCCCACGGCCGAGGCCGCCATCACCTCCGCCTGGCACCACTGCAGGCCTCACCTCCTCAGGCCCCTCCCAACACAGCGTGCTCTGGAGGGGGCGCACCCCGCCGGTCTGGTTGGACATGTGGCCAGAAGGCGGCCCTGGTAGATAACCATAAACCAGCCGCTCCCGGGGTGGCTGGCCTACACCCAGACTGCACCGTAGGCCCGGCTGACGGCCGATAGGCCCACGAGGCCTTCGAGCTACACCTGGCCGCCCCCACCAGCGCACATGCACGCCCCAGCCACCTATCTGCCCGTGTGTCTCTATACAGCTACCTCCGGAAAAAGCCCACCCTCTGCTGTTTCGCCACAGCTGGAGGCAGGAGTGGGGTCGTGGGCCATGACCGGTTCTCCAGGTCGCCTGACCTCCAAAGCCGAGAACTGTGCTTTTTGGGTGGCGTGGGTACAAGGGTGGCTTTGCTGGGGCTAAGGGGCCGTGCCGGCCCAATGGTGGCTCCCAGTGGCTTTGGGCCAACCGCCGTCGGGCAGGAGGGCCGGCGCGGCCATGGCTGGGCTGCGCCAAGCACTGCGGGGGTGGACACGGTGGGAAATGCCCAAGGGACAGCAGGCCACTGGCCCTTAAGCCTCTGAGTCCCAGAACTTGTGAGCGTCAAGTAGGATCTGGGGCAGAGCGTCAAACACCTACAAGCCTGGATGTTGCCGCCTGAACGGAGTTGCGAGGTCGCCCAAGAATCCACCACCCCCTGGACCCCGAGGCCTGCTGTCGCCTGCCTGGGTTGGCGGCAGGGCCGTGCTGCCGAGGGCTGGTCACCAGACTGGCGGTAATTCGCCAGCACCAGCTAAGCTGAGGCTCAAGAGGCACCCCGTGGTGCCCGTTGCCTTCTGCAGCCATACCACCCTAAACGCACCCCATCTCGTCTGATCCCTGAAGCTAAGCAGGGTCGGGTCTGTTTAGTACCTGGATGGGAGACCACCTGGGAAAACCGGGTGCTGTAGTATTTTTGGCCTCCCAATCCGCCTTTTCCTTTAGTCGCCGGTGCCCGAGGATTCCTCTGCCCCATCTGGGCACTGCTGCAGGCCTCATCTCCTCAAGCCTCTCCCAACACAGCGTGCGCCGGAGGGGGCGCTTCCCGCCGGTCCTGCTGGACATGCCGCCAGAAGGCGGCCCTGGGAGGCAGCCGCACCCCAGCCGCTCCCGGGGTGGCTGGCTCTGACCCAGACTCTGCCGCAGGCCCGGCTGATGATCGGGAGGCCCGCAAGGCCTTCGACCTGCACCTGGCCGACAGCACCAGCGCCCATCCGCGCTGCCGCCACCTGTCTGCCTGTGTGTCTCTCCACAGCTCCCTCCGGAAAAAGCCCACCCTCCGCCGTTTCGCCACGGCCGTGGGCGGGAGTGGGTTCTTGGGCCGGGACCGGTCCTCTGGCCCAGCCGGTCACCAGGCACAGGCAACTTTCTTCGGCAGTTGGCGTGGGGGCAAGGGTGGCCTTGCTGGGTCTAAGGGGTCGTGCCGACTCAATGGTGTCTCCCAGTGGCTTCGGGCCAACTGCCGTCAGGCAGTAGGGCCGGCCAGGCGGCGGCTGGCCTTTGCCTAGAGCTGTGTGTGCAGACAGAGTGGTGAATGCCCAAGGAACCGCGGGCCATGTGCCCTTAAGCCTCCAAGGCCACGTCCTTGTGAGCGTCAAGAGGGATCTGGGGTGGAGGGCCAAGCGCCTACGGGCCTGGAGGGTCCCGCCTGACCTGAGCTGCGAGGTCACCCACGTGTCCGCCAACCCAGGGTCCCTGAGGCCTCCTGTCGCCTGCCTTGGCAGACGGCAGGGCCGTGCTGGAGATGGTTGGCTGCCGGGCTGGCGGTATGTCGGCAGCACCAGCGAAGCTGAGCCTCAAGAGGTGCCCCGTGGCTCCCGCTGCCTTCTACGGCCATACCACCCTGAACGCGCCCCATCTCGTCTGATCCTGGAAGCTAAGCAGGGTCGGGCCTGGTTAGTACTTGGATGGGAGATCACATTGGAATACCGGGTTCTGTATGCATTTGTGCCTCCCACTATAAATTCTCCTTTAGTCGCCCACGGCCGAGTCCGCCATCACCTCCGCCTGGCACCGCTGCAGGCCTCACCTCCTCAGGCCCCTCCCAACACAGCGTGCTCTGGAGGGGGCGCACCCCGCCGGTCTGGTTGGACATGTGGCCAGAAGGCGGCCCTGGTAGATAACCATAAACCAGCCGCTCCCGGGGTGGCTGGCCTACACCCAGACTGCACCGTAGGCCCGGCTGACGGCCGATAGGCCCACGAGGCCTTCGACCTACACCTGGCCGCCCCCACCAGCGCACATGCACGCCCCAGCCACCTATCTGCCCGTGTGTCTCTATACAGCTACCTCCGGAAAAAGCCCACCCTCTGCTGTTTCGCCACAGCTGGAGGCAGGAGTGGGGTCGTGGGCCATGACCGGTTCTCCAGGTCGCCTGACCTCCAAAGCCGAGAACTGTGCTTTTTGGGTGGCGTGGGTACAAGGGTGGCTTTGCTGGGACTAAGGGGCCGTGCCGGCCCAATGGTGGCTCCCAGTGGTTTGGGCCAACCGCCGTCGGGCAGGAGGGCCGGCGCGGCCATGGCTGGGCTGCGCCAAGCACTGCGTGGGTGGACACGGTGGGAAATGCCCAAGGGACAGCAGGCCACTGGCCCTTAAGCCTCTGAGTCCCAGACCTTGTGAGCGTCAAGTGGGATCTGGGGCAGAGCGTCAAACAACTACAAGCCTGGATGTTGCCGCCTGCACGGAGTTGCGAGGTCGCCCAAGAATCCACCACCCCCTGGACCCCGAGGCCTGCTGTCGCCTGCCTGGGTTGGCGGCAGGGCCGTGCTGCCGAGGGCTGGTCACCAGACTGGCGGTAATTCGCCAGCACCAGCTAAGCTGAGGCTCAAGAGGCACCCCGTGGCGCCCGTTGCCTTCTGCAGCCATACCACCCTAAACGCACCCCATCTCGTCTGATCCCTGAAGCTAAGCAGGGTCGGGTCTGTTTAGTACCTGGATGGGAGACCACCTGGGAAAACCGGGTGCTGTAGTATTTTTGGCCTCCCAATCCGCCTTTTCCTTTAGTCGCCGGTGCCCGAGGATTCCTCTGCCCCATCCGGGCACTGCTGCAGGCCTCATCTCCTCAAGCCTCTCCCAACACAGCGTGCGTCGGAGGGGGCGCTTCCTGCCGGTCCTGCTGGACATGCCGCCAGAAGGCGGCCCTGGGAGGCAGCCGCACCCCAGCCGCTCCCGGGGTGGCTGGCTCTGACCCAGACTCTGCCGCAGGCCCGGCTGATGATCGGGAGGCCCGCAAGGCCTTCGACCTGCACCTGGCCGACAGCACCAGCGCCCATCCGCGCTGCCGCCACCTGTCTGCCTGTGTGTCTCTCCACAGCTCCCTCCGGAAAAAGCCCACCCTCCGCCGTTTCGCCACGGTCGTGGGCGGGAGTGGGTTCTTGGGCCGGGACCGGTCCTCTGGCCCAGCCGGTCACCAGGCACAGGCAACTTTGTTCGGCAGTTGGCGTGGGGGCAAGGGTGGCCTTGCTGGGTCTAAGGGGTCGTGCCGACTCAATGGTGTCTCCCAGTGGCTTCGGGCCAACTGCCGTCAGGCAGTAGGGCCGGCCAGGCGGCGGCTGGCCTTTGCCTAGAGCTGTGTGGGCAGACAGAGTGGTGAATGCCCAAGGAACCGCGGGCCACGTGCCCTTAAGCCTCCAAGGCCACGTCCTTGTGAGCGTCAAGAGGGATCTGGGGTGGAGGGCCAAGCGCCTATGGGCCTGGAGGGTCCCGCCTGACCTGAGCTGGGATGTCACCAGTGTGTCCGCCAACCCAGGGTCCCCGAGGCCTCCTGTCGCCTGCCTTGGCAGACGGCAGGGCCGTGCTGGAGATGGTTGGCTGCCGGGCTGGCGGTATGTCGGCAGCACCAGCGAAGCTGAGCCTCAAGAGGTGCCCCGTGGATCCCACTGCCTTCTACGGCCATACCACCCTGAACGCGCCCCATCTCGTATGATCCTGGAAGCTAAGCAGGGTCGGGCCTGGTTAGTACTTGGATGGGAGACCACATTGGAATACCGGGTTCTGTATGCATTTTTGCCTCCCACTATAAATTCTCCTTTAGTCGCCCACGGCCGAGGCCGCCATCACCTCCGCCTGGCACCGCTGCAGGCCTCACCTCCTCAGGCCCCTCCAAACACAGCGTGCTCTGGAGGGGGTGCACCCAACCGGTCTGGTTGGACATGCGGCCAGAAGGCGGCCCTGGTAGATAAACATAAACCAGCCGCTCCCGGGGTGCCTGGCCTACACCCAGACTGCACCGTAGGCCCGGCTGACGGCCGATAGGCCCACGAGGCCTTCGACCTACACCTGGCCGCCCCCACCAGCGCACATGCACGCCCCAGCCACCTATCTGCCCGTGTGTCTCTATACAGCTACCTCCGGAAAAAGCCCACCCTCTGCTGTTTCGCCACAGCTGGAGGCAGGAGTGGGGTCGTGGGCCATGACCGGTTCTCCAGGTCGCCTGACCTCCAAAGCCGAGAACTGTGCTTTTTGGGTGGCGTAGGTACAACGGTGGCTTTGCTGGGGCTAAGGGGCCGTGCCGGCCCAATGGTGGCTCCCAGTGGCTTTGGGCCAACCGCCGTCGGGCAGGAGGGCCGGCGCGGCCATGGCTGGGCTGCGCCAAGCACTGCGTGGGTGGACACGATGGGAAATGCCCAAGGGACAGCAGGCCACTGGCCCTTAAGCCTCTGAGTCCCAGACCTTGTGAGCGTAAAGTGGGATCTGGGGCAGAGCGTCAGACACCTACAAGCCTGGATGTTGCCGCCTGCACGGAGTTGCGAGGTCGCCCAAGAATCCACCACCCCCTGGACCCCGAGGCCTGCTGTCGCCTGCCTGGGTGGGCGGCAGGGCCGTGCTGCCGAGGGCTGGTCACCAGACTGTCGGTAATTCGCCAGCACCAGCTAAGCTGAGGCTCAAGAGGCACCCCGTGGCGCCCGTTGCCTTCTGCAGCCATACCACCCTAAACGCACCCCATCTCGTCTGATCCCTGAAGCTAAGCAGGGTCGGGTCTGTTTAGTACCTGGATGGGAGACCACCTGGGAAAACCGGGTGCTGTAGTATTTTTGGCCTCCCAATCCGCCTTTTCCTTTAGTCGCCGGTGCCCGAGGATTCCTCTGCCCCATCCGGGCACTGCTGCAGGCCTCATCTCCTCAAGCCTCTCCCAACACAGCGTGCGCCGGAGGGGGCGCTTCCCGCCGGTCCTGCTGGAGATGCCGCCAGAAGGCGGCCCTGGGAGGCAGCTGCACCCCAGCCGCTCCCGGGGTGGCTGGCTCTGACCCAGACTCTGCCGCAGGCCCGGCTGATGATCGGGAGGCCCGCAAGGCCTTCGACCTGCACCTGGCCGACAGCACCAGCGCCCATCCGCGCTGCCGCCACCTGTCTGCCTGTGTGTCTCTCCACAGCTCCCTCCGGAAAAAGCCCACCCTCCGCCGTTTCGCCACGGCCGTGGGCGGGAGTGGGTTCTTGGGCCGGGACCGGTCCTCTGGCCCAGCCGGTCACCAGGCACAGGCAACTTTCTTCGGCAGTTGGCGTGGGGGCAAGGGTGGCCTTGCTGGGTCTAAGGGGTCGTGCCGACTCAATGGTGTCTCCCAGTGGCTTCGGGCCAACTGCCGTCAGGCAGTAGGGCCGGCCAGGCGGCGGCTGGCCTTTGCCTAGAGCTGTGTGTGCAGACAGAGTGGTGAATGCCCAAGGAACCGCGGGCCATGTGCCCTTAAGCCTCCAAGGCCACGTCCTTGTGAGCGTCAAGAGGGATCTGGGGTGGAGGGCCAAGCGCCTACGGGCCTGGAGGGTCCCGCCTGACCTGAGCTGCGAGGTCACCCACGTGTCCGCCAACCCAGGGTCCCCGAGGCCTCCTGTCGCCTGCCTTGGCAGACGGCAGGGCCGTGCTGGAGATGGTTGGCTGCCGGGCTGGCGGTATGTCGGCAGCACCAGCGAAGCTGAGCCTCAAGAGGTGCCCCGTGGCTCCCGCTGCCTTCTATGGCCATACCACCCTGAACGCGCCCCATCTCGTCTGATCCTGGAAGCTAAGCAGGGTCGGGCCTGGTTAGTACTTGGATGGGAGATCACATTGGAATACCGGGTTCTGTATGCATTTGTGCCTCCCACTATAAATTCTCCTTTAGTCGCCCACGGCCGAGTCCGCCATCACCTCCGCCTGGCACCGCTGCAGGCCTCACCTCCTCAGGCCCCTCCCAACACAGCGTGCTCTGGAGGGGGCGCACCCCGCCGGTCTGGTTGGACATGTGGCCAGAAGGCGGCCCTGGTAGATAACCATAAACCAGCCGCTCCCGGGGTGGCTGGCCTACACCCAGACTGCACCGTAGGCCCGGCTGACGGCCGATAGGCCCACGAGGCCTTCGACCTACACCTGGCCGCCCCCACCAGCGCACATGCACGCCCCAGCCACCTATCTGCCCGTGTGTCTCTATACAGCTACCTCCGGAAAAAGCCCACCCTCTGCTGTTTCGCCACAGCTGGAGGCAGGAGTGGGGTCGTGGGCCATGACCGGTTCTCCAGGTCGCCTGACCTCCAAAGCCGAGAACTGTGCTTTTTGGGTGGCGTGGGTACAAGGGTGGCTTTGCTGGGGCTAAGGGGCCGTGCCGGCCCAATGGTGGCTCCCAGTGGCTTTGGGCCAACCGCCGTCGGGCAGGAGGGCCGGCGCGGCCATGGCTGGGCTGCGCCAAGCACTGCGGGGGTGGACACGGTGGGAAATGCCCAAGGGACAGCAGGCCACTGGCCCTTAAGCCTCTGAGTCCCAGACCTTGTGAGCGTCAAGTGGGATCTGGGGCAGAGCGTCAAACTCCTACAAACCTGGATGTTGCCACCTGAACGGAGTTGCGAGGTCGCCCAAGAATCCACCACCCCCTGGACCCCGAGGCCTGCTGTCGCCTGCCTGGGTTGGCGGCAGGGCCGTGCTGCCGAGGGCTGGTCACCAGACTGGCGGTAATTCGCCAGCACCAGCTAAGCTGAGGCTCAAGAGGCACCCCGTGGCGCCGGTTGCCTTCTGCAGCCATACCACCCTAAACGCACCCCATCTCGTCTGATCCCTGAAGCTAAGCAGGGTCGGGTCTGTTTAGTACCTGGATGGGAGACCACCTGGGAAAACCGGGTGCTGTAGTATTTTTGGCCTCCCAATCCGCCTTTTCCTTTAGTCGCCGGTGCCCGAGGATTCCTCTGCCCCATCCGGGCACTGCTGCAGGCCTCATCTCCTCAAGCCTCTCCCAACACAGCGTGCGCCGGAGGGGGCGCTTCCCGCCGGTCCTGCTGGACATGCCGCCAGAAGGCGGCCCTGGGAGGCAGCCGCACCCCAGCCGCTCCCGGGGTGGCTGGCTCTGACCCAGACTCTGCCGCAGGCCCGGCTGATGATCGGGAGGCCCGCAAGGCCTTCGACCTGCACCTGGCCGACAGCACCAGCGCCCATCCGCGCTGCCGCCACCTGTCTGCCTGTGTGTCTCTCCACAGCTCCCTCCGGAAAAAGCCCACCCTCCGCCGTTTCGCCACGGCCGTGGGCGGGAGTGGGTTCTTGGGCCGGGACCGGTCCTCTGGCCCAGCCGGTCACCAGGCACAGGCAAGTTTGTTCGGCAGTTGGCGTGGGTCAAGGGTGGCCTTGCTGGGTCTAAGGGGTCGTGCCGACTCAATGGTGTCTCCCAGTGGTTTCGGGCCAACTGCCGTCAGGCAGTAGGGCCGGCCAGGCGGCGGCTGGCCTTTGCCTAGAGCTGTGTGGGCAGACAGAGTGGTGAATGCCCAAGGAACCGCGGGCCACGTGCCCTTAAGCCTCCAAGGCCACGTCCTTGTGAGCGTCAAGAGGTATCTGGGGTGGAGGGCCAAGCGCCTACGGGCCTGGAGGGTCCCGCCTGACCTGAGCTGCGAGGTCACCCACGTGTCCGCCAACCCAGGGTCCCCGAGGCCTCCTGTCGCCTGCCTTGGCAGACGGCAGGGCCGTGCTGGAGATGGTTGGCTGCCGGGCTGGCGGTATGTCGGCAGCACCAGCGAAGCTGAGCCTCAAGAGGTGCCCCGTGGCTCCCGCTGCCTTCTACGGCCATACCACCCTGAACGCGCCCCATCTCGTCTGATCCTGGAAGCTAAGCAGGGTCGGGCCTGGTTAGTACTTGGATGGGAGACCACATTGGAATACCGGGTTCTGTATGCATTTTTGCCTCCCACTATAAATTCTCCTTTAGTCGCCCACGGCCGAGGCCGCCATCACCTCCGCCTGGCACCACTGCAGGCCTCACCTCCTCAGGCCCCTCCCAACACAGCGTGCTCTGGAGGGGGCGCACCCCGCCGGTCTGGTTGGACATGCGGCCAGAAGGCGGCCCTGGTAGATAACCATAAACCAGCCGCTCCCGGGGTGGCTGGCCTACACCCAGACTGCACCGTAGGCCCGGCTGACGGCCGATAGGCCCACGAGGCCTTCGAGCTACACCTGGCCGCCCCCACCAGCGCACATGCACGCCCCAGCCACCTATCTGCCCGTGTGTCTCTATACAGCTACCTCCGGAAAAAGCCCACCCTCTGCTGTTTCGCCACAGCTGGAGGCAGGAGTGGGGTCGTGGGCCATGACCGGTTCTCCAGGTCGCCTGACCTCCAAAGCCGAGAACTGTGCTTTTTGGGTGGCGTGGGTACAAGGGTGGCTTTGCTGGGGCTAAGGGGCCGTGCCGGCCCAATGGTGGCTCCCAGTGGCTTTGGGCCAACCGCCGTCGGGCAGGAGGGCCGGCGCGGCCATGGCTGGGCTGCGCCAAGCACTGCGGGGGTGGACACGGTGGGAAATGCCCAAGGGACAGCAGGCCACTGGCCCTTAAGCCTCTGAGTCCCAGACCTTGTGAGCGTCAAGTAGGATCTGGGGCAGAGCGTCAAACACCTACAAGCCTGGATGTTGCCGCCTGAACGGAGTTGCGAGGTCGCCCAAGAATCCACCACCCCCTGGACCCCGAGGCCTGCTGTCGCCTGCCTGGGTTGGCGGCAGGGCCGTGCTGCCGAGGGCTGGTCACCAGACTGGCGGTAATTCGCCAGCACCAGCTAAGCTGAGGCTCAAGAGGCACCCCGTGGCGCCCGTTGCCTTCTGCAGCCATACCACCCTAAACGCACCCCATCTCGTCTGATCCCTGAAGCTAAGCAGGGTCGGGTCTGTTTAGTACCTGGATGGGAGACCACCTGGGAAAACCGGGTGCTGTAGTATTTTTGGCCTCCCAATCCGCCTTTTCCTTTAGTCGCCGGTGCCCGAGGATTCCTCTGCCCCATCTGGGCACTGCTGCAGGCCTCATCTCCTCAAGCCTCTCCCAACACAGCGTGCGCCGGAGGGGGCGCTTCCCGCCGGTCCTGCTGGACATGCCGCCAGAAGGCGGCCCTGGGAGGCAGCCGCACCCCAGCCGCTCCCGGGGTGGCTGGCTCTGACCCAGACTCTGCCGCAGGCCCGGCTGATGATCGGGAGGCCCGCAAGGCCTTCGACCTGCACCTGGCCGACAGCACCAGCGCCCATCCGCGCTGCCGCCACCTGTCTGCCTGTGTGTCTCTCCACAGCTCCCTCCGGAAAAAGCCCACCCTCCGCCGTTTCGCCACGGCCGTGGGCGGGAGTGGGTTCTTGGGCCGGGACCGGTCCTCTGGCCCAGCCGGTCACCAGGCACAGGCAACTTTCTTCGGCAGTTGGCGTGGGGGCAAGGGTGGCCTTGCTGGGTCTAAGGGGTCGTGCCGACTCAATGGTGTCTCCCAGTGGCTTCGGGCCAACTGCCGTCAGGCAGTAGGGCCGGCCAGGCGGCGGCTGGCCTTTGCCTAGAGCTGTGTGTGCAGACAGAGTGGTGAATGCCCAAGGAACCGCGGGCCATGTGCCCTTAAGCCTCCAAGGCCACGTCCTTGTGAGCGTCAAGAGGGATCTGGGGTGGAGGGCCAAGCGCCTACGGGCCTGGAGGGTCCCGCCTGACCTGAGCTGCGAGGTCACCCACGTGTCCGCCAACCCAGGGTCCCCGAGGCCTCCTGTCGCCTGCCTTGGCAGACGGCAGGGCCGTGCTGGAGATGGTTGGCTGCCGGGCTGGCGGTATGTCGGCAGCACCAGCGAAGCTGAGCCTCAAGAGGTGCCCCGTGGCTCCCGCTGCCTTCTACGGCCATACCACCCTGAACGCGCCCCATCTCGTCTGATCCTGGAAGCTAAGCAGGGTCGGGCCTGGTTAGTACTTGGATGGGAGACCACATTGGAATACCGGGTTCTGTATGCATTTTTGCCTCCCACTATAAATTCTCCTTTAGTCGCCCACGGCCGAGGCCGCCATCACCTCCGCCTGGCACCACTGCAGGCCTCACCTCCTCAGGCCCCTCCCAACACAGCGTGCTCTGGAGGGGGCGCACCCCGCCGGTCTGGTTGGACATGCGGCCAGAAGGCGGCCCTGGTAGATAACCATAAACCAGCCGCTCCCGGGGTGGCTGGCCTACACCCAGACTGCACCGTAGGCCCGGCTGACGGCCGATAGGCCCACGAGGCCTTCGACCTACACCTGGCCGCCCCCACCAGCGCACATGCACGCCCCAGCCACCTATCTGCCCGTGTGTCTCTATACAGCTACCTCCGGAAAAAGCCCACCCTCTGCTGTTTCGCCACAGCTGGAGGCAGGAGTGGGGTCGTGGGCCATGACCGGTTCTCCAGGTCGCCTGACCTCCAAAGCCGAGAACTGTGCTTTTTGGGTGGCGTGGGTACAAGGGTGGCTTTGCTGGGGCTAAGGGGCCGTGCCGGCCCAATGGTGGCTCCCAGTGGCTTTGGGCCAACCGCCGTCGGGCAGGAGGGCCGGCGCGGCCATGGCTGGGCTGCGCCAAGCACTGCGGGGGTGGACACGGTGGGAAATGCCCAAGGGACAGCAGGCCACTGGCCCTTAAGCCTCTGAGTCCCAGACCTTGTGAGCGTCAAGTGGGATCTGGGGCAGAGCGTCAAACTCCTACAAACCTGGATGTTGCCACCTGAACGGAGTTGCGAGGTCGCCCAAGAATCCACCACCCCCTGGACCCCGAGGCCTGCTGTCGCCTGCCTGGGTTGGCGGCAGGGCCGTGCTGCCGAGGGCTGGTCACCAGACTGGCGGTAATTCGCCAGCACCAGCTAAGCTGAGGCTCAAGAGGCACCCCGTGGCGCCCGTTGCCTTCTGCAGCCATACCACCCTAAACGCACCCCATCTCGTCTGATCCCTGAAGCTAAGCAGGGTCGGGTCTGTTTAGTACCTGGATGGGAGACCACCTGGGAAAACCGGGTGCTGTAGTATTTTTGGCCTCCCAATCCGCCTTTTCCTTTAGTCGCCGGTGCCCGAGGATTCCTCTGCCCCATCCGGGCACTGCTGCAGGCCTCATCTCCTCAAGCCTCTCCCAACACAGCGTGCGCCGGAGGGGGCGCTTCCCGCCGGTCCTGCTGGACATGCCGCCAGAAGGCGGCCCTGGGAGGCAGCCGCACCCCAGCCGCTCCCGGGGTGGCTGGCTCTGACCCAGACTCTGCCGCAGGCCCGGCTGATGATCGGGAGGCCCGCAAGGCCTTCGACCTGCACCTGGCCGACAGCACCAGCGCCCATCCGCGCTGCCGCCACCTGTCTGCCTGTGTGTCTCTCCACAGCTCCCTCCGGAAAAAGCCCACCCTCCGCCGTTTCGCCACGGCCGTGGGCGGGAGTGGGTTCTTGGGCCGGGACCGGTCCTCTGGCCCAGCCGGTCACCAGGCACAGGCAAGTTTGTTCGGCAGTTGGCGTGGGTCAAGGGTGGCCTTGCTGGGTCTAAGGGGTCGTGCCGACTCAATGGTGTCTCCCAGTGGTTTCGGGCCAACTGCCGTCAGGCTGTAGGGCCGGCCAGGCGGCGGCTGGCCTTTGCCTAGAGCTGTGTGGGCAGACAGAGTGGTGAATGCCCAAGGAACCGCGGGCCACGTGCCCTTAAGCCTCCAAGGCCACGTCCTTGTGAGCGTCAAGAGGTATCTGGGGTGGAGGGCCAAGCGCCTACGGGCCTGGAGGGTCCCGCCTGACCTGAGCTGCGAGGTCACCCACGTGTCCGCCAACCCAGGGTCCCCGAGGCCTCCTGTCGCCTGCCTTGGCAGACGGCAGGGCCGTGCTGGAGATGGTTGGCTGCCGGGCTGGCGGTATGTCGGCAGCACCAGCGAAGCTGAGCCTCAAGAGGTGCCCCGTGGCTCCCGCTGCCTTCTACGGCCATACCACCCTGAACGCGCCCCATCTCGTCTGATCCTGGAAGCTAAGCAGGGTCGGGCCTGGTTAGTACTTGGATGGGAGACCACATTGGAATACCGGGTTCTGTATGCATTTGTGCCTCCCACTATAAATTCTCCTTTAGTCGCCCACGGCCGAGGCCGCCATCACCTCCGCCTGGCACCGCTGCAGGCCTCACCTCCTCAGGCCCCTCCCAACACAGCGTGCTCTGGAGGGGGCGCACCCCGCCGGTCTGGTTGGACATGCGGCCAGAAGGCGGCCCTGGTAGATAACCATAAACCAGCCGCTCCCGGGGTGGCTGGCCTACACCCAGACTGCACCGTAGGCCCGGCTGACGGCCGATAGGCCCACGAGGCCTTCGACCTACACCTGGCCGCCCCCACCAGCGCACATGCACGCCCCAGCCACCTATCTGCCCGTGTGTCTCTATACAGCTACCTCCGGAAAAAGCCCACCCTCTGCTGTTTCGCCACAGCTGGAGGCAGGAGTGGGGTCGTGGGCCATGACCGGTTCTCCAGGTCGCCTGACCTCCAAAGCCGAGAACTGTGCTTTTTGGGTGGCGTGGGTACAAGGGTGGCTTTGCTGGGGCTAAGGGGCCGTGCCGGCCCAATGGTGGCTCCCAGTGGCTTTGGGCCAACCGCCGTCGGGCAGGAGGGCCGGCGCGGCCATGGCTGGGCTGCGCCAAGCACTGCGTGGGTGGACACGGTGGGAAATGCCCAAGGGACAGCAGGCCACTGGCCCTTAAGCCTCTGAGTCCCAGACCTTGTGAGCGTCAAGTGGGATCTGGGGCAGAGCGTCAAACACCTACAAGCCTGGATGTTGCCGCCTGCACGGAGTTGCGAGGTCGCCCAAGAATCCACCACCCCCTGCACCCCGAGGCCTGCTGTCGCCTGCCTGGGTGGGCGGCAGGGCCGTGCTGCCGAGGGCTGGTCACCAGACTGGCGGTAATTCGCCAGCACCAGCTAAGCTGAGGCTCAAGAGGCACCCCGTGGCGCCCGTTGCCTTCTGCAGCCATACCACCCTAAACGCACCCCATCTCGTCTGATCCCTGAAGCTAAGCAGGGTCGGGTCTGTTTAGTACCTGGATGGGAGACCACCTGGGAAAACCGGGTGCTGTAGTATTTTTGGCCTCCCAATCCGCCTTTTCCTTTAGTCGCCGGTGCCCGAGGATTCCTCTGCCCCATCCGGGCACTGCTGCAGGCCTCATCTCCTCAAGCCTCTCCCAACACAGCGTGCGCCGGAGGGGGCGCTTCCCGCCGGTCCTGCTGGACATGCCGCCAGAAGGCGGCCCTGGGAGGCAGCCGCACCCCAGCCGCTCCCGGGGTGGCTGGCTCTGACCCAGACTCTGCCGCAGGCCCGGCTGATGATCGGGAGGCCCGCAAGGCCTTCGACCTGCACCTGGCCGACAGCGCCAGCGCCCATCCGCGCTGCCGCCACCTGTCTGCCTGTGTGTCTCTCCACAGCTCCCTCCGGAAAAAGCCCACCCTCCGCCGTTTCGCCACGGCCGTGGGCGGGAGTGGGTTCTTGGGCCGGGACCGGTCCTCTGGCCCAGCCGGTCACCAGGCAAAGGCAACTTTGTTCGGCAGTTGGCGTGGGGGCAAGGGTGGCCTTGCTGGGTCTAAGGGTTCGTGCCGACTCAATGGTGTCTCCCAGGGGCTTCGGGCCAACTGCCGTCAGGCAGTAGGGCCGGCCAGGCGGCGGCTGGCCTTTGCCTAGAGCTGTGTGGGCAGACAGAGTGGTGAATGCCCGAGGAACCGCGGGCCACGTGCCCTTAAGCCTCCAAGGCCACGTCCTTGTGAGCGTCAAGAGGGATCTGGGGTGGAGGGCCAAGCGCCTACGGGCCTGGAGGGTCCCGCCTGACCTGAGCTGCGAGGTCACCCACGTGTCCGCCAACCCAGGGTCCCCGAGGCCTCCTGTCGCCTGCCTTGGCAGACGGCAGGGCCGTGCTGGAGATGGTTGGCTGCCGGGCTGGCGGTATGTCGGCAGCACCAGCGAAGCTGAGCCTCAAGAGGTGCCCCGTGGCTCCCGCTGCCTTCTACGGCCATACCACCCTGAACGCGCCCCATCTCGTCTGATCCTGGAAGCTAAGCAGGGTCGGGCCTGGTTAGTACTTGGATGGGAGATCACATTGGAATACCGGGTTCTGTATGCATTTGTGCCTCCCACTATAAATTCTCCTTTAGTCGCCCACGGCCGAGTCCGCCATCACCTCCGCCTGGCACCGCTGCAGGCCTCACCTCCTCAGGCCCCTCCCAACACAGCGTGCTCTGGAGGGGGCGCACCCCGCCGGTCTGGTTGGACATGTGGCCAGAAGGCGGCCCTGGTAGATAACCATAAACCAGCCGCTCCCGGGGTGGCTGGCCTACACCCAGACTGCACCGTAGGCCCGGCTGACGGCCGATAGGCCCACGAGGCCTTCGACCTACACCTGGCCGCCCCCACCAGCGCACATGCACGCCCCAGCCACCTATCTGCCCGTGTGTCTCTATACAGCTACCTCCGGAAAAAGCCCACCCTCTGCTGTTTCGCCACAGCTGGAGGCAGGAGTGGGGTCGTGGGCCATGACCGGTTCTCCAGGTCGCCTGACCTCCAAAGCCGAGAACTGTGCTTTTTGGGTGGCGTGGGTACAAGGGTGGCTTTGCTGGGGCTAAGGGGCCGTGCCGGCCCAATGGTGGCTCCCAGTGGCTTTGGGCCAACCGCCGTCGGGCAGGAGGGCCGGCGCGGCCATGGCTGGGCTGCGCCAAGCACTGCGGGGGTGGACACGGTGGGAAATGCCCAAGGGACAGCAGGCCACTGGCCCTTAAGCCTCTGAGTCCCAGACCTTGTGAGCGTCAAGTGGGATCTGGGGCAGAGCGTCAAACTCCTACAAACCTGGATGTTGCCACCTGAACGGAGTTGCGAGGTCGCCCAAGAATCCACCACCCCCTGGACCCCGAGGCCTGCTGTCGCCTGCCTGGGTTGGAGGCAGGGCCGTGCTGCCGAGGGCTGGTCACCAGACTGGCGGTAATTCGCCAGCACCAGCTAAGCTGAGGCTCAAGAGGCACCCCGTGGCGCCCGTTGCCTTCTGCAGCCATACCACCCTAAACGCACCCCATCTCGTCTGATCCCTGAAGCTAAGCAGGGTCGGGTCTGTTTAGTACCTGGATGGGAGACCACCTGGGAAAACCGGGTGCTGTAGTATTTTTGGCCTCCCAATCCGCCTTTTCCTTTAGTCGCCGGTGCCCGAGGATTCCTCTGCCCCATCCGGGCACTGCTGCAGGCCTCATCTCCTCAAGCCTCTCCCAACACAGCGTGCGCCGGAGGGGGCGCTTCCCGCCGGTCCTGCTGGACATGCCGCCAGAAGGCGGCCCTGGGAGGCAGCCGCACCCCAGCCGCTCCCGGGGTGGCTGGCTCTGACCCAGACTCTGCCGCAGGCCCGGCTGATGATCGGGAGGCCCGCAAGGCCTTCGACCTGCACCTGGCCGACAGCACCAGCGCCCATCCGCGCTGCCGCCACCTGTCTGCCTGTGTGTCTCTCCACAGCTCCCTCCGGAAAAAGCCCACCCTCCGCCGTTTCGCCACGGCCGTGGGCGGGAGTGGGTTCTTGGGCCGGGACCGGTCCTCTGGCCCAGCCGGTCACCAGGCACAGGCAAGTTTGTTCGGCAGTTGGCGTGGGTCAAGGGTGGCCTTGCTGGGTCTAAGGGGTCGTGCCGACTCAATGGTGTCTCCCAGTGGCTTCGGGCCAACTGCCGTCAGGCAGTAGGGCCGGCCAGGCGGCGGCTGGCCTTTGCCTAGAGCTGTGTGTGCAGACAGAGTGGTGAATGCCCAAGGAACCGCGGGCCATGTGCCCTTAAGCCTCCAAGGCCACGTCCTTGTGAGCGTCAAGAGGGATCTGGGGTGGAGGGCCAAGCGCCTACGGGCCTGGAGGGTCCCGCCTGACCTGAGCTGCGAGGTCACCCACGTGTCCGCCAACCCAGGGTCCCCGAGGCCTCCTGTCGCCTGCCTTGGCAGACGGCAGGGCCGTGCTGGAGATGGTTGGCTGCCGGGCTGGCGGTATGTCGGCAGCACCAGCGAAGCTGAGCCTCAAGAGGTGCCCCGTGGCTCCCGCTGCCTTCTACGGCCATACCACCCTGAACGCGCCCCATCTCGTCTGATCCTGGAAGCTAAGCAGGGTCGGGCCTGGTTAGTACTTGGATGGGAGATCACATTGGAATACCGGGTTCTGTATGCATTTGTGCCTCCCACTATAAATTCTCCTTTAGTCGCCCACGGCCGAGTCCGCCATCACCTCCGCCTGGCACCGCTGCAGGCCTCACCTCCTCAGGCCCCTCCCAACACAGCGTGCTCTGGAGGGGGCGCACACCGCCGGTCTGGTTGGACATGTGGCCAGAAGGCGGCCCTGGTAGATAACCATAAACCAGCCGCTCCCGGGGTGGCTGGCCTACACCCAGACTGCACCGTAGGCCCGGCTGACGGCCGATAGGCCCACGAGGCCTTCGACCTACACCTGGCCGCCCCCACCAGCGCACATGCACGCCCCAGCAACCTATCTGCCCGTGTGTCTCTATACAGCTACCTCCGGAAAAAGCCCACCCTCTGCTGTTTCGCCACAGCTGGAGGCAGGAGTGGGGTCGTGGGCCATGACCGGTTCTCCAGGTCGCCTGACCTCCAAAGCCGAGAACTGTGCTTTTTGGGTGGCGTGGGTACAAGGGTGGCTTTGCTGGGGCTAAGGGGCCGTGCCGGCCCAATGGTGGCTCCCAGTGGCTTTGGGCCAACCGCCGTCGGGCAGGAGGGCCGGCGCGGCCATGGCTGGGCTGCGCCAAGCACTGCGTGGGTGGACACGGTGGGAAATGCCCAAGGGACAGCAGGCCACTGGCCCTTAAGCCTCTGAGTCCCAGACCTTGTGAGCGTCAAGTGGGATCTGGGGCAGAGCGTCAAACACCTACAAGCCTGCATGTTGCCGCCTGCACGGAGTTGCGAGGTCGCCCAAGAATCCACCACCCCCTGGACCCCGAGGCCTGCTGTCGCCTGCCTGGGTGGGCGGCAGGGCCGTGCTGCCGAGGGCTGGTCACCAGACTGGCGGTAATTCGCCAGCACCAGCTAAGCTGAGGCTCAAGAGGCACCCCGTGGCGCCCGTTGCCTTCTGCAGCCATACCACCCTAAACGCACCCCATCTCGTCTGATCCCTGAAGCTAAGCAGGGTCGGGTCTGTTTAGTACCTGGATGGGAGACCACCTGGGAAAACCGGGTGCTGTAGTATTTTTGGCCTCCCAATCCGCCTTTTCCTTTAGTCGCCGGTGCCCGAGGATTCCTCTGCCCCATCCGGGCACTGCTGCAGGCCTCATCTCCTCAAGCCTCTCCCAACACAGCGTGCGTCGGAGGGGGCGCTTCCCGCCGGTCCTGCTGGACATGCCGCCAGAAGGCGGCCCTGGGAGGCAGCCGCACCCCAGCCGCTCCCGGGGTGGCTGGCTCTGACCCAGACTCTGCCGCAGGCCCGGCTGATGATCGGGAGGCCCGCAAGGCCTTCGACCTGCACCTGGCCGACAGCACCAGCGCCCATCCGCGCTGCCGCCACCTGTCTGCCTGTGTGTCTCTCCACAGCTCCCTCCGGAAAAAGCCCACCCTCCGCCGTTTCGCCACGGTCGTGGGCGGGAGTGGGTTCTTGGGCCGGGACCGGTCCTCTGGCCCAGCCGGTCACCAGGCACAGGCAACTTTGTTCGGCAGTTGGCGTAGGGGCAAGGGTGGCCTTGCTGGGTCTAAGGGGTCGTGCCGACTCAATGGTGTCTCCCAGTGGCTTCGGGCCAACTGCCGTCAGGCAGTAGGGCCGGCCAGGCGGCGGCTGGCCTTTGCCTAGAGCTGTGTGGGTAGACAGAGTGGTGAATGCCCAAGGAACCGCGGGCCACGTGCCCTTAAGCCTCCAAGGCCACGTCCTTGTGAGCGTCAAGAGGGATCTGGGGTGGAGGGCCAAGCGCCTACGGGCCTGGAGGGTCCCGCCTGACCTGAGCTGCGAGGTCACCCACGTGTCCGCCAACCCAGGGTCCCCGAGGCCTCCTGTCGCCTGCCTTGGCAGACGGCAGGGCCGTGCTGGAGATGGTTGGCTGCCGGGCTGGCGGTATGTCGGCAGCACCAGCGAAGCTGAGCCTCAAGAGGTGCCCCGTGGCTCCCGCTGCCTTCTACGGCCATACCACCCTGAACGCGCCCCATCTCGTCTGATCCTGGAAGCTAAGCAGGGTCGGGCCTGGTTAGTACTTGGATGGGAGATCACATTGGAATACCGGGTTCTGTATGCATTTGTGCCTCCCACTATAAATTCTCCTTTAGTCGCCCACGGCCGAGTCCGCCATCACCTCCGCCTGGCACCGCTGCAGGCCTCACCTCCTCAGGCCCCTCCCAACACAGCGTGCTCTGGAGGGGGCGCACCCCGCCGGTCTGGTTGGACATGTGGCCAGAAGGCGGCCCTGGTAGATAACCATAAACCAGCCGCTCCCGGGGTGGCTGGCCTACACCCAGACTGCACCGTAGGCCCGGCTGACGGCCGATAGGCCCACGAGGCCTTCGACCTACACCTGGCCGCCCCCACCAGCGCACATGCACGCCCCAGCCACCTATCTGCCCGTGTGTCTCTATACAGCTACCTCCGGAAAAAGCCCACCCTCTGCTGTTTCGCCACAGCTGGAGGCAGGAGTGGGGTCGTGGACCATGACCAGTTCTCCAGGTCGCCTGACCTCCAAAGCCGAGAACTGTGCTTTTTGGGTGGCGTGGGTACAAGGGTGGCTTTGCTGGGGCTAAGGGGCCGTGCCGGCCCAATGGTGGCTCCCAGTGGCTTTGGGCCAACCGCCGTCGGGCAGGAGGGCCGGCGCGGCCATGGCTGGGCTGCGCCAAGCACTGCGGGGGTGGACACGGTGGGAAATGCCCAAGGGACAGCAGGCCACTGGCCCTTAAGCCTCTGAGTCCCAGACCTTGTGAGCGTCAAGTGGGATCTGGGGCAGAGCGTCAAACTCCTACAAACCTGGATGTTGCCACCTGAACGGAGTTGCGAGGTCGCCCAAGAATCCACCACCCCCTGGACCCCGAGGCCTGCTGTCGCCTGCCTGGGTTGGCGGCAGGGCCGTGCTGCCGAGGGCTGGTCACCAGACTGGCGGTAATTCGCCAGCACCAGCTAAGCTGAGGCTCAAGAGGCACCCCGTGGCGCCCGTTGCCTTCTGCAGCCATACCACCCTAAACGCACCCCATCTCGTCTGATCCCTGAAGCTAAGCAGGGTCGGGTCTGTTTAGTACCTGGATGGGAGACCACCTGGGAAAACCGGGTGCTGTAGTATTTTTGGCCTCCCAATCCGCCTTTTCCTTTAGTCGCCGGTGCCCGAGGATTCCTCTGCCCCATCCGGGCACTGCTGCAGGCCTCATCTCCTCAAGCCTCTCCCAACACAGCGTGCGCCGGAGGGGGCGCTTCCCGCCGGTCCTGCTGGACATGCCGCCAGAAGGCGGCCCTGGGAGGCAGCCGCACCCCAGCCGCTCCCGGGGTGGCTGGCTCTGACCCAGACTCTGCCGCAGGCCCGGCTGATGATCGGGAGGCCCGCAAGGCCTTCGACCTGCACCTGGCCGACAGCACCAGCGCCCATCCGCGCTGCCGCCACCTGTCTGCCTGTGTGTCTCTCCACAGCTCCCTCCGGAAAAAGCCCACCCTCCGCCGTTTCGCCACGGCCGTGGGCGGGAGTGGGTTCTTGGGCCGGGACCGGTCCTCTGGCCCAGCCGGTCACCAGGAACAGGCAAGTTTGTTCGGCAGTTGGCGTGGGTCAAGGGTGGCCTTGCTGGGTCTAAGGGGTCGTGCCGACTCAATGGTGTCTCCCAGTGGCTTCGGGCCAACTGCCATCAGGCAGTAGGGCCGGCCAGGCGGCGGCTGGCCTTTGCCTAGAGCTGTGTGTGCAGACAGAGTGGTGAATGCCCAAGGAACCGCGGGCCATGTGCCCTTAAGCCTCCAAGGCCACGTCCTTGTGAGCGTCAAGAGGGATCTGGGGTGGAGGGCCAAGCGCCTACGGGCCTGGAGGGTCCCGCCTGACCTGAGCTGCGAGGTCACCCACGTGTCCGCCAACCCAGGGTCCCCGAGGCCTCCTGTCGCCTGCCTTGGCAGACGGCAGGGCCGTGCTGGAGATGGTTGGCTGCCGGGCTGGCGGTATGTCGGCAGCACCAGCGAAGCTGAGCCTCAAGAGGTGCCCCGTGGCTCCCGCTGCCTTCTACGGCCATACCACCCTGAACGCGCCCCATCTCGTCTGATCCTGGAAGCTAAGCAGGGTCGGGCCTGGTTAGTACTTGGATGGGAGATCACATTGGAATACCGGGTTCTGTATGCATTTGTGCCTCCCACTATAAATTCTCCTTTAGTCGCCCACGGCCGAGTCCGCCATCACCTCCGCCTGGCACCGCTGCAGGCCTCACCTCCTCAGGCCCCTCCCAACACAGCGTGCTCTGGAGGGGGCGCACACCGCCGGTCTGGTTGGACATGTGGCCAGAAGGCGGCCCTGGTAGATAACCATAAACCAGCCGCTCCCGGGGTGGCTGGCCTACACCCAGACTGCACCGTAGGCCCGGCTGACGGCCGATAGGCCCACGAGGCCTTCGACCTACACCTGGCCGCCCCCACCAGCGCACATGCACGCCCCAGCCACCTATCTGCCCGTGTGTCTCTATACAGCTACCTCCGGAAAAAGCCCACCCTCTGCTGTTTCGCCACAGCTGGAGGCAGGAGTGGGGTCGTGGGCCATGACCGGTTCTCCAGGTCGCCTGACCTCCATAGCCGAGAACTGTGCTTTTTGGGTGGCGTGGGTACAAGGGTGGCTTTGCTGGGGCTAAGGGGCCGTGCCGGCCCAATGGTGGCTCCCAGTGGCTTTGGGCCAACCGCCGTCGGGCAGGAGGGCCGGCGCGGCCATGGCTGGGCTGCGCCAAGCACTGCGGGGGTGGACACGGTGGGAAATGCCCAAGGGACAGCAGGCCACTGGCCCTTAAGCCTCTGAGTCCCAGACCTTGTGAGCGTCAAGTGGGATCTGGGGCAGAGCGTCAAACTCCTACAAACCTGGATGTTGCCACCTGAACGGAGTTGCGAGGTCGCCCAAGAATCCACCACCCCCTGGACCCCGAGGCCTGCTGTCGCCTGCCTGGGTTGGAGGCAGGGCCGTGCTGCCGAGGGCTGGTCACCAGACTGGCGGTAATTCGCCAGCACCAGCTAAGCTGAGGCTCAAGAGGCACCCCGTGGCGCCCGTTGCCTTCTGCAGCCATACCACCCTAAACGCACCCCATCTCGTCTGATCCCTGAAGCTAAGCAGGGTCGGGTCTGTTTAGTACCTGGATGGGAGACCACCTGGGAAAACCGGGTGCTGTAGTATTTTTGGCCTCCCAATCCGCCTTTTCCTTTAGTCGCCGGTGCCCGAGGATTCCTCTGCCCCATCCGGGCACTGCTGCAGGCCTCATCTCCTCAAGCCTCTCCCAACACAGCGTGCGCCGGAGGGGGCGCTTCCCGCCGGTCCTGCTGGACATGCCGCCAGAAGGCGGCCCTGGGAGGCAGCCGCACCCCAGCCGCTCCCGGGGTGGCTGGCTCTGACCCAGACTCTGCCGCAGGCCCGGCTGATGATCGGGAGGCCCGCAAGGCCTTCGACCTGCACCTGGCCGACAGCACCAGCGCCCATCCGCGCTGCCGCCACCTGTCTGCCTGTGTGTCTCTCCACAGCTCCCTCCGGAAAAAGCCCACCCTCCGCCGTTTCGCCACGGCCGTGGGCGGGAGTGGGTTCTTGGGCCGGGACCGGTCCTCTGGCCCAGCCGGTCACCAGGCACAGGCAAGTTTGTTCGGCAGTTGGCGTGGGTCAAGGGTGGCCTTGCTGGGTCTAAGGGGTCGTGCCGACTCAATGGTGTCTCCCAGTGGCTTCGGGCCAACTGCCGTCAGGCAGTAGGGCCGGCCAGGCGGCGGCTGGCCTTTGCCTAGAGCTGTGTGTGCAGACAGAGTGGTGAATGCCCAAGGAACCGCGGGCCATGTGCCCTTAAGCCTCCAAGGCCACGTCCTTGTGAGCGTCAAGAGGGATCTGGGGTGGAGGGCCAAGCGCCTACGGGCCTGGAGGGTCCCGCCTGACCTGAGCTGCGAGGTCACCCACGTGTCCGCCAACCCAGGGTCCCCGAGGCCTCCTGTCGCCTGCCTTGGCAGACGGCAGGGCCGTGCTGGAGATGGTTGGCTGCCGGGCTGGCGGTATGTCGGCAGCACCAGCGAAGCTGAGCCTCAAGAGGTGCCCCGTGGCTCCCGCTGCCTTCTACGGCCATACCACCCTGAACGCGCCCCATCTCGTCTGATCCTGGAAGCTAAGCAGGGTCGGGCCTGGTTAGTACTTGGATGGGAGATCACATTGGAATACCGGGTTCTGTATGCATTTGTGCCTCCCACTATAAATTCTCCTTTAGTCGCCCACGGCCGAGTCCGCCATCACCTCCGCCTGGCACCGCTGCAGGCCTCACCTCCTCAGGCCCCTCCCAACACAGCGTGCTCTGGAGGGGGCGCACACCGCCGGTCTGGTTGGACATGTGGCCAGAAGGCGGCCCTGGTAGATAACCATAAACCAGCCGCTCCCGGGGTGGCTGGCCTACACCCAGACTGCACCGTAGGCCCGGCTGACGGCCGATAGGCCCACGAGGCCTTCGACCTACACCTGGCCGCCCCCACCAGCGCACATGCACGCCCCAGCCACCTATCTGCCCGTGTGTCTCTATACAGCTACCTCCGGAAAAAGCCCACCCTCTGCTGTTTCGCCACAGCTGGAGGCAGGAGTGGGGTCGTGGGCCATGACCGGTTCTCCAGGTCGCCTGACCTCCAAAGCCGAGAACTGTGCTTTTTGGGTGGCGTGGGTACAAGGGTGGCTTTGCTGGGGCTAAGGGGCCGTGCCGGCCCAATGGTGGCTCCCAGTGGCTTTGGGCCAACCGCCGTCGGGCAGGAGGGCCGGCGCGGCCATGGCTGGGCTGCGCCAAGCACTGCGGGGGTGGACACGGTGGGAAATGCCCAAGGGACAGCAGGCCACTGGCCCTTAAGCCTCTGAGTCCCAGACCTTGTGAGCGTCAAGTGGGATCTGGGGCAGAGCGTCAAACTCCTACAAACCTGGATGTTGCCACCTGAACGGAGTTGCGAGGTCGCCCAAGAATCCACCACCCCCTGGACCCCGAGGCCTGCTGTCGCCTGCCTGGGTTGGAGGCAGGGCCGTGCTGCCGAGGGCTGGTCACCAGACTGGCGGTAATTCGCCAGCACCAGCTAAGCTGAGGCTCAAGAGGCACCCCGTGGCGCCCGTTGCCTTCTGCAGCCATACCACCCTAAACGCACCCCATCTCGTCTGATCCCTGAAGCTAAGCAGGGTCGGGTCTGTTTAGTACCTGGATGGGAGACCACCTGGGAAAACCGGGTGCTGTAGTATTTTTGGCCTCCCAATCCGCCTTTTCCTTTAGTCGCCGGTGCCCGAGGATTCCTCTGCCCCATCCGGGCACTGCTGCAGGCCTCATCTCCTCAAGCCTCTCCCAACACAGCGTGCGCCGGAGGGGGCGCTTCCCGCCGGTCCTGCTGGACATGCCGCCAGAAGGCGGCCCTGGGAGGCAGCCGCACCCCAGCCGCTCCCGGGGTGGCTGGCTCTGACCCAGACTCTGCCGCAGGCCCGGCTGATGATCGGGAGGCCCGCAAGGCCTTCGACCTGCACCTGGCCGACAGCACCAGCGCCCATCCGCGCTGCCGCCACCTGTCTGCCTGTGTGTCTCTCCACAGCTCCCTCCGGAAAAAGCCCACCCTCCGCCGTTTCGCCACGGCCGTGGGCGGGAGTGGGTTCTTGGGCCGGGACCGGTCCTCTGGCCCAGCCGGTCACCAGGCAAAGGCAACTTTGTTCGGCAGTTGGCGTGGGGGCAAGGGTGGCCTTGCTGGGTCTAAGGGTTCGTGCCGACTCAATGGTGTCTCCCAGGGGCTTCGGGCCAACTGCCGTCAGGCAGTAGGGCCGGCCAGGCGGCGGCTGGCCTTTGCCTAGAGCTGTGTGGGCAGACAGAGTGGTGAATGCCCGAGGAACCGCGGGCCACGTGCCCTTAAGCCTCCAAGGCCACGTCCTTGTGAGCGTCAAGAGGGATCTGGGGTGGAGGGCCAAGCGCCTACGGGCCTGGAGGGTCCCGCCTGACCTGAGCTGCGAGGTCACCCACGTGTCCGCCAACCCAGGGTCCCCGAGGCCTCCTGTCGCCTGCCTTGGCAGACGGCAGGGCCGTGCTGGAGATGGTTGGCTGCCGGGCTGGCGGTATGTCGGCAGCACCAGCGAAGCTGAGCCTCAAGAGGTGCCCCGTGGCTCCCGCTGCCTTCTACGGCCATACCACCCTGAACGCGCCCCATCTCGTCTGATCCTGGAAGCTAAGCAGGGTCGGGCCTGGTTAGTACTTGGATGGGAGACCACATTGGAATACCGGGTTCTGTATTCATTTTTGCCTCCCACTATAAATTCTCCTTTAGTCGCCCACGGCCGAGACCGCCATCACCTCCGCCTGGCACCGCTGCAGGCCTCACCTCCTCAGGCCCCTCCCAACACAGCGTGCTCTGAAGGGGGCGCACACCGCCGGTCTGGTTGGACATGCGGCCAGAAGGCGGCCCTGGTAGATAACCATAAACCAGCCGCTCCCGGGGTGGCTGGCCTACACCCAGACTGCACCGTAGGCCCGGCTGACGGCCGATAGGCCCACGAGGCCTTCGACCTACACCTGGCCGCCCCCACCAGCGCACATGCACGCCCCAGCCACCTATCTGCCCGTGTGTCTCTATACAGCTACCTCCGGAAAAAGCCCACCCTCTGCTGTTTCGCCACAGCTGGAGGCAGGAGTGGGGTCGTGGGCCATGACCGGTTCTCCAGGTCGCCTGACCTCCAAAGCCGAGAACTGTGCTTTTTGGGTGGCGTGGGTACAAGGGTGGCTTTGCTGGGGCTAAGGGGCCGTGCCGGCCCAATGGTGGCTCCCAGTGGCTTTGGGCCAACCGCCGTCGGGCAGGAGGGCCGGCGCGGCCATGGCTGGGCTGCGCCAAGCACTGCGTGGGTGGACACGGTGGGAAATGCCCAAGGGACAGCAGGCCACTGGCCCTTAAGCCTCTGAGTCCCAGACCTTGTGAGCGTCAAGTGGGATCTGGGGCAGAGCGTCAAACACCTACAAGCCTGCATGTTGCCGCCTGCACGGAGTTGCGAGGTCGCCCAAGAATCCACCACCCCCTGGACCCCGAGGCCTGCTGTCGCCTGCCTGGGTGGGCGGCAGGGCCGTGCTGCCGAGGGCTGGTCACCAGACTGGCGGTAATTCGCCAGCACCAGCTAAGCTGAGGCTCAAGAGGCACCCCGTGGCGCCCGTTGCCTTCTGCAGCCATACCACCCTAAACGCACCCCATCTCGTCTGATCCCTGAAGCTAAGCAGGGTCGGGTCTGTTTAGTACCTGGATGGGAGACCACCTGGGAAAACCGGGTGCTGTAGTATTTTTGGCCTCCCAATCCGCCTTTTCCTTTAGTCGCCGGTGCCCGAGGATTCCTCTGCCCCATCTGGGCACTGCTGCAGGCCTCATCTCCTCAAGCCTCTCCCAACACAGCGTGCGTCGGAGGGGGCGCTTCCCGCCGGTCCTGCTGGACATGCCGCCAGAAGGCGGCCCTGGGAGGCAGCCGCACCCCAGCCGCTCCCGGGGTGGCTGGCTCTGACCCAGACTCTGCCGCAGGCCCGGCTGATGATCGGGAGGCCCGCAAGGCCTTCGACCTGCACCTGGCCGACAGCACCAGCGCCCATCCGCGCTGCCGCCACCTGTCTGCCTGTGTGTCTCTCCACAGCTCCCTCCGGAAAAAGCCCACCCTCCGCCGTTTCGCCACGGTCGTGGGCGGGAGTGGGTTCTTGGGCCGGGACCGGTCCTCTGGCCCAGCCGGTCACCAGGCACAGGCAACTTTGTTCGGCAGTTGGCGTAGGGGCAAGGGTGGCCTTGCTGGGTCTAAGGGGTCGTGCCGACTCAATGGTGTCTCCCAGTGGCTTCGGGCCAACTGCCGTCAGGCAGTAGGGCCGGCCAGGCGGCGGCTGGCCTTTGCCTAGAGCTGTGTGGGTAGACAGAGTGGTGAATGCCCAAGGAACCGCGGGCCACGTGCCCTTAAGCCTCCAAGGCCACGTCCTTGTGAGCGTCAAGAGGGATCTGGGGTGGAGGGCCAAGCGCCTATGGGCCTGGAGGGTCCCGCCTGACCTGAGCTGGGATGTCACCAGTGTGTCCGCCAACCCAGGGTCCCCGAGGCCTCCTGTCGCCTGCCTTGGCAGACGGCAGGGCCGTGCTGGAGATGGTTGGCTGCCGGGCTGGCGGTATGTCGGCAGCACCAGCGAAGCTGAGCCTCAAGAGGTGCCCCGTGGCTCCCACTGCCTTCTACGGCCATACCACCCTGAACGCGCCCCATCTCGTCTGATCCTGGAAGCTAAGCAGGGTCGGGCCTGGTTAGTACTTGGATGGGAGACCACATTGGAATACCGGGTTCTGTATGCATTTTTGCCTCCCACTATAAATTCTCCTTTAGTCGCCCACGGCCGAGGCCGCCATCACCTCCGCCTGGCACCGCTGCAGGCCTCACCTCCTCAGGCCCCTCCCAACACAGCGTGCTCTGGAGGGGGCGCACCCCGCCGGTCTGGTTGGACATGCGGCCAGAAGGCGGCCCTGGTAGATAACCATAAACCAGCCGCTCCCGGGGTGGCTGGCCTACACCCAGACTGCACCGTAGGCCCGGCTGACGGCCGATAGGCCCACGAGGCCTTCGACCTACACCTTGCCGCCCCCACCAGCGCACATGCACGCCCCAGCCACCTATCTGCCCGTGTGTCTCTATACAGCTACCTCCGGAAAAAGCCCACCCTCTGCTGTTTCGCCACAGCTGGAGGCAGGAGTGGGGTCGTGGGCCATGACCGGTTCTCCAGGTCGCCTGACCTCCAAAGCCGAGAACTGTGCTTTTTGGGTGGCGAGGGTACAAGGGTGGCTTTGCTGGGGCTAAGGGGCCGTGCCGGCCCAATGGTGGCTCCCAGTGGCTTTGGGCCAACCGCCGTCGGGCAGGAGGGCCGGCGCGGCCATGGCTGGGCTGCGCCAAGCACTGCGGGGGTGGACACGGTGGGAAATGCCCAAGGGACAGCAGGCCACTGGCCCTTAAGCCTCTGAGTCCCAGACCTTGTGAGCGTCAAGTGGGATCTGGGGCAGAGCGTCAAACTCCTACAAACCTGGATGTTGCCACCTGAACGGAGTTGCGAGGTCGCCCAAGAATCCACCACCCCCTGGACCCCGAGGCCTGCTGTCGCCTGCCTGGGTTGGCGGCAGGGCCGTGCTGCCGAGGGCTGGTCACCAGACTGGCGGTAATTCGCCAGCACCAGCTAAGCTGAGGCTCAAGAGGCACCCCGTGGCGCCCGTTGCCTTCTGCAGCCATACCACCCTAAACGCACCCCATCTCGTCTGATCCCTGAAGCTAAGCAGGGTCGGGTCTGTTTAGTACCTGGATGGGAGACCACCTGGGAAAACCGGGTGCTGTAGTATTTTTGGCCTCCCAATCCGCCTTTTCCTTTAGTCGCCGGTGCCCGAGGATTCCTCTGCCCCATCCGGGCACTGCTGCAGGCCTCATCTCCTCAAGCCTCTCCCAACACAGCGTGCGCCGGAGGGGGCGCTTCCCGCCGGTCCTGCTGGACATGCCGCCAGAAGGCGGCCCTGGGAGGCAGCCGCACCCCAGCCGCTCCCGGGGTGGCTGGCTCTGACCCAGACTCTGCCGCAGGCCCGGCTGATGATCGGGAGGCCCGCAAGGCCTTCGACCTGCACCTGGCCGACAGCACCAGCGCCCATCCGCGCTGCCGCCACCTGTCTGCCTGTGTGTCTCTCCACAGCTCCCTCCGGAAAAAGCCCACCCTCCGCCGTTTCGCCACGGCCGTGGGCGGGAGTGGGTTCTTGGGCCGGGACCGGTCCTCTGGCCCAGCCGGTCACCAGGCACAGGCAACTTTGTTCGGCAGTTGGCGTGGGTCAAGGGTGGCCTTGCTGGGTCTAAGGGGTCGTGCCGACTCAATGGTGTCTCCCAGTGGTTTCGGGCCAACTGCCGTCAGGCAGTAGGGCCGGCCAGGCGGCGGCTGGCCTTTGCCTAGAGCTGTGTGGGCAGACAGAGTGGTGAATGCCCAAGGAACCGCGGGCCACGTGCCCTTAAGCCTCCAAGGCCACGTCCTTGTGAGCGTCAAGAGGGATCTGGGGTGGAGGGCCAAGTGCCTACGGGCCTGGAGGGTCCCGCCTGAGCTGAGCTGCGAGGTCACCCACGTGTCCGCCAACCCAGGGTCCCCGAGGCCTCCTGTCGCCTGCCTTGGCAGACGGCAGGGCCGTGCTGGAGATGGTTGGCTGCCGGGCTGGCGGTATGTCGGCAGCACCAGCGAAGCTGAGCCTCAAGAGGTGCCCCGTGGCTCCCGCTGCCTTCTACGGCCATACCACCCTGAACGCGCCCCATCTCGTCTGATCCTGGAAGCTAAGCAGGGTCGGGCCTGGTTAGTACTTGGATGGGAGACCACATTGGAATACCGGGTTCTGTATGCATTTTTGCCTCCCACTATAAATTCTCCTTTAGTCGCCCACGGCCGAGGCCGCCATCACCTCCGCCTGGCACCGCTGCAGGCCTCACCTCCTCAGGCCCCTCCCAACACAGCGTGCTCTGGAGGGGGCGCACCCCGCCGGTCTGGTTGGACATGCGGCCAGAAGGCGGCCCTGGTACATAACCATAAACCAGCCGCTCCCGGGGTGGCTGGCCTACACCCAGACTGCACCGTAGGCCCGGCTGACGGCCGATAGGCCCACGAGGCCTTCGACCTACAACTGGCCGCCCCCACCAGCGCACATGCATGCCCCAGCCACCTATCTGCCCGTGTGTCTCTATACAGCTACCTCCGGAAAAAGCCCACCCTCTGCTGTTTCGCCACAGCTGGAGACAGGAGTGGGGTCGTGGGCCATGACCGGTTCTCCAGGTCGCCTGACCTCCAAAGCCGAGAACTGTGCTTTTTGGGTGGCGTGGGTACAAGGGTGGCTTTGCTGGGGCTAAGGGGCCGTGCCGGCCCAATGGTGGCTCCCAGTGGCTTTGGGCCAACCGCCGTCGGGCAGGAGGGCCGGCGCGGCCATGGCTGGGCTGCGCCAAGCACTGCGTGGGTGGACACGGTGGGAAATGCCCAAGGGACAGCAGGCCACTGGCCCTTAAGCTTCTGAGTCCCAGACCTTGTGAGCGTCAAGTGGGATCTGGGGCAGAGCGTCAAACACCTACAAGCCTGGATGTTGCCGCCTGAACGGAGTTGCGAGGTCGCCCAAGAATCCACCACCCCCTGGACCCCGAGGCCTGCTGTCGCCTGCCTGGGTGGGCGGCAGGGCCGTGCTGCCGAGGGCTGGTCACCAGACCGGCGGTAATTCGCCAGCACCAGCTAAGCTGAGGCTCAAGAGGCACCCCGTGGCGCCCGTTGCCTTCTGCAGCCATACCACTCTAAACGCACCCCATCTCGTCTGATCCCTGAAGCTAAGCAGGGTCGGGTCTGTTTAGTACCTGGATGGGAGACCACCTGGGAAAACCGGGTGCTGTAGTATTTTTGGCCTCCCAATCCGCCTTTTCCTTTAGTCGCCGGTGCCCGAGGATTCCTCTGCCCCATCCGGGCACTGCTGCAGGCCTCATCTCCTCAAGCCTCTCCCAACACAGCGTGCGCCGGAGGGGGCGCTTCCCGCCGGTCCTGCTGGACATGCCGCCAGAAGGCGGCCCTGGGAGGCAGCCGCACCCCAGCCGCTCCCGGGGTGGCTGGCTCTGACCCAGACTCTGCCGCAGGCCCGGCTGATGATCGGGAGGCCCGCAAGGCCTTCGACCTGCACCTGGCCGACAGCACCAGCGCCCATCCGCGCTGCCGCCACCTGTCTGCCTGTGTGTCTCTCCACAGCTCCCTCCGGAAAAAGCCCACCCTCCGCCGTTTCGCCACGGCCGTGGGCGGGAGTGGGTTCTTGGGCCGGGACCGGTCCTCTGGCCCAGCCGGTCACCAGGCACAGGCAACTTTCTTCGGCAGTTGGCGTGGGGGCAAGGGTGGCCTTGCTGGGTCTAAGGGGTCGTGCCGACTCAATGGTGTCTCCCAGTGGCTTCGGGCCAACTGCCGTCAGGCAGTAGGGCCGGCCAGGCGGCGGCTGGCCTTTGCCTAGAGCTGTGTGTGCAGACAGAGTGGTGAATGCCCAAGGAACCGCGGGCCATGTGCCCTTAAGCCTCCAAGGCCACGTCCTTGTGAGCGTCAAGAGGGATCTGGGGTGGAGGGCCAAGCGCCTACGGGCCTGGAGGGTCCCGCCTGACCTGAGCTGCGAGGTCACCCACGTGTCCGCCAACCCAGGGTCCCCGAGGCCTCCTGTCGCCTGCCTTGGCAGACGGCAGGGCCGTGCTGGAGATGGTTGGCTGCCGGGCTGGCGGTATGTCGGCAGCACCAGCGAAGCTGAGCCTCAAGAGGTGCCCCGTGGCTCCCGCTGCCTTCTACGGCCATACCACCCTGAACGCGCCCCATCTCGTCTGATCCTGGAAGCTAAGCAGGGTCGGGCCTGGTTAGTACTTGGATGGGAGATCACATTGGAATACCGGGTTCTGTATGCATTTGTGCCTCCCACTATAAATTCTCCTTTAGTCGCCCACGGCCGAGTCCGCCATCACCTCCGCCTGGCACCGCTGCAGGCCTCACCTCCTCAGGCCCCTCCCAACACAGCGTGCTCTGGAGGGGGCGCACCCCGCCGGTCTGGTTGGACATGTGGCCAGAAGGCGGCCCTGGTAGATAACCATAAACCAGCCGCTCCCGGGGTGGCTGGCCTACACCCAGACTGCACCGTAGGCCCGGCTGACGGCCGATAGGCCCACGAGGCCTTCGACCTACACCTGGCCGCCCCCACCAGCGCACATGCACGCCCCAGCCACCTATCTGCCCGTGTGTCTCTATACAGCTACCTCCGGAAAAAGCCCACCCTCTGCTGTTTCGCCACAGCTGGAGGCAGGAGTGGGGTCGTGGGCCATGACCGGTTCTCCAGGTCGCCTGACCTCCAAAGCCGAGAACTGTGCTTTTTGGGTGGCGTGGGTACAAGGGTGGCTTTGCTGGGGCTAAGGGGCCGTGCCGGCCCAATGGTGGCTCCCAGTGGCTTTGGGCCAACCGCCGTCGGGCAGGAGGGCCGGCGCGGCCATGGCTGGGCTGCGCCAAGCACTGCGGGGGTGGACACGGTGGGAAATGCCCAAGGGACAGCAGGCCACTGGCCCTTAAGCCTCTGAGTCCCAGACCTTGTGAGCGTCAAGTGGGATCTGGGGCAGAGCGTCAAACTCCTACAAACCTGGATGTTGCCACCTGAACGGAGTTGCGAGGTCGCCCAAGAATCCACCACCCCCTGGACCCCGAGGCCTGCTGTCGCCTGCCTGGGTTGGCGGCAGGGCCGTGCTGCCGAGGGCTGGTCACCAGACTGGCGGTAATTCGCCAGCACCAGCTAAGCTGAGGCTCAAGAGGCACCCCGTGGCGCCCGTTGCCTTCTGCAGCCATACCACCCTAAACGCACCCCATCTCGTCTGATCCCTGAAGCTAAGCAGGGTCGGGTCTGTTTAGTACCTGGATGGGAGACCACCTGGGAAAACCGGGTGCTGTAGTATTTTTGGCCTCCCAATCCGCCTTTTCCTTTAGTCGCCGGTGCCCGAGGATTCCTCTGCCCCATCCGGGCACTGCTGCAGGCCTCATCTCCTCAAGCCTCTCCCAACACAGCGTGCGCCGGAGGGGGCGCTTCCCGCCGGTCCTGCTGGACATGCCGCCAGAAGGCGGCCCTGGGAGGCAGCCGCACCCCAGCCGCTCCCGGGGTGGCTGGCTCTGACCCAGACTCTGCCGCAGGCCCGGCTGATGATCGGGAGGCCCGCAAGGCCTTCGACCTGCACCTGGCCGACAGCACCAGCGCCCATCCGCGCTGCCGCCACCTGTCTGCCTGTGTGTCTCTCCACAGCTCCCTCCGGAAAAAGCCCACCCTCCGCCGTTTCGCCACGGCCGTGGGCGGGAGTGGGTTCTTGGGCCGGGACCGGTCCTCTGGCCCAGCCGGTCACCAGGCAAAGGCAACTTTGTTCGGCAGTTGGCGTGGGGGCAAGGGTGGCCTTGCTGGGTCTAAGGGTTCGTGCCGACTCAATGGTGTCTCCCAGGGGCTTCGGGCCAACTGCCGTCAGGCAGTAGGGCCGGCCAGGCGGCGGCTGGCCTTTGCCTAGAGCTGTGTGGGCAGACAGAGTGGTGAATGCCCGAGGAACCGCGGGCCACGTGCCCTTAAGCCTCCAAGGCCACGTCCTTGTGAGCGTCAAGAGGGATCTGGGGTGGAGGGCCAAGCGCCTACGGGCCTGGAGGGTCCCGCCTGACCTGAGCTGCGAGGTCACCCACGTGTCCGCCAACCCAGGGTCCCCGAGGCCTCCTGTCGCCTGCCTTGGCAGACGGCAGGGCCGTGCTGGAGATGGTTGGCTGCCGGGCTGGCGGTATGTCGGCAACACCAGCGAAGCTGAGCCTCAAGAGGTGCCCCGTGGCTCCCGCTGCCTTCTATGGCCATACCACCCTGAACGCGCCCCATCTCGTCTGATCCTGGAAGCTAAGCAGGGTCGGGCCTGGTTAGTACTTGGATGGGAGACCACATTGGAATACCGGGTTCTGTATGCATTTTTGCCTCCCACTATAAATTCTCCTTTAGTCGCCCACGGCCGAGACCGCCATCACCTCCGCCTGGCACCGCTGCAGGCCTCACCTCCTCAGGCCCCTCCCAACACAGCGTGCTCTGAAGGGGGCGCACACCGCCGGTCTGGTTGGACATGCGGCCAGAAGGCGGCCCTGGTAGATAACCATAAACCAGCCGCTCCCGGGGTGGCTGGCCTACACCCAGACTGCACCGTAGGCCCGGCTGACGGCCGATAGGCCCACGAGGCCTTCGACCTACACCTGGCCGCCCCCACCAGCGCACATGCACGCCCCAGCCACCTATCTGCCCGTGTGTCTCTATACAGCTACCTCCGGAAAAAGCCCACCCTCTGCTGTTTCGCCACAGCTGGAGGCAGGAGTGGGGTCGTGGGCCATGACCGGTTCTCCAGGTCGCCTGACCTCCAAAGCCGAGAACTGTGCTTTTTGGGTGGCGTGGGTACAAGGGTGGCTTTGCTGGGGCTAAGGGGCCGTGCCGGCCCAATGGTGGCTCCCAGTGGCTTTGGGCCAACCGCCGTCGGGCAGGAGGGCCGGCGCGGCCATGGCTGGGCTGCGCCAAGCACTGCGTGGGTGGACACGGTGGGAAATGCCCAAGGGACAGCAGGCCACTGGCCCTTAAGCCTCTGAGTCCCAGACCTTGTGAGCGTCAAGTGGGATCTGGGGCAGAGCGTCAAACACCTACAAGCCTGCATGTTGCCGCCTGCACGGAGTTGCGAGGTCGCCCAAGAATCCACCACCCCCTGGACCCCGAGGCCTGCTGTCGCCTGCCTGGGTGGGCGGCAGGGCCGTGCTGCCGAGGGCTGGTCACCAGACTGGCGGTAATTCGCCAGCACCAGCTAAGCTGAGGCTCAAGAGGCACCCCGTGGCGCCCGTTGCCTTCTGCAGCCATACCACCCTAAACGCACCCCATCTCGTCTGATCCCTGAAGCTAAGCAGGGTCGGGTCTGTTTAGTACCTGGATGGGAGACCACCTGGGAAAACCGGGTGTTGTAGTATTTTTGGCCTCCCAATCCGCCTTTTCCTTTAGTCGCCGGTGCCCGAGGATTCCTCTGCCCCATCCGGGCACTGCTGCAGGCCTCATCTCCTCAAGCCTCTCCCAACACAGCGTGCGCCGGAGGGGGCGCTTCCCGCCGGTCCTGCTGGACATGCCGCCAGAAGGCGGCCCTGGGAGGCAGCCGCACCCCAGCCGCTCCCGGGGTGGCTGGCTCTGACCCAGACTCTGCCGCAGGCCCGGCTGATGATCGGGAGGCCCGCAAGGCCTTCGACCTGCACCTGGCCGACAGCACCAGCGCCCATCCGCGCTGCCGCCACCTGTCTGCCTGTGTGTCTCTCCACAGCTCCCTCCGGAAAAAGCCCACCCTCCGCCGTTTCGCCACGGCCGTGGGCGGGAGTGGGTTCTTGGGCCGGGACCGGTCCTCTGGCCCAGCCGGTCACCAGGCACAGGCAAGTTTGTTCGGCAGTTGGCGTGGGTCAAGGGTGGCCTTGCTGGGTCTAAGGGGTCGTGCCGACTCAATGGTGTCTCCCAGTGGCTTCGGGCCAACTGCCGTCAGGCAGTAGGGCCGGCCAGGCGGCGGCTGCCCTTTGCCTAGAGCTGTGTGTGCAGACAGAGTGGTGAATGCCCAAGGAACCGCGGGCCATGTGCCCTTAAGCCTCCAAGGCCACGTCCTTGTGTGCGTCAAGAGGGATCTGGGGTGGAGGGCCAAGCGCCTACGGGCCTGGAGGGTCCCGCCTGACCTGAGCTGCGAGGTCACCCACGTGTCCGCCAACCCAGGGTCCCCGAGGCCTCCTGTCGCCTGCCTTGGCAGACGGCAGGGCCGTGCTGGAGATGGTTGGCTGCCGGGCTGGCGGTATGTCGGCAGCACCAGCGAAGCTGAGCCTCAAGAGGTGCCCCGTGGCTCCCGCTGCCTTCTACGGCCATACCACCCTGAACGCGCCCCATCTCGTCTGATCCTGGAAGCTAAGCAGGGTCGGGCCTGGTTAGTACTTGGATGGGAGATCACATTGGAATACCGGGTTCTGTATGCATTTGTGCCTCCCACTATAAATTCTCCTTTAGTCGCCCACGGCCGAGTACGCCATCACCTCCGCCTGGCACCGCTGCAGGCCTCACCTCCTCAGGCCCCTCCCAACACAGCGTGCTCTGGAGGGGGCGCACACCGCCGGTGTGGTTGGACATGTGGCCAGAAGGCGGCCCTGGTAGATAACCATAAACCAGCCGCTCCCGGGGTGGCTGGCCTACACCCAGACTGCACTGTAGGCCCGGCTGACGGCCGATAGGCCCACGAGGCCTTCGACCTACACCTGGCCGCCCCCACCAGCGCACATGCACGCCCCAGCCACCTATCTGCCCGTGTGTCTCTATACAGCTACCTCCGGAAAAAGCCCACCCTCTGCTGTTTCGCCACAGCTGGAGGCAGGAGTGGGGTCGTGGGCCATGACCGGTTCTCCAGGTCGCCTGACCTCCAAAGCCGAGAACTGTGCTTTTTGGGTGGCGTGGGTACAAGGGTGGCTTTGCTGGGGCTAAGGGGCCGTGCCGGCCCAATGGTGGCTCCCAGTGGCTTTGGGCCAACCGCCGTCGGGCAGGAGGGCCGGCGCGGCCATGGCTGGGCTGCGCCAAGCACTGCGGGGGTGGACACGGTGGGAAATGCCCAAGGGACAGCAGGCCACTGGCCCTTAAGCCTCTGAGTCCCAGACCTTGTGAGCGTCAAGTGGGATCTGGGGCAGAGCGTCAAACTCCTACAAACCTGGATGTTGCCACCTGAACGGAGTTGCGAGGTCGCCCAAGAATCCACCACCCCCTGGACCCCGAGGCCTGCTGTCGCCTGCCTGGGTTGGAGGCAGGGCCGTGCTGCCGAGGGCTGGTCACCAGACTGGCGGTAATTCGCCAGCACCAGCTAAGCTGAGGCTCAAGAGGCACCCCGTGGCGCCCGTTGCCTTCTGCAGCCATACCACCCTAAACGCACCCCATCTCGTCTGATCCCTGAAGCTAAGCAGGGTCGGGTCTGTTTAGTACCTGGATGGGAGACCACCTGGGAAAACCGGGTGCTGTAGTATTTTTGGCCTCCCAATCCGCCTTTTCCTTTAGTCGCCGGTGCCCGAGGATTCCTCTGCCCCATCCGGGCACTGCTGCAGGCCTCATCTCCTCAAGCCTCTCCCAACACAGCGTGCGCCGGAGGGGGCGCTTCCCGCCGGTCCTGCTGGACATGCCGCCAGAAGGCGGCCCTGGGAGGCAGCCGCACCCCAGCCGCTCCCGGGGTGGCTGGCTCTGACCCAGACTCTGCCGCAGGCCCGGCTGATGATCGGGAGGCCCGCAAGGCCTTCGACCTGCACCTGGCCGACAGCACCAGCGCCCATCCGCGCTGCCGCCACCTGTCTGCCTGTGTGTCTCTCCACAGCTCCCTCCGGAAAAAGCCCACCCTCCGCCGTTTCGCCACGGCCGTGGGCGGGAGTGGGTTCTTGGGCCGGGACCGGTCCTCTGGCCCAGCCGGTCACCAGGCACAGGCAACTTTCTTCGGCAGTTGGCGTGGGGGCAAGGGTGGCCTTGCTGGGTCTAAGGGGTCGTGCCGACTCAATGGTGTCTCCCAGTGGCTTCGGGCCAACTGCCGTCAGGCAGTAGGGCCGGCCAGGCGGCGGCTGGCCTTTGCCTAGAGCTGTGTGTGCAGACAGAGTGGTGAATGCCCAAGGAACCGCGGGCCATGTGCCCTTAAGCCTCCAAGGCCACGTCCTTGTGAGCGTCAAGAGGGATCTGGGGTGGAGGGCCAAGCGCCTACGGGCCTGGAGGGTCCCGCCTGACCTGAGCTGCGAGGTCACCCACGTGTCCGCCAACCCAGGGTCCCCGAGGCCTCCTGTCGCCTGCCTTGGCAGACGGCAGGGCCGTGCTGGAGATGGTTGGCTGCCGGGCTGGCGGTATGTCGGCAGCACCAGCGAAGCTGAGCCTCAAGAGGTGCCCCGTGGCTCCCGCTGCCTTCTACGGCCATACCACCCTGAACGCGCCCCATCTCGTCTGATCCTGGAAGCTAAGCAGGGTCGGGCCTGGTTAGTACTTGGATGGGAGATCACATTGGAATACCGGGTTCTGTATGCATTTGTGCCTCCCACTATAAATTCTCCTTTAGTCGCCCACGGCCGAGGCCGCCATCACCTCCGCCTGGCACCGCTGCAGGCCTCACCTCCTCAGGCCCCTCCCAACACAGCGTGCTCTGGAGGGGGCGCACCCCGCCGGTCTGGTTGGACATGTGGCCAGAAGGCGGCCCTGGTAGATAACCATAAACCAGCCGCTCCCGGGGTGGCTGGCCTACACCCAGACTGCACCGTAGGCCCGGCTGACGGCCGATAGGCCCACGAGGCCTTCGACCTACACCTGGCCGCCCCCACCAGCGCACATGCACGCCCCAGCCACCTATCTGCCCGTGTGTCTCTATACAGCTACCTCCGGAAAAAGCCCACCCTCTGCTGTTTCGCCACAGCTGGAGGCAGGAGTGGGGTCGTGGGCCATGACCGGTTCTCCAGGTCGCCTGACCTCCAAAGCCGAGAACTGTGCTTTTTGGGTGGCGTGGGTACAAGGGTGGCTTTGCTGGGGCTAAGGGGCCGTGCCGGCCCAATGGTGGCTCCCAGTGGCTTTGGGCCAACCGCCGTCGGGCAGGAGGGCCGGCGCGGCCATGGCTGGGCTGCGCCAAGCACTGCGGGGGTGGACACGGTGGGAAATGCCCAAGGGACAGCAGGCCACTGGCCCTTAAGCCTCTGAGTCCCAGACCTTGTGAGCGTCAAGTGGGATCTGGGGCAGAGCGTCAAACTCCTACAAACCTGGATGTTGCCACCTGAACGGAGTTGCGAGGTCGCCCAAGAATCCACCACCCCCTGGACCCCGAGGCCTGCTGTCGCCTGCCTGGGTTGGCGGCAGGGCCGTGCTGCCGAGGGCTGGTCACCAGACTGGCGGTAATTCGCCAGCACCAGCTAAGCTGAGGCTCAAGAGGCACCCCGTGGCGCCCGTTGCCTTCTGCAGCCATACCACCCTAAACGCACCCCATCTCGTCTGATCCCTGAAGCTAAGCAGGGTCGGGTCTGTTTAGTACCTGGATGGGAGACCACCTGGGAAAACCGGGTGCTGTAGTATTTTTGGCCTCCCAATCCGCCTTTTCCTTTAGTCGCCGGTGCCCGAGGATTCCTCTGCCCCATCCGGGCACTGCTGCAGGCCTCATCTCCTCAAGCCTCTCCCAACACAGCGTGCGCCGGAGGGGGCGCTTCCCGCCGGTCCTGCTGGACATGCCGCCAGAAGGCGGCCCTGGGAGGCAGCCGCACCCCAGCCGCTCCCGGGGTGGCTGGCTCTGACCCAGACTCTGCCGCAGGCCCGGCTGATGATCGGGAGGCCCGCAAGGCCTTCGACCTGCACCTGGCCGACAGCACCAGCGCCCATCCGCGCTGCCGCCACCTGTCTGCCTGTGTGTCTCTCCACAGCTCCCTCCGGAAAAAGCCCACCCTCCGCCGTTTCGCCACGGCCGTGGGCGGGAGTGGGTTCTTGGGCCGGGACCGGTCCTCTGGCCCAGCCGGTCACCAGGCAAAGGCAACTTTGTTCGGCAGTTGGCGTGGGGGCAAGGGTGGCCTTGCTGGGTCTAAGGGTTCGTGCCGACTCAATGGTGTCTCCCAGGGGCTTCGGGCCAACTGCCGTCAGGCAGTAGGGCCGGCCAGGCGGCGGCTGGCCTTTGCCTAGAGCTGTGTGGGCAGACAGAGTGGTGAATGCCCGAGGAACCGCGGGCCACGTGCCCTTAAGCCTCCAAGGCCACGTCCTTGTGAGCGTCAAGAGGGATCTGGGGTGGAGGGCCAAGCGCCTACGGGCCTGGAGGGTCCCGCCTGACCTGAGCTGCGAGGTCACCCACGTGTCCGCCAACCCAGGGTCCCCGAGGCCTCCTGTCGCCTGCCTTGGCAGACGGCAGGGCCGTGCTGGAGATGGTTGGCTGCCGGGCTGGCGGTATGTCGGCAACACCAGCGAAGCTGAGCCTCAAGAGGTGCCCCGTGGCTCCCGCTGCCTTCTACGGCCATACCACCCTGAACGCGCCCCATCTCGTCTGATCCTGGAAGCTAAGCAGGGTCGGGCCTGGTTAGTACTTGGATGGGAGACCACATTGGAATACCGGGTTCTGTATTCATTTTTGCCTCCCACTATAAATTCTCCTTTAGTCGCCCACGGCCGAGACCGCCATCACCTCCGCCTGGCACCGCTGCAGGCCTCACCTCCTCAGGCCCCTCCCAACACAGCGTGCTCTGAAGGGGGCGCACACCGCCGGTCTGGTTGGACATGCGGCCAGAAGGCGGCCCTGGTAGATAACCATAAACCAGCCGCTCCCGGGGTGGCTGGCCTACACCCAGACTGCACCGTAGGCCCGGCTGACGGCCGATAGGCCCATGAGGCCTTCGACCTACACCTGGCCGCCCCCACCAGCGCACATGCACGCCCCAGCCACCTATCTGCCCGTGTGTCTCTATACAGCTACCTCCGGAAAAAGCCCACCCTCTGCTGTTTCGCCACAGCTGGAGGCAGGAGTGGGGTCGTGGGCCATGACCGGTTCTCCAGGTCGCCTGACCTCCAAAGCCGAGAACTGTGCTTTTTGGGTGGCGTGGGTACAAGGGTGGCTTTGCTGGGGCTAAGGGGCCGTGCCGGCCCAATGGTGGCTCCCAGTGGCTTTGGGCCAACCGCCGTCGGGCAGGAGGGCCGGCGCGGCCATGGCTGGGCTGCGCCAAGCACTGCGTGGGTGGACACGGTGGGAAATGCCCAAGGGACAGCAGGCCACTGGCCCTTAAGCCTCTGAGTCCCAGACCTTGTGAGCGTCAAGTGGGATCTGGGGCAGAGCGTCAAACACCTACAAGCCTGCATGTTGCCGCCTGCACGGAGTTGCGAGGTCGCCCAAGAATCCACCACCCCCTGGACCCCGAGGCCTGCTGTCGCCTGCCTGGGTGGGCGGCAGGGCCGTGCTGCCGAGGGCTGGTCACCAGACTGGCGGTAATTCGCCAGCACCAGCTAAGCTGAGGCTCAAGAGGCACCCCGTGGCGCCCGTTGCCTTCTGCAGCCATACCACCCTAAACGCACCCCATCTCGTCTGATCCCTGAAGCTAAGCAGGGTCGGGTCTGTTTAGTACCTGGATGGGAGACCACCTGGGAAAACCGGGTGTTGTAGTATTTTTGGCCTCCCAATCCGCCTTTTCCTTTAGTCGCCGGTGCCCGAGGATTCCTCTGCCCCATCCGGGCACTGCTGCAGGCCTCATCTCCTCAAGCCTCTCCCAACACAGCGTGCGCCGGAGGGGGCGCTTCCCGCCGGTCCTGCTGGACATGCCGCCAGAAGGCGGCCCTGGGAGGCAGCCGCACCCCAGCCGCTCCCGGGGTGGCTGGCTCTGACCCAGACTCTGCCGCAGGCCCGGCTGATGATCGGGAGGCCCGCAAGGCCTTCGACCTGCACCTGGCCGACAGCACCAGCGCCCATCCGCGCTGCCGCCACCTGTCTGCCTGTGTGTCTCTCCACAGCTCCCTCCGGAAAAAGCCCACCCTCCGCCGTTTCGCCACGGCCGTGGGCGGGAGTGGGTTCTTGGGCCGGGACCGGTCCTCTGGCCCAGCCGGTCACCAGGCACAGGCAAGTTTGTTCGGCAGTTGGCGTGGGTCAAGGGTGGCCTTGCTGGGTCTAAGGGGTCGTGCCGACTCAATGGTGTCTCCCAGTGGCTTCGGGCCAACTGCCGTCAGGCAGTAGGGCCGGCCAGGCGGCGGCTGCCCTTTGCCTAGAGCTGTGTGTGCAGACAGAGTGGTGAATGCCCAAGGAACCGCGGGCCATGTGCCCTTAAGCCTCCAAGGCCACGTCCTTGTGTGCGTCAAGAGGGATCTGGGGTGGAGGGCCAAGCGCCTACGGGCCTGGAGGGTCCCGCCTGACCTGAGCTGCGAGGTCACCCACGTGTCCGCCAACCCAGGGTCCCCGAGGCCTCCTGTCGCCTGCCTTGGCAGACGGCAGGGCCGTGCTGGAGATGGTTGGCTGCCGGGCTGGCGGTATGTCGGCAGCACCAGCGAAGCTGAGCCTCAAGAGGTGCCCCGTGGCTCCCGCTGCCTTCTACGGCCATACCACCCTGAACGCGCCCCATCTCGTCTGATCCTGGAAGCTAAGCAGGGTCGGGCCTGGTTAGTACTTGGATGGGAGATCACATTGGAATACCGGGTTCTGTATGCATTTGTGCCTCCCACTATAAATTCTCCTTTAGTCGCCCACGGCCGAGTACGCCATCACCTCCGCCTGGCACCGCTGCAGGCCTCACCTCCTCAGGCCCCTCCCAACACAGCGTGCTCTGGAGGGGGCGCACACCGCCGGTCTGGTTGGACATGTGGCCAGAAGGCGGCCCTGGTAGATAACCATAAACCAGCCGCTCCCGGGGTGGCTGGCCTACACCCAGACTGCACCGTAGGCCCGGCTGACGGCCGATAGGCCCACGAGGCCTTCGACCTACACCTGGCCGCCCCCACCAGCGCACATGCACGCCCCAGCCACCTATCTGCCCGTGTGTCTCTATACAGCTACCTCCGGAAAAAGCCCACCCTCTGCTGTTTCGCCACAGCTGGAGGCAGGAGTGGGGTCGTGGGCCATGACCGGTTCTCCAGGTCGCCTGACCTCCAAAGCCGAGAACTGTGCTTTTTGGGTGGCGTGGGTACAAGGGTGGCTTTGCTGGGGCTAAGGGGCCGTGCCGGCCCAATGGTGGCTCCCAGTGGCTTTGGGCCAACCGCCGTCGGGCAGGAGGGCCGGCGCGGCCATGGCTGGGCTGCGCCAAGCACTGCGGGGGTGGACACGGTGGGAAATGCCCAAGGGACAGCAGGCCACTGGCCCTTAAGCCTCTGAGTCCCAGACCTTGTGAGCGTCAAGTGGGATCTGGGGCAGAGCGTCAAACTCCTACAAACCTGGATGTTGCCACCTGAACGGAGTTGCGAGGTCGCCCAAGAATCCACCACCCCCTGGACCCCGAGGCCTGCTGTCGCCTGCCTGGGTTGGAGGCA
Source organism: Balaenoptera physalus (assembly GCF_965194825.1). Taxonomy (NCBI): domain Eukaryota; kingdom Metazoa; phylum Chordata; class Mammalia; order Artiodactyla; family Balaenopteridae; genus Balaenoptera; species Balaenoptera physalus. The sequence goes on along the minus strand of NW_028125987.1, from coordinate 25,372 downwards.
GGGCCGTGCTGCCGAGGGCTGGTCACCAGACTGGCGGTAATTCGCCAGCACCAGCTAAGCTGAGGCTCAAGAGGCACCCCGTGGCGCCCGTTGCCTTCTGCAGCCATACCACCCTAAACGCACCCCATCTCGTCTGATCCCTGAAGCTAAGCAGGGTCGGGTCTGTTTAGTACCTGGATGGGAGACCACCTGGGAAAACCGGGTGCTGTAGTATTTTTGGCCTCCCAATCCGCCTTTTCCTTTAGTCGCCGGTGCCCGAGGATTCCTCTGCCCCATCCGGGCACTGCTGCAGGCCTCATCTCCTCAAGCCTCTCCCAACACAGCGTGCGCCGGAGGGGGCGCTTCCCGCCGGTCCTGCTGGACATGCCGCCAGAAGGCGGCCCTGGGAGGCAGCCGCACCCCAGCCGCTCCCGGGGTGGCTGGCTCTGACCCAGACTCTGCCGCAGGCCCGGCTGATGATCGGGAGGCCCGCAAGGCCTTCGACCTGCACCTGGCCGACAGCACCAGCGCCCATCCGCGCTGCCGCCACGTGTCTGCCTGTGTGTCTCTCCACAGCTCCCTCCGGAAAAAGCCCACCCTCCGCCGTTTCGCCACGGCCGTGGGCGGGAGTGGGTTCTTGGGCCGGGACCGGTCCTCTGGCCCAGCCGGTCACCAGGCACAGGCAAGTTTGTTCGGCAGTTGGCGTGGGTCAAGGGTGGCCTTGCTGGGTCTAAGGGGTGGTGCCGACTCAATGGTGTCTCCCAGTGGTTTCGGGCCAACTGCCGTCAGGCAGTAGGGCCGGCCAGGCGGCGGCTGGCCTTTGCCTAGAGCTGTGTGGGCAGACAGAGTGGTGAATGCCCAAGGAACCGCGGGCCACGTGCCCTTAAGCCTCCAAGGCCACGTCCTTGTGAGCGTCAAGAGGTATCTGGGGTGGAGGGCCAAGCGCCTACGGGCCTGGAGGGTCCCGCCTGACCTGAGCTGCGAGGTCACCCACGTGTCCGCCAACCCAGGGTCCCCGAGGCCTCCTGTCGCCTGCCTTGGCAGACGGCAGGGCCGTGCTGGAGATGGTTGGCTGCCGGGCTGGCGGTATGTCGGCAGCACCAGCGAAGCTGAGCCTCAAGAGGTGCCCCGTGGCTCCCGCTGCCTTCTACGGCCATACCACCCTGAACGCGCCCCATCTCGTCTGATCCTGGAAGCTAAGCAGGGTCGGGCCTGGTTAGTACTTGGATGGGAGACCACATTGGAATACCGGGTTCTGTATGCATTTGTGCCTCCCACTATAAATTCTCCTTTAGTCGCCCACGGCCGAGGCCGCCATCACCTCCGCCTGGCACCGCTGCAGGCCTCACCTCCTCAGGCCCCTCCCAACACAGCGTGCTCTGGAGGGGGCGCACCCCGCCGGTCTGGTTGGACATGCGGCCAGAAGGCGGCCCTGGTAGATAACCATAAACCAGCCGCTCCCGGGGTGGCTGGCCTACACCCAGACTGCACCGTAGGCCCGGCTGACGGCCGATAGGCCCACGAGGCCTTCGACCTACACCTGGCCGCCCCCACCAGCGCACATGCACGCCCCAGCCACCTATCTGCCCGTGTGTCTCTATACAGCTACCTCCGGAAAAAGCCCACCCTCTGCTGTTTCGCCACAGCTGGAGGCAGGAGTGGGGTCATGGGCCATGACCGGTTCTCCAGGTCGCCTGACCTCCAAAGCCGAGAACTGTGCTTTTTGGGTGGCGTGGGTACAAGGGTGGCTTTGCTGGGGCTAAGGGGCCGTGCCGGCCCAATGGTGGCTCCCAGTGGCTTTGGGCCAACCGCCGTCGGGCAGGAGGGCCGGCGCGGCCATGGCTGGGCTGCGCCAAGCACTGCGTGGGTGGACACGGTGGGAAATGCCCAAGGGACAGCAGGCCACTGGCCCTTAAGCCTCTGAGTCCCAGACCTTGTGAGCGTCAAGTGGGATCTGGGGCAGAGCGTCAAACACCTACAAGCCTGGATGTTGCCGCCTGCACGGAGTTGCGAGGTCGCCCAAGAATCCACCACCCCCTGCACCCCGAGGCCTGCTGTCGCCTGCCTGGGTGGGCGGCAGGGCCGTGCTGCCGAGGGCTGGTCACCAGACTGGCGGTAATTCGCCAGCACCAGCTAAGCTGAGGCTCAAGAGGCACCCCGTGGCGCCCGTTGCCTTCTGCAGCCATACCACCCTAAACGCACCCCATCTCGTCTGATCCCTGAAGCTAAGCAGGGTCGGGTCTGTTTAGTACCTGGATGGGAGACCACCTGGGAAAACCGGGTGCTGTAGTATTTTTGGCCTCCCAATCCGCCTTTTCCTTTAGTCGCCGGTGCCCGAGGATTCCTCTGCCCCATCCGGGCACTGCTGCAGGCCTCATCTCCTCAAGCCTCTCCCAACACAGCGTGCGCCGGAGGGGGCGCTTCCCGCCGGTCCTGCTGGACATGCCGCCAGAAGGCGGCCCTGGGAGGCAGCCGCACCCCAGCCGCTCCCGGGGTGGCTGGCTCTGACCCAGACTCTGCCGCAGGCCCGGCTGATGATCGGGAGGCCCGCAAGGCCTTCGACCTGCACCTGGCCGACAGCACCAGCGCCCATCCGCGCTGCCGCCACCTGTCTGCCTGTGTGTCTCTCCACAGCTCCCTCCGGAAAAAGCCCACCCTCCGCCGTTTCGCCACGGCCGTGGGCGGGAGTGGGTTCTTGGGCCGGGACCGGTCCTCTGGCCCAGCCGGTCACCAGGCAAAGGCAACTTTGTTCGGCAGTTGGCGTGGGGGCAAGGGTGGCCTTGCTGGGTCTAAGGGTTCGTGCCGACTCAATGGTGTCTCCCAGGGGCTTCGGGCCAACTGCCGTCAGGCAGTAGGGCCGGCCAGGCGGCGGCTGGCCTTTGCCTAGAGCTGTGTGGGCAGACAGAGTGGTGAATGCCCGAGGAACCGCGGGCCACGTGCCCTTAAGCCTCCAAGGCCACGTCCTTGTGAGCGTCAAGAGGGATCTGGGGTGGAGGGCCAAGCGCCTACGGGCCTGGAGGGTCCCGCCTGACCTGAGCTGCGAGGTCACCCACGTGTCCGCCAACCCAGGGTCCCCGAGGCCTCCTGTCGCCTGCCTTGGCAGACGGCAGGGCCGTGCTGGAGATGGTTGGCTGCCGGGCTGGCGGTATGTCGGCAACACCAGCGAAGCTGAGCCTCAAGAGGTGCCCCGTGGCTCCCGCTGCCTTCTACGGCCATACCACCCTGAACGCGCCCCATCTCGTCTGATCCTGGAAGCTAAGCAGGGTCGGGCCTGGTTAGTACTTGGATGGGAGACCACATTGGAATACCGGGTTCTGTATTCATTTTTGCCTCCCACTATAAATTCTCCTTTAGTCGCCCACGGCCGAGACCGCCATCACCTCCGCCTGGCACCGCTGCAGGCCTCACCTCCTCAGGCCCCTCCCAACACAGCGTGCTCTGAAGGGGGCGCACACCGCCGGTCTGGTTGGACATGCGGCCAGAAGGCGGCCCTGGTAGATAACCATAAACCAGCCGCTCCCGGGGTGGCTGGCCTACACCCAGACTGCACCGTAGGCCCGGCTGACGGCCGATAGGCCCACGAGGCCTTCGACCTACACCTGGCCGCCCCCACCAGCGCACATGCACGCCCCAGCCACCTATCTGCCCGTGTGTCTCTATACAGCTACCTCCGGAAAAAGCCCACCCTCTGCTGTTTCGCCACAGCTGGAGGCAGGAGTGGGGTCGTGGGCCATGACCGGTTCTCCAGGTCGCCTGACCTCCAAAGCCGAGAACTGTGCTTTTTGGGTGGCGTGGGTACAAGGGTGGCTTTGCTGGGGCTAAGGGGCCGTGCCGGCCCAATGGTGGCTCCCAGTGGCTTTGGGCCAACCGCCGTCGGGCAGGAGGGCCGGCGCGGCCATGGCTGGGCTGCGCCAAGCACTGCGTGGGTGGACACGGTGGGAAATGCCCAAGGGACAGCAGGCCACTGGCCCTTAAGCCTCTGAGTCCCAGACCTTGTGAGCGTCAAGTGGGATCTGGGGCAGAGCGTCAAACACCTACAAGCCTGGATGTTGCCGCCTGCACGGAGTTGTGAGGTCGCCCAAGAATCCACCACCCCCTGGACCCCGAGGCCTGCTGTCGCCTGCCTGGGTGGGCGGCAGGGCCGTGCTGCCGAGGGCTGGTCACCAGACTGGCGGTAATTCGCCAGCACCAGCTAAGCTGAGGCTCAAGAGGCACCCCGTGGCGCCCGTTGCCTTCTGCAGCCATACCACCCTAAACGCACCCCATCTCGTCTGATCCCTGAAGCTAAGCAGGGTCGGGTCTGTTTAGTACCTGGATGGGAGACCACCTGGGAAAACCGGGTGCTGTAGTATTTTTGGCCTCCCAATCCGCCTTTTCCTTTAGTCGCCGGTGCCCGAGGATTCCTCTGCCCCATCCGGGCACTGCTGCAGGCCTCATCTCCTCAAGCCTCTCCCAACACAGCGTGCGCCGGAGGGGGCGCTTCCCGCCGGTCCTGCTGGACATGCCGCCAGAAGGCGGCCCTGGGAGGCAGCCGCACCCCAGCCGCTCCCGGGGTGGCTGGCTCTGACCCAGACTCTGCCGCAGGCCCGGCTGATGATCGGGAGGCCCGCAAGGCCTTCGACCTGCACCTGGCCGACAGCACCAGCGCCCATCCGCGCTGCCGCCACCTGTCTGCCTGTGTGTCTCTCCACAGCTCCCTCCGGAAAAAGCCCACCCTCCGCCGTTTCGCCACGGCCGTGGGCGGGAGTGGGTTCTTGGGCCGGGACCGGTCCTCTGGCCCAGCCGGTCACCAGGCAAAGGCAACTTTGTTCGGCAGTTGGCGTGGGGGCAAGGGTGGCCTTGCTGGGTCTAAGGGTTCGTGCCGACTCAATGGTGTCTCCCAGGGGCTTCGGGCCAACTGCCGTCAGGCAGTAGGGCCGGCCAGGCGGCGGCTGGCCTTTGCCTAGAGCTGTGTGGGCAGACAGAGTGGTGAATGCCCGAGGAACCACGGGCCACGTGCCCTTAAGCCTCCAAGGCCACGTCCTTGTGAGCGTCAAGAGGGATCTGGGGTGGAGGGCCAAGCGCCTACGGGCCTGGAGGGTCCCGCCTGACCTGAGCTGCGAGGTCACCCACGTGTCCGCCAACCCAGGGTCCCCGAGGCCTCCTGTCGCCTGCCTTGGCAGACGGCAGGGCCGTGCTGGAGATGGTTGGCTGCCGGGCTGGCGGTATGTCGGCAGCACCAGCGAAGCTGAGCCTCAAGAGGTGCCCCGTGGCTCCCGCTGCCTTCTACGGCCATACCACCCTGAACGCGCCCCATCTCGTCTGATCCTGGAAGCTAAGCAGGGTCGGGCCTGGTTAGTACTTGGATGGGAGACCACATTGGAATACCGGGTTCTGTATGCATTTTTGCCTCCCACTATAAATTCTCCTTTAGTCGCCCACGGCCGAGGCCGCCATCACCTCCGCCTGGCACCGCTGCAAGCCTCACCTCCTCAGGCCCCTCCCAACACAGCGTGCTCTGGAGGGGGCGCGCCCCGCCGGTCTGGTTGGACATGCGGCCAGAAGGCGGCCCTGGTAGATAACCATAAACCAGCCGCTCCCGGGGTGGCTGGCCTACACCCAGACTGCACCGTAGGCCCGGCTGACGGCCGATAGGCCCACGAGGCCTTCGACCTACACCTGGCCGCCCCCACCAGCGCACATGCACGCCCCAGCCACCTATCTGCCCGTGTGTCTCTATACAGCTACCTCCGGAAAAAGCCCACCCTCTGCTGTTTCGCCACAGCTGGAGGCAGGAGTGGGGTCGTGGGCCATGACCGGTTCTCCAGGTCGCCTGACCTCCAAAGCCGAGAACTGTGCTTTTTGGGTGGCGTGGGTACAAGGGTGGCTTTGCTGGGACTAAGGGGCCGTGCCGGCCCAATGGTGGCTCCCAGGGGTTTGGGCCAACCGCCGTCGGGCAGGAGGGCCGGCGCGGCCATGGCTGGGCTGCGCCAAGCACTGCGTGGGTGGACACGGTGGGAAATGCCCAAGGGACAGCAGGCCACTGGCCCTTAAGCCTCTGAGTCCCAGACCTTGTGAGCGTCAAGTGGGATCTGGGGCAGAGCGTCAAACACCTACAAGCCTGGATGTTGCCGCCTGCACGGAGTTGCGAGGTCGCCCAAGAATCCACCACCCCCTGGACCCCGAGGCCTGCTGTCGCCTGCCTGGGTGGGCGGCAGGGCCGTGCTGCCGAGGGCTGGTCACCAGACTGGCGGTAATTCGCCAGCACCAGCTAAGCTGAGGCTCAAGAGGCACCCCGTGGCGCCCGTTGCCTTCTGCAGCCATACCACCCTAAACGCACCCCATCTCGTCTGATCCCTGAAGCTAAGCAGGGTCGGGTCTGTTTAGTACCTGGATGGGAGACCACCTGGGGAAACCGGGTGCTGTAGTATTTTTGGCCTCCCAATCCGCCTTTTCCTTTAGTCGCCGGTGCCCGAGGATTCCTCTGCCCCATCCGGGCACTGCTGCAGGCCTCATCTCCTCAAGCCTCTCCCAACACAGCGTGCGTCGGAGGGGGCGCTTCCCGCCGGTCCTGCTGGACATGCCGCCAGAAGGCGGCCCTGGGAGGCAGCCGCACCCCAGCCGCTCCCGGGGTGGCTGGCTCTGACCCAGACTCTGCCGCAGGCCCGGCTGATGATCGGGAGGCCCGCAAGGCCTTCGACCTGCACCTGGCCGACAGCACCAGCGCCCATCCGCGCTGCCGCCACCTGTCTGCCTGTGTGTCTCTCCACAGCTCCCTCCGGAAAAAGCCCACCCTCCGCCGTTTCGCCACGGTCGTGGGCGGGAGTGGGTTCTTGGGCCGGGACCGGTCCTCTGGCCCAGCCGGTCACCAGGCACAGGCAACTTTGTTCGGCAGTTGGCGTGGGGGCAAGGGTGGCCTTGCTGGGTCTAAGGGGTCGTGCCGACTCAATGGTGTCTCCCAGTGGCTTCGGGCCAACTGCCGTCAGGCAGTAGGGCCGGCCAGGCGGCGGCTGGCCTTTGCCTAGAGCTGTGTGGGCAGACAGAGTGGTGAATGCCGAAGGAACCGCGGGCCACGTGCCCTTAAGCCTCCAAGGCCACGTCCTTGTGAGCGTCAAGAGGGATCTGGGGTGGAGGGCCAAGCGCCTACGGGCCTGGAGGGTCCCGCCTGACCTGAGCTGGGAGGTCACCAGTGTGTCCGCCAACCCAGGGTCCCCGAGGCCTCCTGTCGCCTGCCTTGGCAGACGGCAGGGCCGTGCTGGAGATGGTTGGCTACCGGGCTGGCGGTATGTCGGCAGCACCAGCGAAGCTGAGCCTCAAGAGGTGCCCCGAGGCTCCCACTGCCTTCTACGGCCATACCACCCTGAACGCGCCCCATCTCGTCTGATCCTGGAAGCTAAGCAGGGTCGGGCCTGGTTAGTACTTGGATGGGAGACCACATTGGAATACCGGGTTCTGTATGCATTTTTGCCTCCCACTATAAATTCTCCTTTAGTCGCCCACGGCCGAGGCCGCCATCACCTCCGCCTGGCACCGCTGCAGGCCTCACCTCCTCAGGCCCCTCCAAACACAGCGTGCTCTGGAGGGGGTGCACCCAACCGGTCTGGTTGGACATGCGGCCAGAAGGCGGCCCTGGTAGATAAACATAAACCAGCCGCTCCCGGGGTGCCTGGCCTACACCCAGACTGCACCGTAGGCCCGGCTGACGGCCGATAGGCCCACGAGGCCTTCGACCTACACCTGGCCGCCCCCACCAGCGCACATGCACGCCCCAGCCACCTATCTGCCCGTGTGTCTCTATACAGCTACCTCCGGAAAAAGCCCACCCTCTGCTGTTTCGCCACAGCTGGAGGCAGGAGTGGGGTCGTGGGCCATGACCGGTTCTCCAGGTCGCCTGACCTCCAAAGCCGAGAACTGTGCTTTTTGGGTGGCGTAGGTACAAGGGTGGCTTTGCTGGGGCTAAGGGGCCGTGCCGGCCCAATGGTGGCTCCCAGTGGCTTTGGGCCAACCGCCGTCGGGCAGGAGGGCCGGCGCGGCCATGGCTGGGCTGCGCCAAGCACTGCGTGGGTGGACACGATGGGAAATGCCCAAGGGACAGCAGGCCACTGGCCCTTAAGCCTCTGAGTCCCAGACCTTGTGAGCGTCAAGTGGGATCTGGGGCAGAGCGTCAAACACCTACAAGCCTGGATGTTGCCGCCTGCACGGAGTTGCGAGGTCGCCCAAGAATCCACCACCCCCTGGACCCCGAGGCCTGCTGTCGCCTGCCTGAGTGGGCGGCAGGGCCGTGCTGCCGAGGGCTGGTCACCAGACTGGCGGTAATTCGCCAGCACCAGCTAAGCTGAGGCTCAAGAGGCACCCCATGGCGCCCGTTGCCTTCTGCAGCCATACCACCCTAAACGCACCCCATCTCGTCTGATCCCTGAAGCTAAGCAGGGTCGGGTCTGTTTAGTACCTGGATGGGAGACCACCTGGGAAAACCGGGTGCTGTAGTATTTTTGGCCTCCCAATCCGCCTTTTCCTTTAGTCGCCGGTGCCCGAGGATTCCTCTGCCCCATCCGGGCACTGCTGCAGGCCTCATCTCCTCAAGCCTCTCCCAACACAGCGTGCGCCGGAGGGGGCGCTTCCCGCCGGTCCTGCTGGAGATGCCGCCAGAAAGCGGCCCTGGGAGGCAGCTGCACCCCAGCCGCTCCCGGGGTGGCTGGCTCTGACCCAGACTCTGCCGCAGGCCCGGCTGATGATCGGGAGGCCCGCAAGGCCTTCGACCTGCACCTGGCCGACAGCACCAGCGCCCATCCGCGCTGCCGCCACCTGTCTGCCTGTGTGTCTCTCCACAGCTCCCTCCGGAAAAAGCCCACCCTCCGCCGTTTCGCCACGGCCGTGGGCGGGAGTGGGTTCTTGGGCCGGGACCGGTCCTCTGGCCCAGCCGGTCACCAGGCACAGGCAACATTCTTCGGCAGTTGGCGTGGGGGCAAGGGTGGCCTTGCTGGGTCTAAGTGGTCGTGCCGACTCAATGGTGTCTCCCAGTGGCTTCGGGCCAACTGCCGTCAGGCAGTAGGGCCGGCCAGGCGGCGGCTGGCCTTTGCCTAGAGCTGTGTGTGCAGACAGAGTGGTGAATGCCCAAGGAACCGCGGGCCATGTGCCCTTAAGCCTCCAAGGCCACGTCCTTGTGAGCGTCAAGAGGGATCTGGGGTGGAGGGCCAAGCGCCTACGGGCCTGGAGGGTCCCGCCTGACCTGAGCTGCGAGGTCACCCACGTGTCCGCCAACCCAGGGTCCCCGAGGCCTCCTGTCGCCTGCCTTGGCAGACGGCAGGGCCGTGCTGGAGATGGTTGGCTGCCGGGCTGGCGGTATGTCGGCAGCACCAGCGAAGCTGAGCCTCAAGAGGTGCCCCGTGGCTCCCGCTGCCTTCTACGGCCATACCACCCTGAACGCGCCCCATCTCGTCTGATCCTGGAAGCTAAGCAGGGTCGGGCCTGGTTAGTACTTGGATGGGAGATCACATTGGAATACCGGGTTCTGTATGCATTTTTGCCTCCCACTATAAATTCTCCTTTAGTCGCCCACGGCCGAGTCCGCCATCACCTCCGCCTGGCACCGCTGCAGGCCTCACCTCCTCAGGCCCCTCCCAACACAGCGTGCTCTGGAGGGGGCGCACCCCGCCGGTCTGGTTGGACATGCGGCCAGAAGGCGACCCTGGTAGATAACCATAAACCAGCCGCTCCCGGGGTGGCTGGCCTACACCCAGACTGCACCGTAGGCCCGGCTGACGGCCGATAGGCCCACGAGGCCTTCGACCTACACCTGGCCGCCCCCACCAGCGCACATGCACGCCCCAGCCACCTATCTGCCCGTGTGTCTCTATACAACTACCTCCGGAAAAAGCCCACCCTCTGCTGTTTCGCCACAGCTGGAGGCAGGAGTGGGGTCGTGGGCCATGACCGGTTCTCCAGGTCGCCTGACCTCCAAAGCCGAGAACTGTGCTTTTTGGGTGGCGTGGGTACAAGGGTGGCTTTGCTGGGGCTAAGGGGCCGTGCCGGCCCAATGGTGGCTCCCAGTGGCTTTGGGCCAACCGCCGTCGGGCAGGAGGGCCGGCGCGGCCATGGCTGGGCTGCGCCAAGCACTGCGTGGGTGGACACGGTGGGAAATGCCCAAGGGACAGCAGGCCACTGGCTCTTAAGCCTCTGAGTCCCAGACCTTGTGAGCGTCAAGTGGGATCTGGGGCAGAGCGTCAAACTCCTACAAACCTGGATGTTGCCACCTGAACGGAGTTGCGAGGTCGCCCAAGAATCCACCACCCCCTGGACCCCGAGGCCTGCTGTCGCCTGCCTGGGTTGGCGGCAGGGCCGTGCTGCCGAGGGCTGGTCACCAGACTGGCGGTAATTCGCCAGCACCAGCTAAGCTGAGGCTCAAGAGGCACCCCGTGGCGCCCGTTGCCTTCTGCAGCCATACCACCCTAAACGCACCCCATCTCGTCTGATCCCTGAAGCTAAGCAGGGTCGGGTCTGTTTAGTACCTGGATGGGAGACCACCTGGGGAAACCGGGTGCTGTAGTATTTTTGGCCTCCCAATCCGCCTTTTCCTTTAGTCGCCGGTGCCCGAGGATTCCTCTGCCCCATCCGGGCACTGCTGCAGGCCTCATCTCCTCAAGCCTCTCCCAACACAGCGTGCGTCGGAGGGGGCGCTTCCCGCCGGTCCTGCTGGACATGCCGCCAGAAGGCGGCCCTGGGAGGCAGCCGCACCCCAGCCGCTCCCGGGGTGGCTGGCTCTGACCCAGACTCTGCCGCAGGCCCGGCTGATGATCGGGAGGCCCGCAAGGCCTTCGATCTGCACCTGGCCGACAGCACCAGCGCCCATCCGCGCTGCCGCCACCTGTCTGCCTGTGTGTCTCTCCACAGCTCCCTCCGGAAAAAGCCCACCCTCCGCCGTTTCGCCACGGTCGTGGGCGGGAGTGGGTTCTTGGGCCGGGACCGGTCCTCTGGCCCAGCCGGTCACCAGGCACAGGCAACTTTGTTCGGCAGTTGGCGTGGGGGCAAGGGTGGCCTTGCTGGGTCTAAGGGGTCGTGCCGACTCAATGGTGTCTCCCAGTGGCTTCGGGCCAACTGCCGTCAGGCAGTAGGGCCGGCCAGGCGGCGGCTGGCCTTTGCCTAGAGCTGTGTGGGCAGACAGAGTGGTGAATGCCGAAGGAACCGCGGGCCACGTGCCCTTAAGCCTCCAAGGCCACGTCCTTGTGAGCGTCAAGAGGGATCTGGGGTGGAGGGCCAAGCGCCTACGGGCCTGGAGGGTCCCGCCTGACCTGAGCTGGGAGGTCACCAGTGTGTCCGCCAACCCAGGGTCCCCGAGGCCTCCTGTCGCCTGCCTTGGCAGACGGCAGGGCCGTGCTGGAGATGGTTGGCTACCGGGCTGGCGGTATGTCGGCAGCACCAGCGAAGCTGAGCCTCAAGAGGTGCCCCGAGGCTCCCACTGCCTTCTACGGCCATACCACCCTGAACGCGCCCCATCTCGTCTGATCCTGGAAGCTAAGCAGGGTCGGGCCTGGTTAGTACTTGGATGGGAGACCACATTGGAATACCGGGTTCTGTATGCATTTTTGCCTCCCACTATAAATTCTCCTTTAGTCGCCCACGGCCGAGGCCGCCATCACCTCCGCCTGGCACCGCTGCAGGCCTCACCTCCTCAGGCCCCTCCAAACACAGCGTGCTCTGGAGGGGGTGCACCCAACCGGTCTGGTTGGACATGCGGCCAGAAGGCGGCCCTGGTAGATAAACATAAACCAGCCGCTCCCGGGGTGCCTGGCCTACACCCAGACTGCACCGTAGGCCCGGCTGACGGCCGATAGGCCCACGAGGCCTTCGACCTACACCTGGCCGCCCCCACCAGCGCACATGCACGCCCCAGCCACCTATCTGCCCGTGTGTCTCTATACAGCTACCTCCGGAAAAAGCCCACCCTCTGCTGTTTCGCCACAGCTGGAGGCAGGAGTGGGGTCGTGGGCCATGACCGGTTCTCCAGGTCGCCTGACCTCCAAAGCCGAGAACTGTGCTTTTTGGGTGGCGTAGGTACAAGGGTGGCTTTGCTGGGGCTAAGGGGCCGTGCCGGCCCAATGGTGGCTCCCAGTGGCTTTGGGCCAACCGCCGTCGGGCAGGAGGGCCGGCGCGGCCATGGCTGGGCTGCGCCAAGCACTGCGTGGGTGGACACGATGGGAAATGCCCAAGGGACAGCAGGCCACTGGCCCTTAAGCCTCTGAGTCCCAGACCTTGTGAGCGTCAAGTGGGATCTGGGGCAGAGCGTCAAACACCTACAAGCCTGGATGTTGCCGCCTGCACGGAGTTGCGAGGTCGCCCAAGAATCCACCACCCCCTGGACCCCGAGGCCTGCTGTCGCCTGCCTGAGTGGGCGGCAGGGCCGTGCTGCCGAGGGCTGGTCACCAGACTGGCGGTAATTCGCCAGCACCAGCTAAGCTGAGGCTCAAGAGGCACCCCATGGCGCCCGTTGCCTTCTGCAGCCATACCACCCTAAACGCACCCCATCTCGTCTGATCCCTGAAGCTAAGCAGGGTCGGGTCTGTTTAGTACCTGGATGGGAGACCACCTGGGAAAACCGGGTGCTGTAGTATTTTTGGCCTCCCAATCCGCCTTTTCCTTTAGTCGCCGGTGCCCGAGGATTCCTCTGCCCCATCCGGGCACTGCTGCAGGCCTCATCTCCTCAAGCCTCTCCCAACACAGCGTGCGCCGGAGGGGGCGCTTCCCGCCGGTCCTGCTGGAGATGCCGCCAGAAAGCGGCCCTGGGAGGCAGCTGCACCCCAGCCGCTCCCGGGGTGGCTGGCTCTGACCCAGACTCTGCCGCAGGCCCGGCTGATGATCGGGAGGCCCGCAAGGCCTTCGACCTGCACCTGGCCGACAGCACCAGCGCCCATCCGCGCTGCCGCCACCTGTCTGCCTGTGTGTCTCTCCACAGCTCCCTCCGGAAAAAGCCCACCCTCCGCCGTTTCGCCACGGCCGTGGGCGGGAGTGGGTTCTTGGGCCGGGACCGGTCCTCTGGCCCAGCCGGTCACCAGGCACAGGCAACATTCTTCGGCAGTTGGCGTGGGGGCAAGGGTGGCCTTGCTGGGTCTAAGTGGTCGTGCCGACTCAATGGTGTCTCCCAGTGGCTTCGGGCCAACTGCCGTCAGGCAGTAGGGCCGGCCAGGCGGCGGCTGGCCTTTGCCTAGAGCTGTGTGTGCAGACAGAGTGGTGAATGCCCAAGGAACCGCGGGCCATGTGCCCTTAAGCCTCCAAGGCCACGTCCTTGTGAGCGTCAAGAGGGATCTGGGGTGGAGGGCCAAGCGCCTACGGGCCTGGAGGGTCCCGCCTGACCTGAGCTGCGAGGTCACCCACGTGTCCGCCAACCCAGGGTCCCCGAGGCCTCCTGTCGCCTGCCTTGGCAGACGGCAGGGCCGTGCTGGAGATGGTTGGCTGCCGGGCTGGCGGTATGTCGGCAGCACCAGCGAAGCTGAGCCTCAAGAGGTGCCCCGTGGCTCCCGCTGCCTTCTACGGCCATACCACCCTGAACGCGCCCCATCTCGTCTGATCCTGGAAGCTAAGCAGGGTCGGGCCTGGTTAGTACTTGGATGGGAGATCACATTGGAATACCGGGTTCTGTATGCATTTTTGCCTCCCACTATAAATTCTCCTTTAGTCGCCCACGGCCGAGTCCGCCATCACCTCCGCCTGGCACCGCTGCAGGCCTCACCTCCTCAGGCCCCTCCCAACACAGCGTGCTCTGGAGGGGGCGCACCCCGCCGGTCTGGTTGGACATGCGGCCAGAAGGCGACCCTGGTAGATAACCATAAACCAGCCGCTCCCGGGGTGGCTGGCCTACACCCAGACTGCACCGTAGGCCCGGCTGACGGCCGATAGGCCCACGAGGCCTTCGACCTACACCTGGCCGCCCCCACCAGCGCACATGCACGCCCCAGCCACCTATCTGCCCGTGTGTCTCTATACAACTACCTCCGGAAAAAGCCCACCCTCTGCTGTTTCGCCACAGCTGGAGGCAGGAGTGGGGTCGTGGGCCATGACCGGTTCTCCAGGTCGCCTGACCTCCAAAGCCGAGAACTGTGCTTTTTGGGTGGCGTGGGTACAAGGGTGGCTTTGCTGGGGCTAAGGGGCCGTGCCGGCCCAATGGTGGCTCCCAGTGGCTTTGGGCCAACCGCCGTCGGGCAGGAGGGCCGGCGCGGCCATGGCTGGGCTGCGCCAAGCACTGCGTGGGTGGACACGGTGGGAAATGCCCAAGGGACAGCAGGCCACTGGCTCTTAAGCCTCTGAGTCCCAGACCTTGTGAGCGTCAAGTGGGATCTGGGGCAGAGCGTCAAACTCCTACAAACCTGGATGTTGCCACCTGAACGGAGTTGCGAGGTCGCCCAAGAATCCACCACCCCCTGGACCCCGAGGCCTGCTGTCGCCTGCCTGGGTTGGCGGCAGGGCCGTGCTGCCGAGGGCTGGTCACCAGACTGGCGGTAATTCGCCAGCACCAGCTAAGCTGAGGCTCAAGAGGCACCCCGTGGCGCCCGTTGCCTTCTGCAGCCATACCACCCTAAACGCACCCCATCTCGTCTGATCCCTGAAGCTAAGCAGGGTCGGGTCTGTTTAGTACCTGGATGGGAGACCACCTGGGGAAACCGGGTGCTGTAGTATTTTTGGCCTCCCAATCCGCCTTTTCCTTTAGTCGCCGGTGCCCGAGGATTCCTCTGCCCCATCCGGGCACTGCTGCAGGCCTCATCTCCTCAAGCCTCTCCCAACACAGCGTGCGTCGGAGGGGGCGCTTCCCGCCGGTCCTGCTGGACATGCCGCCAGAAGGCGGCCCTGGGAGGCAGCCGCACCCCAGCCGCTCCCGGGGTGGCTGGCTCTGACCCAGACTCTGCCGCAGGCCCGGCTGATGATCGGGAGGCCCGCAAGGCCTTCGACCTGCACCTGGCCGACAGCACCAGCGCCCATCCGCGCTGCCGCCACCTGTCTGCCTGTGTGTCTCTCCACAGCTCCCTCCGGAAAAAGCCCACCCTCCGCCGTTTCGCCACGGTCGTGGGCGGGAGTGGGTTCTTGGGCCGGGACCGGTCCTCTGGCCCAGCCGGTCACCAGGCACAGGCAACTTTGTTCGGCAGTTGGCGTGGGGGCAAGGGTGGCCTTGCTGGGTCTAAGGGGTCGTGCCGACTCAATGGTGTCTCCCAGTGGCTTCGGGCCAACTGCCGTCAGGCAGTAGGGCCGGCCAGGCGGCGGCTGGCCTTTGCCTAGAGCTGTGTGGGCAGACAGAGTGGTGAATGCCGAAGGAACCGCGGGCCACGTGCCCTTAAGCCTCCAAGGCCACGTCCTTGTGAGCGTCAAGAGGGATCTGGGGTGGAGGGCCAAGCGCCTACGGGCCTGGAGGGTCCCGCCTGACCTGAGCTGGGAGGTCACCAGTGTGTCCGCCAACCCAGGGTCCCCGAGGCCTCCTGTCGCCTGCCTTGGCAGACGGCAGGGCCGTGCTGGAGATGGTTGGCTACCGGGCTGGCGGTATGTCGGCAGCACCAGCGAAGCTGAGCCTCAAGAGGTGCCCCGAGGCTCCCACTGCCTTCTACGGCCATACCACCCTGAACGCGCCCCATCTCGTCTGATCCTGGAAGCTAAGCAGGGTCGGGCCTGGTTAGTACTTGGATGGGAGACCACATTGGAATACCGGGTTCTGTATGCATTTTTGCCTCCCACTATAAATTCTCCTTTAGTCGCCCACGGCCGAGGCCGCCATCACCTCCGCCTGGCACCGCTGCAGGCCTCACCTCCTCAGGCCCCTCCAAACACAGCGTGCTCTGGAGGGGGTGCACCCAACCGGTCTGGTTGGACATGCGGCCAGAAGGCGGCCCTGGTAGATAAACATAAACCAGCCGCTCCCGGGGTGCCTGGCCTACACCCAGACTGCACCGTAGGCCCGGCTGACGGCCGATAGGCCCACGAGGCCTTCGACCTACACCTGGCCGCCCCCACCAGCGCACATGCACGCCCCAGCCACCTATCTGCCCGTGTGTCTCTATACAGCTACCTCCGGAAAAAGCCCACCCTCTGCTGTTTCGCCACAGCTGGAGGCAGGAGTGGGGTCGTGGGCCATGACCGGTTCTCCAGGTCGCCTGACCTCCAAAGCCGAGAACTGTGCTTTTTGGGTGGCGTAGGTACAAGGGTGGCTTTGCTGGGGCTAAGGGGCCGTGCCGGCCCAATGGTGGCTCCCAGTGGCTTTGGGCCAACCGCCGTCGGGCAGGAGGGCCGGCGCGGCCATGGCTGGGCTGCGCCAAGCACTGCGTGGGTGGACACGATGGGAAATGCCCAAGGGACAGCAGGCCACTGGCCCTTAAGCCTCTGAGTCCCAGACCTTGTGAGCGTCAAGTGGGATCTGGGGCAGAGCGTCAAACACCTACAAGCCTGGATGTTGCCGCCTGCACGGAGTTGCGAGGTCGCCCAAGAATCCACCACCCCCTGGACCCCGAGGCCTGCTGTCGCCTGCCTGAGTGGGCGGCAGGGCCGTGCTGCCGAGGGCTGGTCACCAGACTGGCGGTAATTCGCCAGCACCAGCTAAGCTGAGGCTCAAGAGGCACCCCATGGCGCCCGTTGCCTTCTGCAGCCATACCACCCTAAACGCACCCCATCTCGTCTGATCCCTGAAGCTAAGCAGGGTCGGGTCTGTTTAGTACCTGGATGGGAGACCACCTGGGAAAACCGGGTGCTGTAGTATTTTTGGCCTCCCAATCCGCCTTTTCCTTTAGTCGCCGGTGCCCGAGGATTCCTCTGCCCCATCCGGGCACTGCTGCAGGCCTCATCTCCTCAAGCCTCTCCCAACACAGCGTGCGCCGGAGGGGGCGCTTCCCGCCGGTCCTGCTGGAGATGCCGCCAGAAAGCGGCCCTGGGAGGCAGCTGCACCCCAGCCGCTCCCGGGGTGGCTGGCTCTGACCCAGACTCTGCCGCAGGCCCGGCTGATGATCGGGAGGCCCGCAAGGCCTTCGACCTGCACCTGGCCGACAGCACCAGCGCCCATCCGCGCTGCCGCCACCTGTCTGCCTGTGTGTCTCTCCACAGCTCCCTCCGGAAAAAGCCCACCCTCCGCCGTTTCGCCACGGCCGTGGGCGGGAGTGGGTTCTTGGGCCGGGACCGGTCCTCTGGCCCAGCCGGTCACCAGGCACAGGCAACATTCTTCGGCAGTTGGCGTGGGGGCAAGGGTGGCCTTGCTGGGTCTAAGTGGTCGTGCCGACTCAATGGTGTCTCCCAGTGGCTTCGGGCCAACTGCCGTCAGGCAGTAGGGCCGGCCAGGCGGCGGCTGGCCTTTGCCTAGAGCTGTGTGTGCAGACAGAGTGGTGAATGCCCAAGGAACCGCGGGCCATGTGCCCTTAAGCCTCCAAGGCCACGTCCTTGTGAGCGTCAAGAGGGATCTGGGGTGGAGGGCCAAGCGCCTACGGGCCTGGAGGGTCCCGCCTGACCTGAGCTGCGAGGTCACCCACGTGTCCGCCAACCCAGGGTCCCCGAGGCCTCCTGTCGCCTGCCTTGGCAGACGGCAGGGCCGTGCTGGAGATGGTTGGCTGCCGGGCTGGCGGTATGTCGGCAGCACCAGCGAAGCTGAGCCTCAAGAGGTGCCCCGTGGCTCCCGCTGCCTTCTACGGCCATACCACCCTGAACGCGCCCCATCTCGTCTGATCCTGGAAGCTAAGCAGGGTCGGGCCTGGTTAGTACTTGGATGGGAGATCACATTGGAATACCGGGTTCTGTATGCATTTTTGCCTCCCACTATAAATTCTCCTTTAGTCGCCCACGGCCGAGTCCGCCATCACCTCCGCCTGGCACCGCTGCAGGCCTCACCTCCTCAGGCCCCTCCCAACACAGCGTGCTCTGGAGGGGGCGCACCCCGCCGGTCTGGTTGGACATGCGGCCAGAAGGCGACCCTGGTAGATAACCATAAACCAGCCGCTCCCGGGGTGGCTGGCCTACACCCAGACTGCACCGTAGGCCCGGCTGACGGCCGATAGGCCCACGAGGCCTTCGACCTACACCTGGCCGCCCCCACCAGCGCACATGCACGCCCCAGCCACCTATCTGCCCGTGTGTCTCTATACAACTACCTCCGGAAAAAGCCCACCCTCTGCTGTTTCGCCACAGCTGGAGGCAGGAGTGGGGTC
Source organism: Balaenoptera physalus (assembly GCF_965194825.1). Lineage (NCBI taxonomy): Eukaryota > Metazoa > Chordata > Mammalia > Artiodactyla > Balaenopteridae > Balaenoptera > Balaenoptera physalus. Next base: position 7,256 of record NW_028125987.1, on the reverse strand, counting down.
GTGGGCCATGACCGGTTCTCCAGGTCGCCTGACCTCCAAAGCCGAGAACTGTGCTTTTTGGGTGGCGTGGGTACAAGGGTGGCTTTGCTGGGGCTAAGGGGCCGTGCCGGCCCAATGGTGGCTCCCAGTGGCTTTGGGCCAACCGCCGTCGGGCAGGAGGGCCGGCGCGGCCATGGCTGGGCTGCGCCAAGCACTGCGTGGGTGGACACGGTGGGAAATGCCCAAGGGACAGCAGGCCACTGGCTCTTAAGCCTCTGAGTCCCAGACCTTGTGAGCGTCAAGTGGGATCTGGGGCAGAGCGTCAAACTCCTACAAACCTGGATGTTGCCACCTGAACGGAGTTGCGAGGTCGCCCAAGAATCCACCACCCCCTGGACCCCGAGGCCTGCTGTCGCCTGCCTGGGTTGGCGGCAGGGCCGTGCTGCCGAGGGCTGGTCACCAGACTGGCGGTAATTCGCCAGCACCAGCTAAGCTGAGGCTCAAGAGGCACCCCGTGGCGCCCGTTGCCTTCTGCAGCCATACCACCCTAAACGCACCCCATCTCGTCTGATCCCTGAAGCTAAGCAGGGTCGGGTCTGTTTAGTACCTGGATGGGAGACCACCTGGGGAAACCGGGTGCTGTAGTATTTTTGGCCTCCCAATCCGCCTTTTCCTTTAGTCGCCGGTGCCCGAGGATTCCTCTGCCCCATCCGGGCACTGCTGCAGGCCTCATCTCCTCAAGCCTCTCCCAACACAGCGTGCGTCGGAGGGGGCGCTTCCCGCCGGTCCTGCTGGACATGCCGCCAGAAGGCGGCCCTGGGAGGCAGCCGCACCCCAGCCGCTCCCGGGGTGGCTGGCTCTGACCCAGACTCTGCCGCAGGCCCGGCTGATGATCGGGAGGCCCGCAAGGCCTTCGACCTGCACCTGGCCGACAGCACCAGCGCCCATCCGCGCTGCCGCCACCTGTCTGCCTGTGTGTCTCTCCACAGCTCCCTCCGGAAAAAGCCCACCCTCCGCCGTTTCGCCACGGTCGTGGGCGGGAGTGGGTTCTTGGGCCGGGACCGGTCCTCTGGCCCAGCCGGTCACCAGGCACAGGCAACTTTGTTCGGCAGTTGGCGTGGGGGCAAGGGTGGCCTTGCTGGGTCTAAGGGGTCGTGCCGACTCAATGGTGTCTCCCAGTGGCTTCGGGCCAACTGCCGTCAGGCAGTAGGGCCGGCCAGGCGGCGGCTGGCCTTTGCCTAGAGCTGTGTGGGCAGACAGAGTGGTGAATGCCGAAGGAACCGCGGGCCACGTGCCCTTAAGCCTCCAAGGCCACGTCCTTGTGAGCGTCAAGAGGGATCTGGGGTGGAGGGCCAAGCGCCTACGGGCCTGGAGGGTCCCGCCTGACCTGAGCTGGGAGGTCACCAGTGTGTCCGCCAACCCAGGGTCCCCGAGGCCTCCTGTCGCCTGCCTTGGCAGACGGCAGGGCCGTGCTGGAGATGGTTGGCTACCGGGCTGGCGGTATGTCGGCAGCACCAGCGAAGCTGAGCCTCAAGAGGTGCCCCGAGGCTCCCACTGCCTTCTACGGCCATACCACCCTGAACGCGCCCCATCTCGTCTGATCCTGGAAGCTAAGCAGGGTCGGGCCTGGTTAGTACTTGGATGGGAGACCACATTGGAATACCGGGTTCTGTATGCATTTTTGCCTCCCACTATAAATTCTCCTTTAGTCGCCCACGGCCGAGGCCGCCATCACCTCCGCCTGGCACCGCTGCAGGCCTCACCTCCTCAGGCCCCTCCAAACACAGCGTGCTCTGGAGGGGGTGCACCCAACCGGTCTGGTTGGACATGCGGCCAGAAGGCGGCCCTGGTAGATAAACATAAACCAGCCGCTCCCGGGGTGCCTGGCCTACACCCAGACTGCACCGTAGGCCCGGCTGACGGCCGATAGGCCCACGAGGCCTTCGACCTACACCTGGCCGCCCCCACCAGCGCACATGCACGCCCCAGCCACCTATCTGCCCGTGTGTCTCTATACAGCTACCTCCGGAAAAAGCCCACCCTCTGCTGTTTCGCCACAGCTGGAGGCAGGAGTGGGGTCGTGGGCCATGACCGGTTCTCCAGGTCGCCTGACCTCCAAAGCCGAGAACTGTGCTTTTTGGGTGGCGTAGGTACAAGGGTGGCTTTGCTGGGGCTAAGGGGCCGTGCCGGCCCAATGGTGGCTCCCAGTGGCTTTGGGCCAACCGCCGTCGGGCAGGAGGGCCGGCGCGGCCATGGCTGGGCTGCGCCAAGCACTGCGTGGGTGGACACGATGGGAAATGCCCAAGGGACAGCAGGCCACTGGCCCTTAAGCCTCTGAGTCCCAGACCTTGTGAGCGTCAAGTGGGATCTGGGGCAGAGCGTCAAACACCTACAAGCCTGGATGTTGCCGCCTGCACGGAGTTGCGAGGTCGCCCAAGAATCCACCACCCCCTGGACCCCGAGGCCTGCTGTCGCCTGCCTGAGTGGGCGGCAGGGCCGTGCTGCCGAGGGCTGGTCACCAGACTGGCGGTAATTCGCCAGCACCAGCTAAGCTGAGGCTCAAGAGGCACCCCATGGCGCCCGTTGCCTTCTGCAGCCATACCACCCTAAACGCACCCCATCTCGTCTGATCCCTGAAGCTAAGCAGGGTCGGGTCTGTTTAGTACCTGGATGGGAGACCACCTGGGAAAACCGGGTGCTGTAGTATTTTTGGCCTCCCAATCCGCCTTTTCCTTTAGTCGCCGGTGCCCGAGGATTCCTCTGCCCCATCCGGGCACTGCTGCAGGCCTCATCTCCTCAAGCCTCTCCCAACACAGCGTGCGCCGGAGGGGGCGCTTCCCGCCGGTCCTGCTGGAGATGCCGCCAGAAAGCGGCCCTGGGAGGCAGCTGCACCCCAGCCGCTCCCGGGGTGGCTGGCTCTGACCCAGACTCTGCCGCAGGCCCGGCTGATGATCGGGAGGCCCGCAAGGCCTTCGACCTGCACCTGGCCGACAGCACCAGCGCCCATCCGCGCTGCCGCCACCTGTCTGCCTGTGTGTCTCTCCACAGCTCCCTCCGGAAAAAGCCCACCCTCCGCCGTTTCGCCACGGCCGTGGGCGGGAGTGGGTTCTTGGGCCGGGACCGGTCCTCTGGCCCAGCCGGTCACCAGGCACAGGCAACATTCTTCGGCAGTTGGCGTGGGGGCAAGGGTGGCCTTGCTGGGTCTAAGTGGTCGTGCCGACTCAATGGTGTCTCCCAGTGGCTTCGGGCCAACTGCCGTCAGGCAGTAGGGCCGGCCAGGCGGCGGCTGGCCTTTGCCTAGAGCTGTGTGTGCAGACAGAGTGGTGAATGCCCAAGGAACCGCGGGCCATGTGCCCTTAAGCCTCCAAGGCCACGTCCTTGTGAGCGTCAAGAGGGATCTGGGGTGGAGGGCCAAGCGCCTACGGGCCTGGAGGGTCCCGCCTGACCTGAGCTGCGAGGTCACCCACGTGTCCGCCAACCCAGGGTCCCCGAGGCCTCCTGTCGCCTGCCTTGGCAGACGGCAGGGCCGTGCTGGAGATGGTTGGCTGCCGGGCTGGCGGTATGTCGGCAGCACCAGCGAAGCTGAGCCTCAAGAGGTGCCCCGTGGCTCCCGCTGCCTTCTACGGCCATACCACCCTGAACGCGCCCCATCTCGTCTGATCCTGGAAGCTAAGCAGGGTCGGGCCTGGTTAGTACTTGGATGGGAGATCACATTGGAATACCGGGTTCTGTATGCATTTTTGCCTCCCACTATAAATTCTCCTTTAGTCGCCCACGGCCGAGTCCGCCATCACCTCCGCCTGGCACCGCTGCAGGCCTCACCTCCTCAGGCCCCTCCCAACACAGCGTGCTCTGGAGGGGGCGCACCCCGCCGGTCTGGTTGGACATGCGGCCAGAAGGCGACCCTGGTAGATAACCATAAACCAGCCGCTCCCGGGGTGGCTGGCCTACACCCAGACTGCACCGTAGGCCCGGCTGACGGCCGATAGGCCCACGAGGCCTTCGACCTACACCTGGCCGCCCCCACCAGCGCACATGCACGCCCCAGCCACCTATCTGCCCGTGTGTCTCTATACAACTACCTCCGGAAAAAGCCCACCCTCTGCTGTTTCGCCACAGCTGGAGGCAGGAGTGGGGTCGTGGGCCATGACCGGTTCTCCAGGTCGCCTGACCTCCAAAGCCGAGAACTGTGCTTTTTGGGTGGCGTGGGTACAAGGGTGGCTTTGCTGGGGCTAAGGGGCCGTGCCGGCCCAATGGTGGCTCCCAGTGGCTTTGGGCCAACCGCCGTCGGGCAGGAGGGCCGGCGCGGCCATGGCTGGGCTGCGCCAAGCACTGCGTGGGTGGACACGGTGGGAAATGCCCAAGGGACAGCAGGCCACTGGCTCTTAAGCCTCTGAGTCCCAGACCTTGTGAGCGTCAAGTGGGATCTGGGGCAGAGCGTCAAACTCCTACAAACCTGGATGTTGCCACCTGAACGGAGTTGCGAGGTCGCCCAAGAATCCACCACCCCCTGGACCCCGAGGCCTGCTGTCGCCTGCCTGGGTTGGCGGCAGGGCCGTGCTGCCGAGGGCTGGTCACCAGACTGGCGGTAATTCGCCAGCACCAGCTAAGCTGAGGCTCAAGAGGCACCCCGTGGCGCCCGTTGCCTTCTGCAGCCATACCACCCTAAACGCACCCCATCTCGTCTGATCCCTGAAGCTAAGCAGGGTCGGGTCTGTTTAGTACCTGGATGGGAGACCACCTGGGGAAACCGGGTGCTGTAGTATTTTTGGCCTCCCAATCCGCCTTTTCCTTTAGTCGCCGGTGCCCGAGGATTCCTCTGCCCCATCCGGGCACTGCTGCAGGCCTCATCTCCTCAAGCCTCTCCCAACACAGCGTGCGTCGGAGGGGGCGCTTCCCGCCGGTCCTGCTGGACATGCCGCCAGAAGGCGGCCCTGGGAGGCAGCCGCACCCCAGCCGCTCCCGGGGTGGCTGGCTCTGACCCAGACTCTGCCGCAGGCCCGGCTGATGATCGGGAGGCCCGCAAGGCCTTCGACCTGCACCTGGCCGACAGCACCAGCGCCCATCCGCGCTGCCGCCACCTGTCTGCCTGTGTGTCTCTCCACAGCTCCCTCCGGAAAAAGCCCACCCTCCGCCGTTTCGCCACGGTCGTGGGCGGGAGTGGGTTCTTGGGCCGGGACCGGTCCTCTGGCCCAGCCGGTCACCAGGCACAGGCAACTTTGTTCGGCAGTTGGCGTGGGGGCAAGGGTGGCCTTGCTGGGTCTAAGGGGTCGTGCCGACTCAATGGTGTCTCCCAGTGGCTTCGGGCCAACTGCCGTCAGGCAGTAGGGCCGGCCAGGCGGCGGCTGGCCTTTGCCTAGAGCTGTGTGGGCAGACAGAGTGGTGAATGCCGAAGGAACCGCGGGCCACGTGCCCTTAAGCCTCCAAGGCCACGTCCTTGTGAGCGTCAAGAGGGATCTGGGGTGGAGGGCCAAGCGCCTACGGGCCTGGAGGGTCCCGCCTGACCTGAGCTGGGAGGTCACCAGTGTGTCCGCCAACCCAGGGTCCCCGAGGCCTCCTGTCGCCTGCCTTGGCAGACGGCAGGGCCGTGCTGGAGATGGTTGGCTACCGGGCTGGCGGTATGTCGGCAGCACCAGCGAAGCTGAGCCTCAAGAGGTGCCCCGAGGCTCCCACTGCCTTCTACGGCCATACCACCCTGAACGCGCCCCATCTCGTCTGATCCTGGAAGCTAAGCAGGGTCGGGCCTGGTTAGTACTTGGATGGGAGACCACATTGGAATACCGGGTTCTGTATGCATTTTTGCCTCCCACTATAAATTCTCCTTTAGTCGCCCACGGCCGAGGCCGCCATCACCTCCGCCTGGCACCGCTGCAGGCCTCACCTCCTCAGGCCCCTCCAAACACAGCGTGCTCTGGAGGGGGTGCACCCAACCGGTCTGGTTGGACATGCGGCCAGAAGGCGGCCCTGGTAGATAAACATAAACCAGCCGCTCCCGGGGTGCCTGGCCTACACCCAGACTGCACCGTAGGCCCGGCTGACGGCCGATAGGCCCACGAGGCCTTCGACCTACACCTGGCCGCCCCCACCAGCGCACATGCACGCCCCAGCCACCTATCTGCCCGTGTGTCTCTATACAGCTACCTCCGGAAAAAGCCCACCCTCTGCTGTTTCGCCACAGCTGGAGGCAGGAGTGGGGTCGTGGGCCATGACCGGTTCTCCAGGTCGCCTGACCTCCAAAGCCGAGAACTGTGCTTTTTGGGTGGCGTAGGTACAAGGGTGGCTTTGCTGGGGCTAAGGGGCCGTGCCGGCCCAATGGTGGCTCCCAGTGGCTTTGGGCCAACCGCCGTCGGGCAGGAGGGCCGGCGCGGCCATGGCTGGGCTGCGCCAAGCACTGCGTGGGTGGACACGATGGGAAATGCCCAAGGGACAGCAGGCCACTGGCCCTTAAGCCTCTGAGTCCCAGACCTTGTGAGCGTCAAGTGGGATCTGGGGCAGAGCGTCAAACACCTACAAGCCTGGATGTTGCCGCCTGCACGGAGTTGCGAGGTCGCCCAAGAATCCACCACCCCCTGGACCCCGAGGCCTGCTGTCGCCTGCCTGAGTGGGCGGCAGGGCCGTGCTGCCGAGGGCTGGTCACCAGACTGGCGGTAATTCGCCAGCACCAGCTAAGCTGAGGCTCAAGAGGCACCCCATGGCGCCCGTTGCCTTCTGCAGCCATACCACCCTAAACGCACCCCATCTCGTCTGATCCCTGAAGCTAAGCAGGGTCGGGTCTGTTTAGTACCTGGATGGGAGACCACCTGGGAAAACCGGGTGCTGTAGTATTTTTGGCCTCCCAATCCGCCTTTTCCTTTAGTCGCCGGTGCCGAGGATTCCTCTGCCCCATCCGGGCACTGCTGCAGGCCTCATCTCCTCAAGCCTCTCCCAACACAGCGTGCGCCGGAGGGGGCGCTTCCCGCCGGTCCTGCTGGAGATGCCGCCAGAAAGCGGCCCTGGGAGGCAGCTGCACCCCAGCCGCTCCCGGGGTGGCTGGCTCTGACCCAGACTCTGCCGCAGGCCCGGCTGATGATCGGGAGGCCCGCAAGGCCTTCGACCTGCACCTGGCCGACAGCACCAGCGCCCATCCGCGCTGCCGCCACCTGTCTGCCTGTGTGTCTCTCCACAGCTCCCTCCGGAAAAGCCCACCCTCCGCCGTTTCGCCACGGCCGTGGGCGGGAGTGGGTTCTTGGGCCGGGACCGGTCCTCTGGCCCAGCCGGTCACCAGGCACAGGCAACAT